>NW_027527853.1:9381295-9739087 GCF_008692635.1 Crocuta crocuta | reverse complement strand
CTTAAATAAATAAATAAATAAATAAATAAATAAATAAATAAATAAAAATGGATAGATATAGTTTTATAGGTTTAAAATATTAAAAAAAAACATTTTGGAAAGGCTGTATAAAAACTCTAAAAGAAACTGCTTTGGGGGTATGAACCCTAGGAGATGAGCACTCTGAAGAGATCGGGGATTTATCTTCTTATTCTTTTTGTACTTATTTGTATTTTCAACCATCCATGTATATATTTTCTCAATTAAAGATTCTAGTTTTAAAATTGTATTATAGAAAGAATTCAGTATTTCTAAGGCTCTTTTCTCCTCAAATTAATGCGAAAATCTACATTTTGTAATATTTATACATTTAGATTTATAAAGTATGCTTCTTAATTAGTAATATTCTGATCACTTTTGTAATACTTTAAACTGCATTCATATACACAACCTCAACTTTCAGTCACAAGCACCCTCTGATATGGATTTAATCTCCTATTTTATTGCAGAAGGCAAATTTGCCAAATCATTAAATAGCCAGAGTCCTTCGGAGTTGCTTGCCACACGAGGAAAGACTCCTTGGGAGTCACATCTCATCTCCAGAAGGCCTCTGGGTCTGCTGCAGCTGCTGCTTTTCACACGAAGTGGGGGAGTCTGGAAGGAGGACATCTCCCTCACTCACCTGGACCGCAGCAGCTTCCGGTGTGAGGTTCATGTATTTGGAGCCAAGGCCTCGATAGCCCAGTCGCTCAGGGTAACTTTGCTTTGGTTTCATAGCAACCCAGAACCACTCAGTTTGGAGTGTCAAGGCCAATAACCCCATGACACCTCACATTCTTGTCTCTGTCTGTCTCTGTCTGTGGCATAGGCCTGCTGCAGTGCTCTGTGCCAGTAAAATGTCCTCTGACCATATTGCTCCGCCCCTCCCCACTGCCACACTGCCTACCACATCCCCCTTTTCCTGTCTTTGCCATTGGGGCATCCTTTGCCTGAGGGATCATTTTTATATCGACACTCCATGTCCTCAACCTCCTCACAAAAGAGATCAGCTCTCCTGCCCGCACTGAAATATGACATCACACTGAGAAACCCACTTCCCCAGTGGTATTCTCAAGTGGCCAGAGAGGCATCCTGACCTCAGAGACAGACAAGAGATTGGCTTTCTCTCTGTTCGCCACAGCCATTGTTCCTTCTTCTTCCTCTCACTTACTGCCTGCCATCACCCCTGTCTTCTCCCTACCTCTTCCAGTCACACTTCATCTTTGGTTGAAGACTATACCTGCATCATTGCCTTTCTCGTGTTTCCTCACCCTTACACACTGTCCTCATCATCGTCTTCACTTACCTCAGTGTCCATGTGGGTGACACATCACCCCCAAGTCTAATGTCCCCCAACACCATTCTCCTCCAGCTGCCTGCTCTTGTAGCCCCAATGGAGGTGTCCTTAACTGGCACTGCCCTACCTCAGACATTATTCCAACACTCAAAGAGTACAGGACAAGTCTGAAAATTTAGGTAAGAACTAGAAATTACAAAAAGTGGTATGGCAGATTTGAAAAGTACCAAATATAAAAACCAAAGACTTGTTTTAAGTAAGAAGAGAAATAAGAAAAATTACTTCAGAAAGAGCAACCATAAGACAAGTGTAGGCAGAAGACATGGAGTGAGTTCTTCAGTATGCTGAACAGAAGTGATGGCCAACCTAGAATTCCATCTCTGGCAAAAAAGTATCTTTTAAGAATTTAAGTAGAATAAACACATTTTAGTTAAACACTGAGATACTTTATATCAGAAGTCCTATACACAAAATTATTGAGAGGTGTTCTTGAATCACAAGATATAAATTTAGAGATCAAATTTAATAATAAAATAAATTTTAAAAGATGTTATTTAAAATCACCTAAGGAAGGTGCAGAGAGAAAAGAAGTCTTGGACCAAAACATGAAGATCCCAAGAGTTTGAGAATTTATCATGATTCCACCAGCTCCCATCGCCATCTTGGTTTCTGCTGGATCTCATAAGTCACCTCGTTTTTTTTAATGTTTATTTATTTTGAGGGAGAGACAGTGTGTGCACACATGCATGTATGCATGAGCAGGGAAGGGGCAGAGAGAGAGGGAGAGAGAGAATCCCAAGCAGGCTCTGCACTGTCAGCACAGAGCCTAACACAGGACTTGAACTCACAAACTGTGAAATCATGATCCGAGCTGAAATCAAGAGTCAAGACACTGAACCAACTGAGCCACCTTGGCGCCCCTCATAAGTCACCTCTAAAAGTTGTTTTGTGAATACACTCAATTGTCCTTGACCTCCAAGTTTCTGCTTCACATGACATTAAATGAGCCCACCTCTATTACAGATACTTCTGAGATGTTGAACTCTGCTGGTGAACTCACACAACCTTGAAGACTGAGGCCAATATAATACTTGATCTCCAACTTTGCTTTCCTAACAACCCTCCACCCACTGCTGCCATTCTTTTGGTCTTTGGAATGTTTTCTTATTCAAAACAAAACTTGTTCTAACCTTCACGACCGACCTCACTTGGTCCTGCACACCCACCTCCTTCCACATTCCTCCCCAGATCAGCTAGTTCACAGAGAAAACAAAGGGTGTGGTGGAGGCTGGGATCTGCAACCCCAACCCCCCTTTCAGGGCTGAGCTACCCATTGCTCCAGCTTTCAGGAGTATTGGCAGCTGATGGCTCTCAAACAAGTCGCTCTCTAGAAGTTTCCTCATCCAAAAAAAGGCCTGTACCTGGCCTAGGAATGGCCTGAATCCAGTAACCAGTTGACACATGGATGGAAAAGCTCAGCCTCCTTGTCTCAAGTCAGGACAACCCTGAAGGGCCATTTTGGAACCCAAGCTCCCTGTCGATTGTCTGAGGTCCCAGGCTCTCCTAACTTTGCTCCACCTCAAGGTGTTGTTCCTAAAAGCACCCACAAGCCTCCATCTCACAGTCTGTTTCCAGGGAAACTGATGGACATAGAGCAGGAATTCACTTGACTCATGTCTTCTCCCCCTTCCAACCCAGAACTCAGTTAAGGAATAGGTTAGCATTCTATCATTCCTTCTTGTGAACATAAATGCTCCTACTTGTTTTCTGGATACAGAGCAGGGCAGAGAGCTTCCTGCCCCATTCCCCCACCTGCCATATAGTGGCCGAACACCGTTGTTCATAGAGTTTCCTTCACTTCCCTGTATTCTAAGCATCTCTCTAGTGGGATGTTCTCAGTTGCATATGACTGTGCTCAAGCCACTCTCACCTTAAAACGGGGGGGAAAAAGTCCTCAAATCTTGTCTCTATCTACCACCCTTACCTAGTATCTGCCTTTCTTTCCTTCACCATCCAGCCTCTGAAAGAATAATCCTGTTCCTCACCTCTCTCACTCCTTAACTCATTGTTGTCACCCTTCCCACATCAAAATACCTCCAAAACAGTTCTCATGAAAGCCACCAATGCCATCTTAGGGGCTAATTCCAAAGGACACTTTGAAATAAATCAACATTGGAAGCCACTCTCCTCTCTTGCATGCAGAAGATCCCCAGCCTCACCCATCCTTTCCTCTCTTTCCAAACATGCCAGGGTTCCATTCTTCCTTCCTTTCCCATCTTTACAACTCAGCCTTCCCCAGGAGCCTACCCTAGAGGATGATGCCTCCATGTTTTGAGTATATAATCCTTTTTGATTGGACCTTCTGCCTTCCCCAAATTCTCCCTAACTCCTACTCATCCTGCAACACTCCGCAATGTTGTAACTTAATGAAAATCCTTTAGGGGCACCTGAGTGCCTTAGTCAGTTGAGCGTCTGACTTCTGCTCAGGTCATGATCTCATGGTTCATGAGTTCGAGCCCACTGTCAGGCTCTGTGCTGACAGCTCAGAGCCTGGGGCCTGCTTCGGATTCAGTCTGTCTGTCTGTCTGTCTGTCTCTCTCTCTCTCTCTCTGCTCCTCTCCCACTCATGCTCTGTCTCTCTCTCTGTCTCTCAAAAAATAAATAAATGTTAAAAAAATTTAATGAAAATCCTTTACATGAAGGATGAGAGACCAAAAAAGGAGGAGTGTGTTCCATTGTAACATGTTTCTTAACATCTTATTTGCTTTAATATGTGTTGAACCTCTATGAAATAATACCACTGCCTATTGTAGAAATATAGAAACTGTGAAGTGAAGAGGTAAAACAACCTTCACATCTAGGGAATAAGAGGCAAAGTTGAATTTTAAATAAGGCTTTTAAAGTCCAATACTATTTTGGGTCAGTCTCTGAACATAATTAGTCTTAACAACCCTGTTTATAATTTGAAAGTAATAAAAAAAAGATTTACAATCAGTATAACAAATTTATGCATGAATATCAGGTATCTATAATGGATAAATAAACTTAAAACCTTCCACATTTGTCCTGTTGATACTCAACACAAACCTGTCAGAACCATCCCTGCCACTACAGCTAAAGTGGCTAAGACCTGTACCTGCGTGTTCACTCCCTTGGAATCTTAGTTGGTCTCCACCATTGGAAGGTCTCCTACAACGTTTGGAAGGCAGAAGAGAAGGGGAGGCCATCCAATGCTCCCATAGCAGCTGAAGGCAGGCATGTGCCTTCGGCAGATGGACGTCATGGGGGCTTTCCCTCTCCCATGTGGCATCATCCACCCACTTCAGAGTTGTCCTCAACTTCAGAGCATTGCACCGGAGATCCTTGGAAACCGCCCACATCTGGGTATTTTTCTGAAAGGCCCTGCTCAGCTGCTACAGAGGGCTATGACTATGGAGACCTCTGCCCTTCAAGATTTTCCAAAACCAGCCCTGGTCCTTCATACCTCAAGCTTCTGACACTTGACTGAGACTCTAATAACCTGCTATTACCATCTCATTCTTCAAAATACCTAGAGTGGTACTTGGATTCTTGACTAAACCCCAATTGAAAAGATCTTACGTGTTCCATGTATTTCCATACTCCATGGGAAAAGGGTTTCCTAAATAATGATAACTGGAGTCACTGTGTGGAGCTAGGCAGTTTGATCGTTCAGTCTGAGTATGTTTGAAATATATCTTGTCTTCTTATTTTAGAACATGCATTTTGTATAAATCATAGAGGGACTGGTTCCACTAAGTTAAAGAGAATAATAGCAACAGTTTTATTTGATATCTCACCCACAGCATAGACTTCTTTAACTCATCTAGTTCATCTTACCTGCATAGTGTGGGTATGAATTTCATTACACCACGTGGAATGCTCTGTCCAGAGCAGGAGCTGTCAGCGTGGTGAGCTTCCTCCCCCGACAGAACTGCAAGGAAAGACTGCATCTGAGCACCACCTTCCCACAGACCAGACTTAGTGTGCTTAAGTAGACCCAGGTTGTTTTATGGCTTAAGGGCCAAGATATATAAAAAAGCCAGCCAGGTAGATAAATCCTAAAATCCATTAGGCTTTCATCATATGTACAGAAAGATGAGGGAGAAGGTACTTTCCCCTGAAAAAAAATAGGGTCTAAAGATTCTATTTTGCATTATGTTAGGAGATAAAGCACTTCTCCTCCAGAGAAACTTCTGGTGGTGTTCAGAAGTTAGCTAAGCTAACACTGCTTAGCTCCTCTCTGCCTTAGAAAACCATTTCGGCCATGAAACCTACTTGAGTTCTGGTGACAGCTGACAAGCTTCCTTCTCTAGACCCAAGTCAGTTAAGAGCTTGCAGCCCTGGGCCTGGGGAAGAGCCCCCTTTGCTGCCCACTGAGAGCCTCCTGGATGTGTAGAGCTGTATCCTTCCTGCACTGGGATCCATGTTTCCTCTTCTTTCCTTCCCTCCTCCCTCCCTTCTTCCTTCGCTTTCCTCCTCCCCTTTCACTCTCCTTCCTTCCCTCACTCCTTCCTTCAATCATTTTTGAGCATTTTCTATGTGTAAGTTGCTGTAATTAGGCGCTGAGGATTATGTTGGTCCTGCCCCAGCACACCCCTTCAAGAGGCAGACTCTATGGGAGAGGACGGTCAAGGGGTCAGCGATTACAGGGCAGTATGCTGTGGCAGAAATAAGGACGAGGCACTTTGAGAGCATATTGGACGGGCAGCTAACTCGTCTAGGGCAGTGCTGTCTATAGCAATATGATGTGAGCCCCAGATCTTGAATTATCTTCTTTTAAAAGTTTTAAAACATTAAATGTATTCAATAATATACTTTATTTAACTGAATGTATCCAAAAATATTATTATTTCAGCAAGGAATTGATATAAAAATTATGCTAAATCTACCATGTAGTTTATACTTACATCTTAGAAATTCTGTTCTAAGTCACCTTGACCACATTTCAAGTGCTGCAAATCCATGGGGGTCTGGGGAGGTAGGGAAGTGCTCCGTGGATAAGCTGAGCTAAAGGTGGAGCAGGGGGGAACAGAAAGGACACTCCAGGGAGGACAGGCAGCTTTGTAGGTTCAGAGGCACTAGCAGCATGGTACAGGGGAGGAGGGCTATTCTCTGCCTATTGCATTGTCTCCAAAGGCAACTTCCAGAAAGAAAGGTCACAGAATAAAGCCCTCATACTGACATTCAGAGACCTTGACATCCTGGGCTGTTCTTCATCACAAACCTTAGATCATAAGCCCAAACTCCTTCATATCATCCCCCAAACCAACCATCTCTTCCCTACCTCCAGCCACCTGAAATGTGGGCTTTTCTCTGAATGGCTCCCCCTGCACCCTCTCCAGCCTAGGAAGCACCAGCCCAGACTAGACTGATAGCACAGCAGATGTTCACCATCACTGTTACCCATGCCATTCAGAAAAGGGAGCAGTGGCATTTCATTTGATCCCCAAAGCAAAGCTGAGGCCAGCTAGTTGGAGGGGAGCTGGTACAGAAGCCTGCTCCAAGGCAGTGCTTTTGCCATAGAATGTGTGTGGGATCTTGGAAAGATGCATATTCTCAGTGTGTCCAGGATAGGCCCAAAGCTCTGCATTTCTAGCTTGGCCTATGGATTCTGCTTTGAGTTGTGCTGTTTAGGTCCTCCAGAAATGTGAGTAAGTTCTCTGGCCATGGGAAGTGTTCAATCAGAGGCTGGGTGGCTATGGGGGTGCACTAAGAGGAAATTCATGCTCTGAGATCCAGAGATCCATGACTCTTTGGGGGTTGAATTTAGGCCCTGAGGATAGCATGGGGTCAGGGATGTCTCTCTTCCTCTGCCTAGAGAGTATGCAGTGGGAAGTCTATGGCTGAGCGTGGCTAGGGAGGCCACTCCACCTCCACAACCAGCCCTGCCTTCTCCGAGGGTTGTAGGACACTCTACATGAACTACCTTGTGGATATCTGCATGGCTTTCTTTGTGACTTTCTTGTCACACCTGTACTGGCCATGAAAACACTCCTTCAAACACTAACCCCAGGGAATACAGATGGCTAAGGGCCCCAGGTGTTGGCTCAGTAGCCCAGGCTGCACACTGGCAGAGCCCCTGACCCTCATTCCCATGGGGTGGGCAGCAAGGAGACGAAGACCTGGATCCTAGAAGCCTGGGACTCCTCTGAGTCTGGCCCCAGGAATCCTGGGAGTCCTAGGACACCTCTTCCCCACCTATTCCTCCTTCCCTCCAGTCTGACTTGCTGTGGCTCCCTCTGTTCCTTCTTACCCTCATTTCCCCTAGGTCAGCCCACATTCACATCTCTGGCTCCTCTCAGAGGGCCCTGGCTGACCCTATGTCCTTAACCAGTTTCTTTTGGAGCACAAGGAGCAGCAAAATATGCCAACTAATCCGTGGTCATGTTTGCTGCAAACATCCTCCTTGGTTCCTCATCTACTTTTATTTTTGTTTGTGGTACATTTTGTTGTCTCTTCAGAGGTATTTTATTTTTACAAAATGCAAACCAATCCTCCCCCCAAGATATCTCCCCAAGACTACCAAAACCTTCCTTCTGCTACATTGTGCAGAGCCCCATATTTGTCCCCTAAACTGACTACCAGTACTTAGCAGACCATGGGGTCAGCTCATTAGGAAGGTCCTCCAGCTTTCTGGAAGGCGGTTTTGCAATGCACTTACTTTCCTTGAGCATCCTGGGGACTCCTTCCCTCCCAAGTGACTTATAAGACATCTTTTCAAACAATTGCCATGCTCTTCCCAGGGTGGGGCTTCTGGTGAATTAATTTTCTCCAAAGCATTTACAATTTCAAAGCCCACATTCATCCTGGAATCTGATAAATATTCCTCTAAATTGTTTTCATTGTTTTATTTCTACATTTGATTCTTCATGCCATGTGGAATATCATTTTGGGGAGGGGGGATATATTTGAAGTACCATCTCAGACAATTCTTCAATGATTTCTAATTTTATATATCTATTAGTATTTGTGATGCTATCATGTTATGTCTCCAGCAGAGAATTGAAAACACCTGGTTTGTTTTTTGTTGCCTAAGCAAAAAAGACTCAGAGGAATGAAGATGTACTAGGTCCGGAGGGGCTGGAACCTGGTCCATCATGCAGACCCTGGAGGAAGCTGGGCTGCCCCAGCCAGCTGAGACTTAGTGTGCTGATTGATGGGTGTCAGTCAGCAGCCTCGACAAGACCATCCTCAGAGAGACCAGCCCCTCTCAAAGGGTAAATGTCTTGGCTGGTGTAGGAGCATAGCTCATGGGGCCAAGGAGCAGCCAGTAGACAGTGATCATGGCAGGCCAGTGGGGATCCCCAAGAGACCCACTGTTAAGGAGGAGCCAAGACAAGGAAGGGTCAGGGCAGACCGTGTCCTCAACAGACTTGGATGTCCCCTCCTCTTAAGGTGAAAAGACCACTGCAAAACCTGGAAGTCTAGGATGAACACCAAGGTGCATCAATAGCAAGGCTGACATGATGCTGGACCATTGAGGACGTCCACATCTGAATCCTACACCTTGAATCTGTTTCCTTACTTGGCACACAGGACTCTGTAGCTGTGGTTAAAGACAGGACTTTGAGGTGTGGAGAGGATCCTGGAGAGCACAAAATGTCATCTCAGAGGCTCCTGTAAGTGAAAGAGGGAGGCAAGGTGGTAAGTCAGAGAGAAATCCTAAGACCCTGCACCACTGGCCTTGAAGATGGAAGAAGGAGGCACTCAGCAAGAAATGTGGGCAGCCTCTGGAAGCTGGAAAAGGCAAGAAAACAGATCCTTCCCCCCAGAGTTTCCCAAAGGAAGCACTCCTGCCCATACTTGATGCTATCACAGTGAGACCCACTGTGGACCTCTGACCTCCCAAATGGAGGATAATAAATCTGAGTTGTTTGAAGCCCCTAAGTGTACGGTGATTTGTCACAGCAGCAAGGAAACTAACACGCATAGTTAGATGTGGCTGTGAAGAGGAAAATATTACCAAACTGCCCAGATGCGGGTTCCTTTAAAATCCTGTCCTATAAAGTTACCCACCTGAATGGAGCACTGTGCTTCTCAGTTGCATCTTTCTAAAACTAAAATAAAAGATTATGGGAAAGGCAGACTATGATCTCAGATAACACGTGTGTTGCACCTCAGATCACATGAGCCAATATCTGCATTTCCATCACTGCTCCTGGCGGTGCATTCCAAATGCAGAAAAGTGGAAGAGACAATTCTCTTTACTCCCTGCACTGAATATGTAATATTGGAAATTCAATGGTTTTGCCCCAAATAAGGATACTGTGAGCTTTGGGAAAAGGACAGTCTGTTCCTCCATTTAAAACCAAAAAAAAAAAAAAAAAAAAAACGGAAAACATACCCCAAAGAATAGAAAACATTTCAGAAAATGCTTTATACATAGTAATTAAGCAGAGCTGAATTGCATGTTTTAATCGAATGATTCCCAGAAGTGAAAACATGTTTTAATTGACATTTCTGTTTTATCAGCCTCTTGCTGGATTGTAAATTCTTTTAAGGAAGGTAGAAAGGGTACAGCCATAGCTGGAAGCATTTTATCCATTGCTCCCCAAACCAATCATTTCTACATTTATTTGGACTACTTGGTTTTCCACCCATTGAAACCTAATCAAATTCTGTGGTTTATCTCTGTAATGGTTAGACTTTTATGTGAGGCCACACCAACAAAACTGAGGTCCTTAAAGAACAGAAAAATACAGTATGTGGAAAATGCATACTTTAATTTCATTACACCTTGGTCAGGCCAAACTCTGGATGGCCTTTGGTGCATCTCTGAGATAACTGTAGGATAGAAGACTGATCTGCGGTAGTAACCAACCCCACCCTGCAGGCTTGGAGCCCAGACCTCAGTATGAATCCCCATTTATACGTAGCTGTGTGGCCTTGGGAAAGTGACTTGGGCTTTCTGGTCTTCAGTTCCCCCTTTTACGATAAAACACATATTTAAATGTTCACTAGTTTTGTCATGCTTTGCTTCAGTAAACTGGAAGGGACACAGACAGGCACTCAATCTGTTCTCATACCAAGAGGCACGGGTTCAACCAGCACTTGGCACATGGGAGAAAGCCAATAAATGATCTGAAATGGAGGCACCTGGGTGGCTCCGTAGGCTAAGCGTCTGACTCTTGGTTTCAGCTCAGGTCGTGGTCTCGTGATTTGTGGGTTTAAGCCCTGCATTGGGTTCCACGCTGACAGTGTGGGGCCTGCTTGGGATTCTCTCTCTCCCTTTCTCTCCGCCTCTCCCCTACTCATGTTCTTTCTCTCAAAATAAATTAGTAAACTTAAAAAAAAGACCTGAAATGTGTGGTAGGCATTCTTGGCTCAGAAGTCTGCACCAAGCTCAGTAGATAGCTATTGCCGGAATGACTATGGCTTTGCCAGGTCAACAACGGCTTTATTTATATCCGATGCTCCCACTGAGGCAGTTGGAATGGCTAGGGACCTGCCAGGCCTCACTCTCCAGCAAGGTACTCTGGCTTTCTGCAGACCAGCTGCTTCTAAGAGGGCTAAAGGAGACAAGCCAGGCTTCTCCAGGCCTTGCTAGAAACAGGCAGTTCTGTTTAAGCCAACTCTGCCACATGGCCATTAAAGAAAAAAGGGAACGTACTCCAGCCCTTAATGAGAGGACATCAAGCGTGTGCAGGCAGAGAGGCTTGGATGGCAGTCACCTGCACATACCACCCACCCCATAAGTGACCCCCAGTTCTGCTCTTCCTACATAATTTACAGTAATAACCTCATGTGTTCTGAAGCTCAGGGAATTAGGTTCCTGGGTATGTCACTGTATTCTTTTCCTATTTCTGCTATGACATATTAGCACAGATTTAGTGACGACACAAATTTATTATCTTATCGTTCTGGGGGTCTCCAGTCTGAAGTCAATTTTAGTAGATGAAAATCAAAGGAGGACTAGTTCCTTCTGGAGTTTCTAGGGGAGGGTCCATTTCCTTGCCTTTTCCAGCCATTGAAGGCTCAGCACATAGCAACCCCACCCCTCCATCTTCACAGGCAGCACGGGCCAGGCCAGTCCTTCTCCCATGGCATCACTCTGACACTGACTCTTCTCCCTCCCTCTTTCACTTTTAAGGACCCTCGAGATTATTTTGGACCCATCCAGATAATACAAAATACTCTCCCCATCTCAAGACCAACTGGCCAGCTACTATAATTCCATCTGCTGCCTTAATTCCCCCTTGAAATCAATGTAAAATAAGATATTCACAGTTTCCAAGGACTAGGACATGGACACCTTTGGGGGCCATTGTTCAGCCTACCAGTTATCATTTCTGGTGCTTTTAAAAAAGTGTTTTAATCACTTTGGATCTATTTTATTTTTTAAACAGTCTCCATAAATATGTAGCCTCTCTGATCTGCTAAACTTGTTAGACATATATAAAAGTCCAAAAGTCCAAAAAAAAAATAGGCTTTGACTGAAGGTCCTAGGGAATCCTATCTGCAGAATGCTCATAAAGTTTAGTCTGGGGGAGCAGAGTGAGAAAGCGGGAGTGGGACACTTGAGGGTGGGGATAGGGGAGGCAGGCGGAGATCTGGGAACAGGCCGGCCCTTCCAGTGTCTGCGTGTCACTCCCAGGAACAAACCCAGACACCAGCACACAAAGGCTGCAATGCTGCCAGCCAACAACCCCGTTCTCAGAGCAAGAGTTTGTCCGGCAGGTGTTTCCAGCAGAATGTGTGATTGAGGGGCTTTAGAGGCTATCCATGTGACAAATGAAAATGTCAACTGGAAATGTCAAGTTGACATATGTCAGTTCCTTTTGCTTTCCTATTATAAGGGAACCAGAGAGAATCCAAATACACCAATCCAAACCTGATCATTCAGTGAGTTCATTAAAGATAGAAGTACGTTATTCCACTGCCCAGAAAAATTAGGGGATAGAAAGTCATACGGCCAGTTCATGTTGCAGACAAACCTACTGCACATGTAGCAGTGGGAACAACATAAAAGTGTATGCAAATGGCTTTTAGAGAGGGGGAGGGCTGACCAGCAAACACCCCTGCCCACCAACCCTGTCATCTTACTTGTCTGCCCAAAGCTGAGATTTGGTGTTCCACCTCATCCATTTAGTGTAGTTCATATAACATGGGTGAGACCACTCCACTGACATTCGTATAAAAACTACACTACATGGTGTCAGCTTGGTAACTGGGGCACTTTCCACGGGAACTTACTCTTCAGACCAGGGAGGCAAGGATGCTCTCCAAAAGGAGGCTGTCAGACCACTGAACTCTTTAGGCTACCTGTCAACAGCATGCTGGGGGATCATGACATCCTAATCAAACCTTATCATACTCCGCGGTGTGGGGCTCTGAGTCTTCATCTGACCTTCCAGTTAGAGAGTTTTATGGGGTCATAAAACTTGCTGAGCAGCCCACCAGACATCCCAGGCCCAGGCAGAGCACACGTATCTGAGACTCAAATGTATCTATCAGCAAACATGTACAGTGATCTTGTCTGCCAACCTCCTGCCACCTTTGGCTTTGTTAGCCCTAGCCTGGTGTGAGCTGTTCTACCACTAAACCATCTGCACATACAATCTTCTATTATAGGTGGCCCCAAGTTTCTGGTATTCATAAGAAAGGTGCTTCAGTTTGTACTAATGCTAATGTCCTGCTCCAGAGTATACCACTGTAGCCCCTGATGATTAATCAGAAGGAGAAACTCCAGGCCTATGTAACAGAGTCATTATCCCTTCCAATGCCAAATGCAAACCAGATGTTCTCAGTCCACCAACATGTTTCTCTGCCCCCTACCTTTTCCATAGTCCTCAGGCTAGGAAACAAGGTACAACCCATTAACAGGACATTCTCTATCAATAAATATGGGGTTGATAATCTAAAATGCTGAAGTGGTCCTACTATCATTGATCCAATCAAATGACATGCAACAGGTTATATTAAGCAATAATAGTGGCTCAAGCTTCAGAAGTTTCAGAAGTCTAATCCCAAATCTACTTCTCTGAGTCCATTGCCTTGTTTATAAAATGGAGATAAATAATCTTGGCTTTGATTGCTTCCTTCATAGTGATGTCCCCACAACATCAGTGAGATAACAGAAATGAAAGTTTCTTGGAAACCAACATTTTTCACAAAGCTAGAACAAACAATCCTAAAATTTGTATGGAACTACTTAGGAACCCAAATATCCAAAACAATTCTGAAAAAGAAAAGCAAAGCTGGAGGTATCACAATTCCAGACTTCAGCTTAAATTACAAAACTTTAGTAATCAAAACAGTATATAGTACTAGCACAAAAACAGAACATAGATCAATGGAACAGATTAGAAAACCCAGAAATGGATTCATCACTATATGATTAATCTTTGACAAAGCAGGAAAGAAGATCCAACAGAAAAAAAGACAGTCTCTTTAACAAATGGTGTTGGAAAATCCAGAAGAATGAAACTGGACCACTTTATTACATCATACACAAAAATAAATTCAAAATGGATCAAAGACCTCAATATGGGACCTTAAACCATAAAAATCCTAGAAGAGAGCATGGGCAGTAACTTCTTTGACATCAGCCTAAGTAACTTTTTCTACATATATCTCCTCAGGCAAGGAAACAAAAGAAAAAATAAACCATTGGGATTACATCAAAACAAAAGGCTTCTACACAGCAAAGGAAATGATCAACAAAACTAAAAGGCAAGCTACATAATGAGAGAAGATTTTGTAAATGACGCATCTAATAAAAAAAACTTATAAAACTCAACACCCAAAAAACAAATAATCCAATTAAAAATGGGCAGAAGACACGAAGAGACAGTTCTCCAAAGAAGACATACAGATAGTCAACAGACACATGAAAAGATGTTCATCATCTCTTACCATGGGAAATGCAAATCTAAACTACACTGAGATACCACCTCACATCTGTTGGAATGGCTAAAATCAACACAAGAAACAACAGGTGTTGGCAAGGATGTGGAGAACGGGGAACCCTCTTGCACTGTTGGTGGGAAGGCAAACCGGTGCAGCCACTGTGGAAAATAATATGGAGATTCCTCAAAAAGTTAAAAATAAAATGACCCTACAATCCAGCAATAATACCACTGGATATTTATCCAAAGAATACAAAACACTAATTCAAAGGGATATGTGTACCCCTATGTTTATGACAGCATTATTTACAAAGCCAAATTATGGAAGCAGCCCAGGTGTCTATTGATTGATAAGTGGAAAAAGAAGATGTGGTATATATATGGTGTGTGTGTGTGTGTGTGTGTGTGTGTGTGTGTGTGTTTGTGTGACAGAATATTATTCAGCCAAAAAATTATGAAATCTTGCCATTTGCAATGACATGGATGGATCTAGAGAGTATAATGCTAAGCAAATAAGTTAATCGGGGAAAGACAAATACCATATGATTTCACTCATATGTGGAATTTAAGAAACAAAACAAATCAGCAAAGGAGAAAAAAGAGAGAAAGATGGAGAGAGAGACAAGTCAAGAAACAGATTCTTAATTATAGAGAACAAACTGATGGTTACAGAGTGGACGGGGTGGGAGGTGGGTTAAATGGGTGATGGAGATTAAGGAGTGCACATGTCATGATGAGCACTGGGTGATGTAGGTAATTGTCGAATCACTATATTCTACACCTGAAACTAATAAAACACTGTATGTTAAAAAAGAAAGAAAGAAAGTTTCTTGGAAAATGTAGAGGATTACTATGACCTTTATTTTAATACCTATGTGTTACTTACATGCTAGCAGTTCCAAAAAAGAAAAAAAAAATCACACCAGAGAAGTAAGAAAATACTTTGCCTCACTGGACTCACACTCCATGGTTTCCCAGAGGGCCTGGAACCTAATTATTCTTTAGAAAAAGTCCATGAGTGTCAGAAGGAGGTAAGGATTCCAAGGAGATATGCGTTCATGATCTTGACACAAACTTCAAGAGATCCTTGCCAGTTATGCTGTAACGTGGTTTATCTGTTAACTCTAAGAAAAAGATTTTTTAAATTAATTTAGCTTGCCAGTTCCATCCAAGGTGGAGTGGTCTCACTTCCTCCATAGTCCTCCTCTTAAAAATAAAAAATACCAGGCTAACACCAAAAGTCCAACGTAAAAATTAAACATAGAATTACCTATGACCCAGCAACTCCATTTCTTGGCATATACACAAAAGAGTTGAAAGCAAGTCTTGAACAAATATGTATATACCCATGTTGATGGCAGCATTATTCATAGTAACCAAAAAGCGGAAGCAGTCCAAGTTATCCACCAACAGATGGGTGGAAAAGCATATACAACGGAATATTATTCAGCTTTAAAAAGGAAGGAAATTCTGGTACACACTAAACCATGGATGAGCCTTCAAACATCATGCCAAATGAAATAAGCCAGTCACAAAAAGACAAATATTCTGATTCCATTTATTTGAGGTACATACAGTAGTTAAATTCATGAAGACAAAAAGTAGAAATAGAATGGTGGTTGCCAAGGACATTGCTAAATAAGTAGAGTTTCAGTTTGAGAAGATGAAAAAACCTGGATATATATGATGGTGATGGTTGCACATTAATGTGAATATACTTAATTCCACAGAATTGCACACTCAAAAATAGTAAATTTTATGTTATGCATATTTTACCACAATTTTTTTAAAAAATCAAACAAAGAGGCGCCTGGGTGGCTCAGTCGGTTGAGCATCCAGCTCTTGATTTTGGCTCAGGTCACGATCTCACAGTTTGTGAGATTGAGCCCTGCGTCGGGCTCTGTACTGACAGAGTGGAGCCTGCTTGGGATTCTNGTGTGTGTGTGTGTGTGTGTGTGTGTGTGTGTGTGTGTGTGTGTGTGTCCCTCCTCCACCTGCATGCTCTCTCTCTCTCAAAACAAAACAAAAATCAGACATAGACTCTGAAAGGTGGAGAGAATAATGCAACTTCTTAGGGACCTTAAGACTTGAGGGACAACACAGGAATGAAGTCCTTAGGTTTTCTTTAGGCTTCCACACAATTCAGCCAGGGCACTGGAGAGGCCTGCAACATGGAACTATCAACACGTGCAGACAAAAAGCCCCAAGATAAGCCTGATTCCTAGTGCTGTAGGACTGATAAAATGGCAATCTAACAGAACAGAAAGCCTTTTTGACAATAAATTGTTCTACTCTAGCCAGTATCAATGGAAAACACCCTTAACCTCCCACCCTCACCACAGTGTCAGCAGAGTTGACTGGGGAGCTGAACTTCTACTCCATCTCATCAGCAGTGAGGCAATGGCAGCAGTTCTCCATTTATTACCCCCCCCATTCCATCCTGGTATGAGTAGGGCTGAATAGGGTGAAATATCTATCCCTACCTGGATGTGTGCACTGTACAAAACCAGGGTGAGTACCTTCTAAAAAAAAGAAAACAAAGTTGGATCCAAATATTCTCAACATAATACCCAAAATATCCATGATACAATTTAAAAAACTGAATATCCTAACATGACCAGAACAATCATAGCATGAATAAGAAAAGGCAATTAAAACCTAACCAAAGATATATGAGATCTGTATGATGAAAACTATAGAAAACTTATGAAGGAAATTGAAGAAGACACAAAGAAATGGAAGAACATTCCATGCTCATGGATTGGAAAAATAAATATTGTTAAAATGTCATTACTATCCAAAGCAATCTCCACATTCAATGCAATCTCAATCAAAATTGCACCAGCGTTCTTCTCAAAACTAGAACAAACTATCCTAAACTCTGTATGGAACCACAAAAGACCCCAAATAGCCAAAGTAATATTGAAGAAGAAAACCAAAACGGGAGGCAGCACCATCTCAGACTTTAGCCTCTACTACAAAGCTGTCATCATCAAGACAGTATGGTATTGGCACAAAAACAGACACATAGACCAATGGAATAGAACAGAGAACTCAGAACTGGACCCACAAACATATGGCCAACTAATCTTTGACAAAGCAGGAAAGATTATCCAATGGAAAAAAGACAGCCTCTTTAACAGACGGTGCTGGGACAACTGGACAATAACATGCAGAAGAATGAAAATAGATCATTTTCTCACACCATACACAAAAATAAACTCAATATCAATAAAGGACCTGAATGTGAAACAGGAAATCATCAAAATCCTAGAGGAGTAAACAGGAAACAACCTCCTTGACCTCAACCACAACAATTTCTTACTTGACACATCCCCAATGACAAGGGAATCAAGAGCAAAAATGAACTATTGGGACCTCATCAAGATAAAAAGCTTCTGCACGGCAAAGGAAACAATCCATAAAACCCATAATAGGCAATTGATGGAATGGGGAAAGATAGTTGCAAATGACATATCAGATAAAGGGCTAGTATCCAAAATCTATAAGGAACTCACCAAACTCCACACTTGAAAAACAAATAATCCAGTGAAGAAATGGGCAGAAGACATGAACAGACACTTCTCCAAAGAGGACATCCAGATGGCCAACAGACACATGAAACGATGCTCAGCATCCCTCATTATCAGGGGAATANTAGTTGGGGAGAAGGGAGGCAAACCATGAGAG
The DNA here is from genome assembly GCF_008692635.1 of Crocuta crocuta. Taxonomy (NCBI): domain Eukaryota; kingdom Metazoa; phylum Chordata; class Mammalia; order Carnivora; family Hyaenidae; genus Crocuta; species Crocuta crocuta. Next base: position 9,721,213 of record NW_027527853.1, on the reverse strand, counting down.
ACTCTTGAATGCTGAGAACAAACTGAGGGCTGGGAGGGAGTGGGGGAGAGGGTAAGGGGGGTGATGGCATGGAGGAGGGCACTTGTTGGGATGAGCACTGGGAGTTATCTGGAAACCAACTTGACAATAAACTGTTAAAAAAAAGAAAGAAAAGGCAATTAACAGCTTCTAAGAACATGATTCAAATGTTGGAATTATTTAACAAGGATTTTAAAGCAACAATTATAATTGTTCAATGAGCAGTTATGAACCATTGTGAAAAAAAATGAAAACAGAAAATCTCACCAAAGAAATACAAAACATAAAAATGAAAAATCCTTTTTATATGTAAATAAAAAGGTTTTAAACAAATAAGAAATAAATGAACATTTTAGAGCATAAATCTACAATAACTGGAATTTTTAAAACTCACTGAATGGTCTCTACAGTAGCATGGAAGGGACAGAGGAAAGGATCCGTGAACTGGAAGATATGAAAATATATATTACCCAATCTGAACAACAGAGAGAAATAGACTGTGAAGATATTGGGACAGGTCCTTAGGGACCTGTGAGACATCAAAAACAAAAAAAAACAAAACAAAACAAAACAAAAAACCCAAACCTAACATTCATGACTTCAAAGACCCAGAATGAGAGAAGAAAAGAGTGTGGAACTGAAAAATAGCCAAAGAAATAATGGCTGAAAATTACAGAGTAAACAATATAAATTTATAGATTCAAGAAGCTGAGCAAACCCTAAACAGGATAAACTCAAAGAAATTCATGCCAAGACACATCATAGTTAAATTTCTGAGAACTAAAGAAAAAGAAAACATTTTAAAAGTGGAGAGAAATAATATATTACCAATAGGGGAACCATGACTGAAATGATAGCATATTCCTTATCTGAAACCATGGAGGCCAATAAGAAATGACAAAACATTTTCAAGTACTGGATAAAAATAACTGTCTATTCCAAATTCTATCCCAAGTGAAAATGTCCTTCAGGAATGAAAAGAAAATAGAGACATTCTTGGGTGAAGGAAACTAAGAGAATTTGTCATCTGCAAACCTACTCTTAAGAAGCAGCTTAAAGTCTTCCAACCACAAAGGAAATTATAACAGAAGGAGGCTTGGGACAGAGAAGAATAAAAAAGGTAAAAATGGGAGTCGACTACTTTTCTCCTCATGATATTTTAAAATTATGATTGATGATATCAGCAAAAATTATAACATCACTTAATGTGGGTTAACTTTATGCAGAAGAAATATTAAGAAAATTAGATTTTAAAAATGGGAAGGATAGGGGCGCCTGGGTGGCTCAGTCAGTTAAGTGTCCGACTTCAGCTCAGGTCATGATCTCACAGCTCGTGGGTTCAAGCCTCGCGTCGGGCTCTGTGCTGACAGCTCAGAGCCTGGAGCCTGTTTCAGACTCTGTGTCTCCCTCTCTTCTGACCCTCCCCTGCTCACGTTGTCTCTCTCTCTCAGAAATAAATAAAAAATAAATAAAAATTTAAAAAATAAAATAAAAATAAAAATGGGAAGGATAAAGGCACCAGGTGGAAGTAGGGTTTCTACACTTCACTTGGTGACATAATGTCACAATAGAGAATGATCTATCATATATATGATCAATCATACATGCTGCAATACTAAGAGTAAGCACAAAAACAAAACAAAATAAAATGAAAAACAAACATACTCAGAAATACTACAAATAAGTTAAATTCTAAGTAATGTTTAAATAACCTCTAGGAAGTCAAGAATGAAAGAAATTGATGAACAAGAAAAAGAGAATAAATAGAAACAAATAATAAAATGGCACACTTAAACCTTAACATATCAGTAACTACTTTAAATGTAAATGGTCTAAGTACACCAATTAAAGGACAGATATTGGCAAAGTGAGTAGGAAAACATAACCTAACTGTATGCTGTCTATAGAAAACTCAATATATTGTGGTATAGGTAGCTGAAATGTTGATAGGAAAAGATACATGCTGCAGCCGTACATTTTTTAGGAAGCGGTGGCTATATTAACACTGGATAAGGAGGACTTCGGAACATACAAAATTATCAGGGACAAAGAGGGATATTACATAATGGTATAAGGGGTGAAGGTGTACCCATTTTTTTTTAAGAGAGAGAGAGAGTACAAGCAGGAGAGGGGCAGGGGTGGATCCAAAGCAGGCTCCGTGCTAACAGCAGCAAACCCAATGGGTGGCTTGACTTCATGAACCATGAGATCATGACCTGAGGTGAAGTTGGATGCTCAATCATCTGAGCCAGCCAGGCCTCTCAAGATGTAGCAATTCTAAACATGTATACACCTGAAACAAAAACTCATAAAATTTTGAAGAAAAATATACTGGGTACCTAGGTGGCTCAGTAAGTTAAGTGTCTGACTCTTGATTTTGGCTCAGATCACAATCTCCTAGTTAATGAGATCAAGCCCCTAGTCTACCTCTACACACAGCACAGAGCCTGCGTAGGATTCTCTCTCTCTCTCTTTCAAAATAAACATCTTTTGAAAAGAAAGAGATGGGGTGCCTGGGTGTCTCAGTATGTTGAGCATCTGGCTTTGGCTCAGGTCATGATCTCATGGTTTGTGAGTTCAAACCCCGCGTTGGGCTCTGCTGACAGCTCAGAGTCTGGAGCTTGCTTTGGATTCTGTGTCTTCCTCTATCTCTCCCCCTCCCCTGCTCATGCTCTGTTTCTCTCTCTCTCTCTCAAAAATAAAAATAAAAACATTTTTTAAAAAAATAAGTAAAGGGGCACCTGGGTGGTTCAGTCAGTTAAGCAGCAACTTCAGCTTAGGTCATGATCTCACCATTTGTGAGTTTGAGCCCTATGTCGGGTTCTGTGCTGACAGCTCAGAGCCTGGAGCCTGCTTTGGATTCTGTGTGTGTGTGTGTGTGTGTGTGTGTGTGTGTGTGTGCTTGTGTGTGTGTGTGTCTGCACCTCCCGTGTTCATGCTCTTTCTCACTCTCAAAAATAAATAAACATAGAAAGGAAGGAAGGAAGGAAGGAAAGAAGGAAGGAAGGAAGGGAGGAAGGAAGGAAATAAAAATATGCAAAATGTTCCATTATAACAAAGTATTTCAACAATTCATCACGCAACTAGACACACACACATACACACACCAAAATCAGAAAAAATATAGAAGAACTTAGTAACACCTCAACTAACAGACTTTCATAGAACACAAGCAGTATAATACACATTCTTTCAAGATGTGCGATTTTCAAATAATTTTCTCTCAGTTCATAACTTGTATTTTCATCCTGTCAACACTTCATATCTGTGTGGCTATGCAAATCTATATATAGGATAAAATTGTATGGGTCCACACACATGCACACAGACACACAAGTGAATGCATGTAAAAGGTAGTGAAAACTGAAAATAGTCAGCAGTCTAGTCTAGTATTGTACTGTACTCCTTTCCTAATCAAGTACCATAAATTGAGTGGCTTAGAAATGTATTGTCTCACAGGCTAGAAGTTTAAAATCAAAGTGTCAGGAGGGCCATGCTCACCTGAACCCTGCAGAGGAGAATCCTTCCTCACCTCTTCTTAGCTTTGCGGCTGGTTTGCTGGCACTCCTTGGCGTTCCTTGGCTTGTAGCTGCATAGCTCAAGTCTCTGCCTGTCATCATATAAAATTCTCCCAATGTGTCTTTGGCTTTATATGGCCATCATTGTGTGAGGACACTGGTCATACTGGATTAGGAGCCCACCTTACTCTAATATTTCATCTTAACTAATGACCTCAGCCAACCATATTTCCAAAGAAGTTCACATTCTAAGGTTCTGGGGAGTTAGGACACGAACATATATTGGGGGTTGGGGGTAGCAGACACAATTAAGCTCATAATATGTATCATGTCAATCCTGTATTTAGTACTATACTATAGTTATGAAAATTAGTACCACTGGGGGAAGGGACATGGGACTCTGTAAACCACTTTTTTTTTTTTGCAACTTCCTCTGAATCTAGATTTACATCAAAATTTTAAAAAAATTAATGCTTTTGCTTGATAAACAGAGATCAAGCTGGGATCTTACTCCATTTTCCATCTTCACTAATACATTTTTGTGCTTTACCTTTCCAACTGTATTTGACAAGGAATTAATTTTCTCATGTATTTTCCCTGTGGTTTACTCTAAGTGCTTGCTAAATATATGGCATATTTTTAAATAGGTTGGTCAGCAGCTTTGGGACTTTGTTGATATTTCTCTCTCATTGCAATCCCTCCTAAGAATTTTTCAAATAAATCACCAAGCCTCCTAAGAAATGACGGTGGATAATTTCTCAACCCTGCAGATGGGAGAAGCCACTATAATTCCAAAAAATGTTCACTCCTCTCTAATCTCAAGTTACTGTGGTCTGGGCTTGAAGAAACAGCAACATTTTTTTTTTTTACCTTCTTTATGGAAACTTTGGGGGAGTTCCTGATCTGGAGTGGCTGGGTTTTGTTGTTCCTGTAAGTTCCTGGAAATAACCTGATGGGAACCAGGAGCATAGCTATGTGAAGTAGAACCCACTGGAGAGCCATAGGATCTAAGATTTCTCCATCCTTTCTACTCACTCAGGTACCTGGGGCCGAGGGGGCTGACCCTGCGGAGGATGTATACCAGTGGGCTCAGATTGTGTCTGAAGGATGAGATTCCAGAATGTAAGCCAATCAAGAAGTCAAACAGTGGCAGAGAGAACAATGAAGCTTTAATAGCTGTGATAAAAAGCAACCCATGTGCTGGGTAGAGATAGAAGTAAGGTCACTACACTAGCTTTCTACTACTGTATACCAAATCACCACTAACTTAGCAGCTTGAAATAACTTGTGTTTATTATCTCACAGTTTCTGTAGGTCAGATGTCTGAGCAGTGTCTCTCACAGGCTGACATCAACATGTTGGCTAGGGTGCATTCCCTTCTGGAACTCAGGATCCACTTCCAAGCTCACGTAATTATTGGCCAAGTTCAGTTCTTTGCAACTGTAGGACCCTGGGCCCAGCTTCCTGCATTCTCAAAGATTAGTTGGCTGTACACTGTGGGTCCAGTTCTGAGTTCTTTATTCTGTTGACTAGAAGTTGCTCTCAGCTCCTGGAGGTTTGATTCAGCTCCGGCCAGTGGCCTACCCACAAGCCCTCTTACAACTTGGAAGCTTACTTTCCCAAGGCCAGCAATAGGATCTCTCTTGTGTTTGAAATCTCTTTCAGGCAGGGCCCAGCCCTTTTTAAGGATTTAGATGATATCTCTTTTAATTATCAAAGTCAACTGATTGGGAACCATAATTTCATCTGTAAATTGACTTTTACCTTTTAAACCTGATCAGAGCAGTTAAATCCATCATTTTCAGTATTGCTCAAGAAGAAGAGATTATTTAGGGTGTATATATATATTGTGGGTGAAAATTTGGGAGCCCCTTGGAATTCTGCCCACTAGAGGCATGGAACCCCAGGAAGGGGGCTTGAAATGCCAGGCCCAGCACTGATTAGAGTCCAGGCCAGGACAAATGGCAAAGCCCCCCTGCAGGAGGCAGAAAAGGGAAAGGAGGCAGAGCCTAATTCTACATTAAACCAATACAGAATGGGGCTGGGATACGCTAAAACTCAGATGCTCCACACCACCTCAAGTCCTAAGACGGTGGGCAGTGGGCGTTGATGGCCACCAAGGGCTATGCAGGAGCCCAGGAATCCTGGACTAGCAGAGCATAAATAGATGCCATACTAGAATTCAACACGTAATCACCAAACCTTCTCAGAATAGAAGGCCAATGATTTCTCAGTGGTACAGATGGGAGAAGGTACCATAATTCTCAAAAATGACTACTTCTCTCTACTCTCCAATTAGTCTGGCCTGGACTTGGAAAAACAGTGGCATTTTCTGAGCCAGGTTGGGAAAGACAGCTGTTGACATTCTTCACAAGCACAGACTGGTTGAAGTCTTCAGATGGTGGAGATTGGGGGACTCCTCACAGACTCAGATCCTAGGAACTGGGAAAGCCAGATAGGTCAGAAACAGGCTTCCCTGAAAAGAGACTCTCTTGATCTCATGGATTTGGGGTAGCCTTCTTCTACCTTAGTCCATGTAAAGAACAGTGCACTGGGCTGAGTCCCCCATGGTCCCTCATGCTGGGTCAGCAGCACAGAGATAATGAAGCAACTAAGAAGACACTATGACAGGAGTGCCTGGGTGGCTCAGCTGGTTCAGTGTCCAACTCTTGATTTTAGCTGAAGTCATGATCTCATGACCATGGGATTGAGCCCCGCGTCAGGCTCTGCACTGGACACGGAGCCTGCTTAAGGTTCTTTCTTTCGCCCTCTCTCTCTGCCCCTCCCCCCCCAAAAAATTTAAAAATAAAATAAAATACAGAAGATGCTATGACAGAGGCAAGAGATTGCCAAGGGGACATTTGTCTTGCACTAGGAATCCACAGCTGCATGCCCATCGGGAGACTATGGTCTTCCCAGATCTTAATTTCATACTTATGAGACAGAGACAATAATACAATGCAGTAAAAAGTGGTCAGGAAACTGGAAATCACCATACACTGAAGGTATGACAGTTGCTACAACAACCCTTTACCAAATGATCAGTGGTGGCAAATTGAGACACTTTTGTTTTACCTGCAGACAAACTGTCCAGTTATTCCATATATGTAACTAAACTAAAAGCAGACCAACATAAGGGTTTCTTNAACTGAGGACTGATGGGTGTGGGGGGAGGGGGGATGGGCATGGAGGAGGACACTCGTGGGGATGAGCACTGAGTGTTATGTGGAAACTAATTTGACAATAAACTATTGGTAAAAAAATAAAAATTAAAAAAAAAAATAAGGGTTTCTTTTCACAACCCTGTGCCAAAATAGTTAAGGCTGGCAAGTACAATTTGCTGTCTCTAGGAATTAAGAGAAGTAAGACAAAGAGAGATCCCCCAGTGAAATCCACATTCAAGGCATGGTCGCCCTCAGATCTGTGACCTGGCCCTCTCTGTGCCTGTGCCCTTGGAATTCCTCAGCCAAGGTGGAGGCCAGGAGAGAGGAGGCCAAGGAGGATAAGCCGCAGGAGCAGAATACAGGGACAATGAGGGGCAGGAAACAGACTCCGCTGGGGAAGGACCATCAGGACCAGGTCTCAGAGTCCTGCCCCTCTCAATCCTGTCCCTACTCCCCCATGTCCAAATGCCCCCTAACACATACTTCCTAAATCAAAGCAGCCAGTGCAGGTCAGGTACCACAGTGGGGCCTCCAAATATGGCCTATGGGCATGGTCTCGAAATCCTAAAACTGGCAGGCTCAGAACATCGGAAAAAACACAGGAAACTTTAAAAAGGAAGTTAACCACGTGCTTTCAGTGTTGTTCTGCTAAATGAACGTTGAATGAATGGGACCCAAATACATCAAAGTCGTGAGTGGGGCCATTAGAGAAGACGGAGGGTAAGTAAGTCACCACCTGTGGTCATTTGTTAGCACTGACATAACAAAATACCTCAGACTGGGGGGCTTAAACAACAGAAATTTATTTTCTCACAATTCTGGAGGCTAGATTCTGAGATCAAGGGTTAGCATCTTCTGAGGTTTTCTTTCCTGAGCTTGTAGACGGCCATCTTCTTCCTTTGCCCTCACATGGTATTTTTTCTGTGTGTATCTGTGTCCTATCTCTTCTTTGTATAGACACCAGTCATAGGGGACTAGGGCCCACACTAATGTCCCATGTTACCTTAAATAGTACTCTACAAACCTTATCTCCAAATACAGCCACATTCTGAGGTATTGGGGGATAGGACTATTGCACAATTCAGCCCCAGGAACACCAAACCTGGAAGTATGGCCCTAGTCAGCCCCATATATGCCCACACCCCTTCTCCAACATCCAGTGTCCTTTTGAACATGATAGGAAGCTGCTGGGGGGCAGTGGAATATCTCCAGTCACTTGGAAAGCTAATGTTCCAATGGATGTATTATTGTAATCATGACAACATGCACACCAAAGAGCTTTATGGAACAATAAGACAGAATTAAGCCCAGAGGTCAGTTTGCTAAAACACCCCATGACATTCCACTGATCTGGCCATTTCTCATGGATGGGACTCTGGTATGGGAAGGGTGAGATAGAGCCATCCTTTAACCAACTAAAAATTTCCAACAGAGGACAAATGTGAGGGATGATTTGGCCTCCCTCCTTCACTGGACACCCCGCAAGTTGCCCTGGTCCCACACAGAGAAACCCCCTGGGGTGGTCAAGATGCTCAGAGGGGGATGCATGGTGGGTGCACTGAGCCAGTGTGAAGTGACAGGGTGCATGTCAGTAGGGCCCAGAGCATTGTTGGATCCTAATTATTAGGGCCCACAAATCAAGGCAGCAGCCACAGTCTGTCCTCCAGTTGGAAGAACCTGGGGCCAGATTTGAAAGACCAGAGAGGCTAAGAAACTTGTGCCAAAAGGCTGCACATCATTCTGGGGCTTCCCAGCAGGGAAGTAGCATGAGTCTGCAGAGCTGCCACTGCACTGAGCCCCTGCCCTATCCTTGGCGGTATCCCATCTCCAGACCATCTGATCAGATGAAGGCATCTGAGAAGTTAGAGCCACCGGAGTGATTCCTATCCCTGAGCACCTGCTCTGAGAGGTAGTCTCGTGGCAAAGGGAATTCCAGAAAACCTAGCCTTTCCCAGCAATGGGATGCCAGCCAGGCCTTATTGGGCTCCGACTCACTCCATCAGGGGCCCTGCAATGGGATATCAGCTTGAAGATCATGAAGCCCCCAGACTAGCCTATGTTCTGTGAGAACCTGAACTTGCAAAGAAGACTCAGTCCTAATCCATGGCCCACTTTAAAAGGAAGAAAGGGCAGCCTGCAGTTGGGCCTCAATCGGAGTTCTGCTGCCGAGAGGAACCACCAGGACCCAGGTCAGACGTTTACTGCAGAGAGCTGGCCAGACGTAGTCCATGCGAGGGCACCGTCCCTGCATCTGATGCTGCAGCCTGGAGAGTGCAGGACAGGCAGAGACACGAAGCGTGGGAAGCAAAGACAACCAGGACCTCCTTTCAACAGTGCCAGACCCAGAAGGACCAACTGCAGTCATTCTGATCTCTAGTCAGAGTGGCAGGCGCAGGAGATGCCGAAGGGTGGGGAGAGTGCTGGCGGCTGCCCCACTCAGAGGCAGAAGGCCTGCGGGTGGGTGATGACAGCCTGCACTGACCTGGAAGGAGGCAGGCTGCTCCTTCACGGCAGCCTCCCATATCTCATGCCAAGTGCACTCCATGCTCACTTGGAGCAATTCAGAGCAGAGAATTCAGAGGAATAACGTTCCAGCTTCACCAAAGTGACACAATATGAATCCACCCAACAAGAATACATGATCAGTCTAGATAGCAATCATTTCTTCTAAGAAGACGGAGTCCCAGAGCTCTGGGACAGAACTGTAGGGCATTCAAACACCCTTTTATAATGGGATCCAGGTTCCAGGAAGGCTCCATGGAGGTGACATCTGAAGTGAGGTGACCTCCTGGTTGTGGGGGCTCAGATGCAGGTGGCCCAGGAGACGGGTCTTAGGGTGAGTCGCAAGCACCAGCACAGAACAGGAGCCAGGGGCGGCCAGAAGCAGCTCAGAGAGGCCAGGGATGCAGAGATGAGCTTTCCGCTTCCTCCCACAGGGCAAATAACCAGACGTAAAAAATGTTTCACAGGCCATGCAGTTTCCTACTCCCTTGTGTGAAATTAAAGTCTCCGGACTGGAATCACAGTATCTTTTTTTAAGATCATGTTTCAGATGGTCCATTTTAGGTCTTGAACTCCCCCTGATACCTTACTTTATTTTTCCCCAATTTTTTTACTACACTAAGTAAATATTAAAACACAAATGGAGCTCAGATCTCCTTTCATTATTCATCAACTGTAGCTGCCTTAAAACTTGAAGGGATTATCTTTTGCCTGCAGCCCAAATAAGGTTGACCTCCCTTTGTCTTTTCTCCCTTTCTACCTCTTTCTTTCCCTCACCCCTTTTTATCAGTCCTCCCTTAATTTTTCATTTTTTTATTGCTTCATATACCAAAAACGAAAAAAATACCTTAACAGTAAAGGACATGTAACAAAAGTAAGGAAGCAGACACATTGCCATTCAACTATGACAAGAAACAATGTTTTCTGAGCTTTGTGTTCCTCCACCCCCAATGCTGTCCACATACATCCCCTGTTGTATATGGTGCTCTCAGCAGGGGGTCTAATTTTGTACTTTGCTTTATTTACTTGATAATGTCATAAAGATGTTTTCCACTCTGCCAAATAGGCATGCCTGTTATCATTCGCAACAAGTTTGTGGTTTTCAAGGGACAGTAGGCACCATTAGTGTTGGGAGTTGTGGAAGAAGGTGCTTTAGCCTGATCATGATCTACAGACAGCTGCCCTTCTGGTCTTTGTACATAGTGATGGCCAGGTGCAGGAGAATTCCTTTGCCATTCAGGAACCTACCTCTTAGTGTGCCTGAGGTGAGAGGAAACTTGAAGAATTTTTTCTAAAGGGGTACAGGGCAGGAAGAGTGGTGACAGACGTGCTCCTGGGTGTTTCCCTAATCACATCTAATCACTCCTACCAGAGACATGTGACCCCTCAGACCCCTCTCCAGAGCAGCTCACCAGGACCTACAAGGTGAAAAAGAGGTTTCTGTGTTCCTCCTAAGGAAGACCTTGAGAGAAATTCATGCACAAAGGAAGGAAAGCAAAATAATATTTTGTTATTCAATTTTGCACATAAAACGCAAAACTATAGTTTTGTAACACGCCCTTTTAAAATGCTAAACCTGGAGCAAAAAAGAAATAGGTGACATAGAGAAATCAAAAATGGCAGATACAAATTCAACTATACCAATAATATTCAATATGAATGGATTAAACAATCCAATCAAAAGGCAGAGAATGTCAGATTGGATAAAAATAAAACAGTTATATGCTGTCTATCAGAGATATGCTTAAGATTCAAAAATATGGATGGACTGAAAGTAAAATGGTAGAAAATATATACCATGCAAACAGCAACTATAAGAAAGTTGGAGTGACTATATTGATATCAGACCAAATAGACTTTAAGACACAAAATGTTACTTTAAAAAAGGAGGACATTTTATAATTATCGGAAGATTAATCTATCAAGATGTACCAATTATCAATCATGTACTCACCTAACAACAGAGCCCCAAATTGCATAGAGTAAAGTTGATAGAAACGGAGAAATAGACAATTCAAGCATAATACTTGGCCTCTGTTATATCCCACTTTCAATAATGGATACAATGAAAGAAGATCAACAAGGAAACAGAGAACTTGAATAACACTATCAAATGCAAAACTTCCATGAGTAAAAGGAACTTCTTAGTGCTTAAAAGAAGAAAAGTACATTTCTAAGGGTGGCATGGAGGAAGGCAGGGGGTGCTAATGGGGGTTGGGAGACCTAACCCCTTGAGTCCTGCCAGGCTATGAGTGAACTAGGTGGCTTAGAGCTATTTACTCGAAGCCGCTGAGCCTCAGCTTCCTCACACATTAAATGAGGTAAAGCACCATTCGCAGAGCTTTCGTGGGGATTTCCAAGACAAAGCAATTAAGGAAATTACTTCCTAGGCTGCAGAGTGCTCTCCGAATGCAAAATAAGCTGATCTTGGGCCTGTCTACCCTAGGAGTCATTCCAAGCTTTTTCCCTCTCTGCTTTATGAAGATGGAGCTTCAGGGAAGGAAGATGTTGACCATTTTAGGCTGTGTTGCCTGGACTTTTGTGCCAGCTGGTTTGTTGCAGGATTTGTCCACAGAGAGCTACTGGTAGGGAGAGTACAAGAAAGGGAGAAGCCAGGGTATTTCTCCATCACCACTCTCCCACACCCAGGCAGTGTCTCTGGCAATCTGCCCTAAGCCTCCAGCTCCTTCCAGGCAAGCCAAGCTGCCAGTTTCCCTTGACCATTGAGCTTGGACCCCAGTAGCAACAACTGCCCCTTTGGTTTCCTCCAACCCAGGGAATTTATCGATCCCTTCAATGTCTCTGTGCCCTGACTTGCAGCCACCTTATCACCTGGGTAACTAGATCCCTCTGTTATAAATATTTATAGTGGCCTCTCTTCCCCTGGTTGATCCTTGGATGATTCATACGATTTTGTTTACAAACTAGGAAAAGAGTAAAGTGTGAAGATAAAGATCCTGTCTTCATTTCAACCAATAGATATTGGGGTTCTGTTATTTGTTAGCCTGGGACCAGAAGACAGAGATGAAGCAGCCAGAACAGGGGACTATGTTCCTGAATGCATAGTCTTACTCCTCTTCACCCTGGTGCAGAGTCTGGCACAGAGTGCCACTGGTAAGTGTCCGTGTGTATTTGTCCCTAAAAGACTATTTAAATGATTTTGGCACTTACTGCTTGCACTCTGTGTGCAACTTCTTGGCCTCCTTGAAGTAAATTTTGTATTTAATATACCCAACATCTCTGAGAAACTGAGGCAGCTAGCACAGCATAGTGCAGTGCTAGGAAGCCAGGGTATAATAGGAAGCCCATTTGCTTCACCATCCCCCACTGCTATGTCAAACCCTACAAGGGCACCAGCCACCAGCCCCCTCCCTCCAATCTTCTGCAACAATATGCAACAAAACCAAAGCAAAATGCAGACAGTGACATTTGGGGGAACCTTTGTTTGGGATCACTCTTGGATTCCAAATGTGCTATACCACGTGTGCTATTAAAACCTGAGTTTCCCTGAGCAGCTGTTTGGATGTGCCTCAGCCCCCAGATGAACAAGGTGCCTATATGGGTTTTAATTACATGGCTGCACCCTTCCTTTTTACATACCAAGTGACCTCCCAGGCACAGAGCCGTGGGGACAAGTCACAGGGCACTGAATGTGTCCAATGTGACTAATGACTTGGGACATTTGAGAACATTTCTGTACTGTTTACATTAAAAGAACATGTATTTTATTTCATAACATAGAACTGACATTTGACATGTTGAGTCAATGCAAGTCACTGGTGCAGTCCCTGAATTATAGCAGACAAGTAATTAGTCCCTAGAGCCCTATTGCTCCAAGCATTTTCATTTATCTTCTTTCAGATGACAACGTGGGGTTTTCTTTTTCTAAATCTTAGTACCCACAAATACCCCCACCCCCACTGCATCCTTTCCCACACACACGCCCAACACTTGTCCATCTCCAGACGCAGTGAGACCACACAACAATAACCTACCTCACCGCAGGCCTTCAGGTCTGATGGCCCTACTGCCCCTGAAATCCTCACAGGGTCAGTTTTCCCTGAATTGGCAACTTGATTCTATTTACTGATAATGCTGACTCCATTTCACGTTCTAGTAGTGTTGTCACTGATCATCCAAATACTTCAAGTTCTGTACAGAAGAGAATGGCATTTCCCCCAGGCCAGAGTGCAATGCAGAGACCAGTCTCAGAAGCACATGTACAGCGGTACAGCTTTCCTATTCATGTAAAAAGGAAACCAACTTTTCTTGGATGTGGTTGTAAAAGTTCGAGGCACCACCGATGGGGGCAGGGAAGTACCTTGGTAATTCACAGAACAGGGGCACTCTCATTTCCAGTCTAAACAACAAGTTCTACTTTGTTAATGGGCTTAGGTTTAAATTACTGATAAATATGACAGAAACATTAAAAGCTCAAGAATGTGATTGTCTTTTTAAGTCTTAGAGACATTAAAATGGAATAAGGTAAATATTTGCAATTTTTTAAAGAGTTGGGCTTGGGTTTATTGAGGAGGGGAAATATAGTCATTGATTTCAATTTTTCCATGCAATAAATTTACCAATTCAAACAAATTGAGGGCAAGGACATTTTAAATCAACTTAATTCTTAGTTGGGGAGAGGGAGGGAGGCAAACCATGAAAGATTCTTGAATGTTGAGAACAAACTGAGGGCTGATGGGGGTGGGGGAGAGGAGAAGGGGGGTGATGGGCATGGAGAAGGGCACTTGCTGGGATAAGCACTGGGTGTTACATGGAAACCAACTTGACAATAAACTATTTAAGAAAAAAAATAAAGAGAGGAAACACCAAAAGTCAAAATAAATAAATAAACAAATCCACTTAATTCTGCATTCAAGAGTATTTTAAGCATTTTAAGTATTTCCAAGTTCATGCTGTAACTCAAACCAGGTTGGCAAAATGTTTCCTTTGTTAGAACAAAGAGGTCTTTAGTGGTGATTTGTGGATAACTCTGGGGTTCTGAGCAGAGAGAAGTTGCTCAGATTCTGAGGTGGTTTCTGACAGAAACAGGGAGAGTTGAACATTGGAACTGACATTTTCACGGGAACAAGACGGTCATTCTCAACAAAGGGTGACATTCAAACAAACATGGAAACAGAAAGGTGGATGGATGCAGAGGATGGGATTTCTGACTTTGTGAGCATACAGAAGGGAAAATGTAACTGAAATGAGAAGGAAGTTGGGGTCAGGACTTTTCCTTATGATCACCTTGATGTTATGAGGAGCGCCTTCAAGAAAGGAACCATGTAGGTAAACTATTTAATGAGCACTATTTTGACCTGTGCCCATTCCTAGAGCTCAATTTTCTTTTTCCCTTGGAAGCTATGGGACATGTGGTGTGCACATCTGGGTCGACATAGGCAGAGAAAGTGGAGCTGGACTTCAGACCCAAGCACACCCAAGCTGGGGTCCCAGGTTGGTTGTTGAACCCTACACGTGGTTCTGGGGTAGACTAACATATGCTGAGGGCAGAGCTGGTGAGAGAAAAGGTGCCCAGAAGTGAGTGATGGGTAACTGCATGGATGGGTCCTGAGCTGGGACTAGCTCTCAGAATAGAAGAGCTGTCTCCTGAGGCAAGAGAGTCAGCCCTTCAAAGGGCATCAAAGGTTTTATTGGCGGCTAAAGAATCAAAGTGACCAGACTGAGAGATCAGGATAGTCTTTGACTTCACAATCACTGACCCCCAAGGCAACTGCAGGAAGCTGCTACAGTAGCTAGGAGCCACAGGGAGGTAGGGCTCTTATGGGACACCCACCCGCTGACTGAGGCTGCTCCCGGAAGAGCAGTGAGCCTGGCCAGGCTGGGAAATTCAAATGCTTGACAGTATCAGATATCCTCTACTTTCCAAAGAGTTTCCCCCGTGGAAATATGCCTCGGTACATTTTGTTTGTTCTCTTGCTATGAGCTTCACCAAGAAGAGATATAAAGGAACTCTTCCCCACCTCATCCCATAGAACTCCCAGACTGAATGTTCAGACTCACTGAACTGTACCCACAACCTCCAATCTGTAACTTGTAAAAGCAGCCTTATGGTGAGGATTAGCCACACTGCTGGGAAACACTGCATGTTGTAAAGAGAAAGTCACTCATCAGACCCTGTTATTACAACCATTCCCTTTGATTCCACCTCAAATTCCAAACGTAGTTTAGCCTCTGTGGTTACATGATATATATGGTGGTGCATGTGCATAAGTGTGGGTGTGGGGTGCAGTCTTTAATTGCATTATTTCTTCAGACCTTGAGATAGGATTAAAAAGCTGCCATTCAAAATATAGGCCTGGATATCAAGATGTGATGCTCACCTGGATGTTTTGGGCCTCCATGGATTTAAAGGATTCTCAAGATATATCACTTCTTGCAGCCAGTCTTGAGTTGGGCATCCCCCATCAGTATGTAGCTCTATCTTCATAAATTACCTCCCTCACAACACAATATTCCTGTGCATTCATCACTCTGTTTGTCTCCCATAAATCAACTGCAGGCCTGTTTAATTATCCCTCAGCAATTTTAAACAACCAACATCTTTAATGAGGCAGAGAACGCATAAGGCCAGCAAATAGAGTTTTAAGGGTCCATTGTGGGTCACTCTGTGTATATTTTTCGAAGTCAGGCATTCCTGAGATAAGTCACATATTACCCAGATCTCAAGGCTTGGTCAATGTCCTTTCCCACTGTGTGACCAGTGAGACCCTCGGCCATCAGCAGGCTGCTTTTTGTCAATGACCTTGAAGTGTGTCAGTTACTATAAACACACATGATGAATGAGTGTTATGGTTATGAGAGGAATTCAGTCACCTTGGCTGAGGCCGTGAATGTGGCAGAGCTAAGGAGAGCTGAACCGAAGGGTTATGCCTACCACCAAAGCCCATGCTGTTGGTGTGTGAGTACCGTTAACATTAAGACTTTTTCCTGAAATCCACAAATTTCTGCATCTGGTTTTAAAGTCAATGTGATGTCTCAGAGAAATAGTCCCCAATCCCCTCTCACATATAGGAAACATCCTCACGACTCTTTTAGAAGGTGAGCCTAGCTTTGCTAGTCCTACATCAACCCTCACCTGTTGGCCCCAATCTGCCATACCAGCAGGACACGCTCAGGTGAGTGTCTCCAGTTCATCCTGGACCCCAATGTACGTGGCTGGGAGGTCCCGGGTGACAGCTGTGTTTGCGCAATGGTGATTTCCTAGGTCCAAGCTGGGAACCATAAACAGACCCAAGGGCCAATGCTTGCAGCTGAATGGCCAGCCCATAATCTAGGGGACGGACAAGTCTGAGTAGGGGACAAAGAGGTAAAATAGAAGTGGCAATTGGGTACCAGGTCCAAGAGGAGAAAGGCACAAAGGAACAAATAGATGCTTGAAGGCATTTCTGGAAATCTTTCTTTTTTTAAAGACATTCTTGTGACCATAGAAATGGGAGCAATTTCAAGAGGACAAACTTATCTTCTGCCCTAGCAGACCCTTACCACCACCACTGCCTTCCCTCCATCTCCTCCCCCTTCTTCCCCATCTCTTCCTGTGCCCAGACTCCATGTTGAGCTCTATATATGAAATATCTCAATTAAACATCAAAACAATCCCATTTTACAGATGAAGAAACCAGTGTATTGAGGGCTTCAACAACATGCTCAAAGGCACCCTGCCCTTCAAAGAGCTAGATATAGACCCCAATCCAGTCCTGTTCCAGACCCTAGCTTTGATGCACCCAAGGCACACTGACCCCTGTTCTGGAGTGAAGGACATGAGATCCTTCAAACCATGTCTCTGTGTTTGCCTCAGCCAGCTTCTCTGAACTTGAACCTCAATAGCTTCTTTTCTAATTAAGGAGAGTGTTACCAGAGTGGTTAAGAACCGGGCTCTAAAATCAAATGCAGTCAGTTGGGGTCTCAGCTATATGACCTGGGAAAAGGCATCCAAGCATTCGGTGTCTCAGGTGAGTCATCTTCTGGGTGGGAATCATGGCAGAACCTAGCCCAGAGGGGTTCTAAAGATCACTTAGGCAAAGCACTTAGAAGAGAAGCTGGCTCACAACAAGCATTCTAAAAATTGGCTCTTATCAGTAATTACTCCTTCATATCCACTCTGTCCTATTTCTTCCTCCAGTTCTCCAAGAGAACTGCAGAGAGCTTGGGCTTTCTGTCCATTTACAGCAGTTACTGATTATGTCACAGCTGTTTACCCAAGGCCCAAGGATGCTGGGACAAGTTAGAAGCCTGCACAGGAATCCAGGAAATTGTTATTTTGATCTTTAATGTGAGTTTTCTTGCCAAGCTAAGTAACCTTTGTAGGCCCTGCAATATGTTAACATTTAGAGGAAGAGTTTATGAACTGCTCTAATCCATTTTTAGTAAGGCCCATTACCTCCAAATACAGAGTCAAGGTTCCAATTAAAGCTCTCCATTAGAGAATCAAAGTTATTTGCCAAACCAGGAGAAAACACAACTTCTCAAAGTTCTAAAGTTTATAGTCTCAAAAATGGCTATCTCCTCATAGCCCTCATAGGCAAGCAATCAACTTTTTCAAAGTTTCAGAGCATCGACTCTGAAATGGAGAGCTTTCTAGAAGCCTGGACAAGGGAGTACCTCCTCCCTAAGGGATCTCAGGTGACAAATGGGACACACACTCACATTCTCAAATACTCACACTAGTATCCTAACATCTGAAGCCAAGGTATGGCCAACGTTTTTGGAGAGAGGGAAAAAAAGATCCTAATTTCTTTGGTCTCGAAGTTCATAGAAGGCAGTCTTCTTAGGGAGAGGTTGTTTCGACTGGGATTTCAAGTTTTTTACAGTTTTACTGAATAAACAAGACACAGAAACATTGCAGACCTAGTAAATGGGTGTGCAAAGACACAGAAGTTGAGAACTGTGTGAGTGAGTGCTTGGTGATGCCGAGGCACTGTGAGCATGTATCCCAGAGATCGCAGGCTGGGGTGCAGAAATAATGCTGGAAACATGTCCTGAATCCCCTGTTAGAGAGTTTAGTTTATTCTGACAAGTGCATTTCACTTGTGACAGTCCTCTGTAAAATCTCCTGCCCTTGCATTTCAGGCTTTGAGAACCACATAGGGAGCAAGTACAGAGCAAGGAGGGCACAGTGCCACCCCTGGATGCCGAGCTGCCTGGCCAATGGGCTACATACACGCTTCTAGTAGCTGTGGTTATGCCACCCACATTGGTGGTGCTGGCTTTAGGAGAATGTCGGGGTATCTTTGATTGCTCTTTCTTGGTCTCCTTGATTTTATATTCATTCCTGACTACAAAGTGTGTCCTGAAGTCCCTTACTAATCAGGCAGGCATGACTCTCCTAATCAATGGGACCAGTGATCTTTGTTAAGGAGTAAACTCTTTTCCCAGATTCCCTGACCTCCTCAAAGTTCTAGGATGATAGGAATTCCCAATAAGCTGAGGTTTCCAGAGTGGCCCAGGACATGGCTGTGCAGCACCTTCCTCAGAGCCCCATGGACCTTGTAGACTGTCTGGAGAAGTGGAATGAAGACCTTTTTCCTCTAGTCTTCCTAATATAGAAACTATTGTGGCAGCTGGCTGCTACCCTCTGCTCAGGAGAAAGAGTATCAGAAAAAAAATACAAACAGGGCTCAATTCTAAGATACCTGAAGTCGGCTAGCAACACAGGACGTTGCATTTTGAGGTGGGAAATGGGAACCTAGGGGTCCTGTCCATTGCAATGACCCTTGCCTTCTGGAAGTAGGGGGTGCTCTCCAGCCAGGTCAGTCGAGCAGTTGGGAGTCCTTAGGAACATCCTCAGCATCATTCTGTTGTGGTCTCCCCAGACCAGATAGAAACCCAGAGCAGTGTACTGAGTTCTTTAGGCAGACCCTGCAGGCTGATCAGTGGGCTGAGGGTGAGGCAGGAGATACCTCACAATGACTGCTCTATGCTGGTATGTCTATGCCTTAGGATGAGGAGCTTGAGCTCTGTCAAGCTGTGTCACCCAGAAATAATTATGAAGCCACTCTGTGGCTCAGATGTTCCTATCTACTGTATGAAAATAGCATACCTTGAGCAATGCATTTGTGTCTTTAACCATCATTCATTGCACACACATGGTACCTGACCTTAAGCTTATAATGTAATAGGAATAAAAATAAATAATTCAGTATAGTCTAGTATATGCAGTACCAGTACTAGACATGTCATGTGATAGGGACTGTTACAATGGGGTAAGGAGATTCCCTTCAGGCAAGCAGGGAAATAAAGAGGGAGTTTGGATAAGCCTCCCCATTGAGTGAGGCATAAACAGACTGTGGATGCCTGAGTAGGAGTTCTCCAGGCAGAGCATGTCCATGCAGAGTAATTCCAGTAGAACACACATTCTGTTGTCCAGACCTCATAACCTTGTAGAGTGAAAAATAACACTATTAACAACTGTGCTTAACTGATAGACATAAACTTGGGCTGTTCTGGACCAGCTGGGTCATAGTTTCATCCTATATCTAGGCAGAGCCTACACAAGCTTAGAGACTTAAATAAGCATCTTTTGGATTTGGGCTACCAGTATTTATTTGAAACTTTTGGTAAATTCATATTATTAGAGCCCAAGGGAGCCTCCAGATAAGGTGCCACTCACTGGCTTCATGCCTCCACTAAGGACCCATGTACCTTTTCTGTGTTTTGCTGCCGTCACTATTAGCTTCATCCCAGGGCTGCCTCTCCGTCTAGTCTCAAGATAGCGATGAGTGGCAATGGAGCCACAGGCTTCACTATTCACACCCAGCAAGACAGAGAGAGTGAAACCCCTCCCCAAAGTCCCCTTCCCTTCAGTCTCTCTGCCCACTCTGGACCAATTATTGAGCAGGGGGACATCAAGTGTAAAAAGGTTTAAAGGGATGCAGCCCTCCTTGAAGGAGCTGGCAATCCAATGTGGTTCAAGGAGGAAAGAAGGGGAAAGGACTCTGTTCGAGGTAGATGGTCAACAGTGTCCATAGCAACGACACTTCAAGGTTGCTAAAGCTTAAGATAGAGAGAGAGGTAATAGGGAGGGTTGATGAACATGCGAGTAGAGACAGATAGGAACAATTCTGAAGGATCTTGTCTGCTCTGTAAGTATGGGATGTCATAGCAGATTTTATGATAAGTTCTGCAGTTTTAGAAAACTCACTCTTGGTGGGGCGCCTGGATGGCTCAGTATGTTGAGCGTCCGATTTCAGCTCAGGTCATGATCTCATGATTCGTGGGTTCGAGCCCCATTTTGGGCTCTGTGCTGACAGCTAGATCAGAGCCTGGAGCCTGTTTCAGATTCTGTGTCTCCCTCGCTCTCTGAGCCTCTCCTGCTCATGCTGTCTCTCTCAGAAATAAATAAAACATTTAAAAAAAATTTTTTTAAAAAGAAAACTCACTCTTGGGACCATGTGGTGGGTGCACCAGCAAAGGGCAGACTATACATAAGGAAAGTCAGCCAAGCTATGGCAATAGTTCAGGTGAAGGATGATGTGGCAGGAACACTGAAAGTGAGGAGAGATATTCAGATACTTCTACATCCGCAGGAACACGTGGGGGGATTCAAGGGCAATCCCTAGAATTCTGGATCAAGGAACTGGGTAATCATCCCACCATCAACAAAGTTATGGAATTCAGAAAGATGTGCATGTTTTTCTGTTGTAAGAGGCTACAGATTTGATGAATTTTGAGTCTGAACAAGTTGAGCTTGAAGTACCTTTGGAATACATGAGGGGACAGATGTAAGGTTCAGGAGAGAGTCAGAGCTAAGAGTATCCCACTGAGAGTCATCAGCTTGCGGATGGTAGGGTCTCAAGGCTGAAGGTGGTTAAGGATGGGTACTAGGGAGCACTGGTATCTAAGGGCTGGCTGTGTCTCCTTGGTCATCAGCTAAGAGCGAGGTGGGAGGATTAAAGCTAAGGGTGTGGAAAAGGTCAGAAATAGTCTTTTAAGGAATAAGGAGAAGGATCTTCCTCATGGTAGGATCCTATGAGAGCAGCAATTCTATCAATTCCAGACAGGACTGAAGCCAAAACTTTCTACAGTCTGTGTCTTCATCCATGGACTCAGACGTCTGAATCTAGGTTAACTGTTCTCTGCTCTGAGTTCTCAGATCTGGATTTATACCCACCTCTGTTGTAGTAACTATAACAAAGGGACATCTTCTGTGTGTCTGCTTCATTGCACAGTGGACAAGTTAGGAACAGGGGATATCCTTTCCTCACCTCTGTGTCCCTGTTTATGCAGGCGGTCATGCACACTGTAGAGGCTTGATAAATATTTGATGCTTGAGTGAATGATGAAATAGATGCCTATATCAAGGGTTCTGTTAAGTTGTGGCATGTCTGTCAGACTCGGCTTTCTTGCCATACATGTCCTAAGGCCATTATAGTGTTTGTTTGTGGCCATGAGAAAGGGCAAAAATCCAGAGGCTCAGAGAACATTCCCTGCTCATGGGGGTGCTGAGGTATCAAGGCTCCTCCCTCACCTTTCTCAGCCTCCCTCTCTAATGACAGACTTAAGGAAAAAGCCAGGAAGGATGCTACAGGGATCATGGCGCCAACAAAGTCTCATCTCAGCCTGAACAGGGCACAGTCCAAGTGCAGCTATTGTTTCATTTCCGGTCAGAATGGGAGGCCCAAAGTGGCCCTGAGCAAAGCCATGGCCCAAGAACACAGATACAGTGTATTTTGCACAATGTGGGAGAGTTTTAACACCCGAAACCTATCTTTCTTGGATGACTCTGAGGACTTTTAAAAAAAACTTTTTTTAATGTTTATTTATTTTGAGAGAGAAAGAGAGGTAGAGAGCAAGCAGGAAAGGGCCAGGGAAAGAGGGAAACCAAAGCAGGTTCCAGGCTCTTATCTGTCAGCACAGAGCCCGATGTGGGACTCGAACTCATGAACCATGAAATAATGACCTGAGCTGAAGTTGGATGCTCAACCGACTGAGCCACCCAGGGGCCCCTTTCTGAGGACTTTAAATGAACATCAAATTCCTTCACATGGTATCAAGGTTCCTCATAGCCATACCTCTAACGGCCAACCTCTAGGCTCATTTTGAGGATTCCTTGTTTCCTATAGTTCAAACCCTAGGAGAGCATTCTCTTGCTTCCTGCAGGCCTTTCTACACAATGTTCCTGACTCCTAGAATCCTTCTACATTGGGTGCAGTGGTCACATCCTCAAGGAACAGCCCTCCAGTATGGGTTAGATGGCTGCCCCAAGAATGTCTCCACTCACAATGCTGAATATAAAGGCCTGTAGTTACGAAATTACAAGCTCCTTAGGAATAGCTTCCTTGTTGTGCTTTTTATGTACTTTGTATGTGCTTAGCCAACAGTAATGAGCAACAAACATAGGAAATAATGGCCCTCTGAGATATGAATGGCCTTTAGCCCTGGGTTCACTGTCCAGACTCTAAAGATTCCCTTCAGCCTCCATTAGGTAGACTACAATCTTCAGGTCCAGGCATGGATTTACTGATGGTAACTGCATCTGATTTAAAAAAAAAAAAAAGTCACTATGGTACCATGCAATGCAAAGAACACCTGAATGGTACCCAAAAGACCTCATTACTACTAATGAGTCATGGGACCATTAGAAAGTCACATGACCTTTCTGAACCTCTATCCCATCCTCTATGTAAAGGGATCATTATACATTACTTTTAGGAAAATGCCCAAAACACACCTAGAAGGAATGGACTTTGTCCAAACACTCCACCTCAGCCAGCACTGAAGCCTCAGAGGTCCAAACCTTCCAGGGCAAGGACACAATTCAGGCTTGTCTTGTTGACACACCTAAAATCAGAATATCACAGTCCTCCCAGTCTATCCCCAAATGGGTCCCAACTTGGTCATATTGGGCCTAGATGATGATATATATGTTTGGGGTTATGTCAATGGCAGTATTTTATTTGAAGGGTACTGGACTGAGGCACTTCTCCTTTGGGGGTCTGGGGTGAGGGTACTTTCCATTTTGACTGATCCTGTGCTAAACCACATTTCCTGGCACTCACTCTTTTCTCAGGGACTGTGGAGTGAAACGTTTTTCAGTTAGATGTAACACATTGTCACAGATGTCTGACAGATGAAGAACAACTTCATGGAAAATGCTCTACCAAGGGCACTCATGTGTTGAATTGTGTCCCCAAAAAGATATGTCAAAGTCCTACCTCCGATACATATGAACGTAACCTTATTTGGAAATAGGGTCTTTGCAGATATAACCAAATCAAGATAAGGTCATTAGGGTGGACCCTAATCCAATGATTGGTGTCCTGATAAGAAAAGTAGAAGGGACACAAACACAGACAGGGAAAGGATGTCTTGTCACTATGGAGGCAAAGATTAGAATTATGCTACCATAAGCCAAGAATGCCTGGGGCTGCCACAAGCTGGAAGAATCAGGCAAAGATCTTCCCCTAAAGGTTTTGCAGAGAATGGTTATATAAACACCTTGATTTCTGACTTCTGGCCTGTGAAAGAATCCATTTCTATTGCTTTAAGCAACTCATATTGTAGGACATTGTTATGACGGCCCTAGGGAACTAATACAGTCACTCATAGGCACATAGGATCCTCCGCTCTTTCCATGCCTGAGCTTCTGCTCTGTTTGGCAGAGTGAACCAGGGCTGCTTAAACTCCCTGCCCTCTGAGGCAGGGCCCTGTCTACTATCTCCTCCCACCCCCTGCCACCCCCAGCACTTTCTCTGCCATGCCTCTTCTCTTCCATGTCCTGCTCCGATGTAGTCCTGCTTTCTCAGTTCAGGAAAGCTGTTCATCAAGAGCAGGGTCCAACTGGGGGATGTTGTTCATGCAAATCTCTGAGAAGGACAGTAGGAAAGACAGGATATCACCCCAGAATATAGATGCTCTGAGAAGCAGCAGTCTTCCATAGCAGGACTCAGAGGCATAGAAAATTCAACAGTGGCATTACCCTGCCTTGGGCTGGAGCAGCAGCAAAGCCAGTGCTGATCCCTTTGGTGTCGGGTAGAACTTCCCACCTTCTTCTTGTCTTATCTCAGGACAGATCATCACATGCTCTGAGCTCTGAGGCAAGATGCTCCTTTTCCGTCCTAAATTATTAGCCCTTTCTGACAGTCACTATATATTTACATACACCTCTTGACTACTTGGCCCAATCATCACTGATGAAGCCGGAAACAGTTTATGAGGTCTCACTTAGCACTTGTCAGTTCCTCGGTAGCTCCCTCTGTCTGGAAGGTCATCAACACCAGGAAGTTAAGACTAAACAAAGGCTCCAGATAGTCTTCATGGAGTGACATGATTTAGAGTTTAGACACTTGGTTCATAGGAGATTTCTCTAGACCTTCAGTCAGAATGTTTTCACCATAACTGTCCATAGTTGTGACAAGCTCCTGATCATCTTTGAATCTAAAACTCAGAAAGCATACAAGAGGGTAACTACAGACACATAGGCTACCAAAATAAAAAGAAATGGCTCACTGTCAAGGGAAGGGAAGAACTGAAAACCTACAAAATTCAAGGCAAAAACTTCTGAGGCCATATGATGTAGGAGAAAAAACTCATAACATTCAATTGTGGAACTGTGTTATAATTGTTTTTGAAAGATAAAGAAGAGGGCAGAGTATGATCCATCTTCAGTGTATAAAATGTATGGAGATAGAGGACACGCAAAATGGCAGTATGAGGGGTTTGGTAGACTCTCTTCCCTGCAAAACAACCATTTTAACTGGAGAAAGTTATATGAAACAATTCTTTAAAGTCTCTGGGGATTGTCTTGAGGGCATACAATGGAAAAACATTTGTTCATGAAAATCTATGAAATCTCAATAATAACAGTGGGAATTTGTGCCATGTGAGCCACACAACCAACTCTTGTCTCCACCCTCAGTTCAGTATAATGGTAGCTCTATCCAGATGGGTGTAGTCAAGAAAATGGGGCTCCTCCACCTCAAGATTGCAGTCTAGGGTTACAGTTTCACCCTAGAATGAGGAAGTTGTCAGCAAATTGTATCCCCTCCCTAGTTCCCTTCCATAGGAGCTCTGATCCAGGCAGACATGCTCACTGGGACTCCATTCACCCACTGAGTCTTCACTTACAGAACCAAAGATACAGGACCAGGATCACCTTGTCTCAGATGACTTTTAGGAGGGAGATCCCATGCCAGGAGGAACAAGAGGATAAGTCCTCTTGCTCATGGAGCAGGGCTGTCTCTTAAGGAGACACAGCTTGGTATCTGGTTTAGTGACACAGAGCTTCTGCCCAGTGGGAGAAGAGGTTTTAAGAAAATAGAGGTCCTCAACTCTCCCTAAAGGAATTTATTTCATTTATAATAATATAGTCTAGGAAGAACATGCCTAAGGACATTATTAATAAACAATGGAGATCTTGGTGGTAAGTAACAAAAGGCTGGTGGCTCCATGATGCTAGTAGCAGCAAGCAAGATGGTGTACCAGCTAGAAGTTTAACAAAGAGAACCAGGGAAACAGACAGCCAAGAAGAGCGCTTCTGAGGTCAGAGTAAGACTCAAAGCCTGGGAACACCCCACCCCTGAAAACCAACATGATTAAAATTGGATCAGACCATAGAACAATTTATACCAAAGTATTGTCAAACAATACCAAGATACTGTCAAAACAATAGAGCCAACAGCTAGCAATTAGTAGAAGCTAGCATCTGCCAATAAAGGCAGATCATACAGGAACTTAACAGGAATATTAGGGAGGAAAAGAAAGAAGAGTCTTCTCAAACATGGTGCTTAGGCAATTAGATATCCAATGCAAAAGAAAAAACTGGAACCCCACTTCATACCATATTGAAAAATCAACTCAAAATTGGTCAGAAACTTAAATATAAAAGTTCAAACTATAAAATTCTCAGAAGAAAAGTCAGGAGTAAATCTTTATAACCTTGGATTAGGCAATGGTATCTTTGATATGACGCCAAAGCACAACTATAGATAAAATAGACCGTTGGACTTCATCAACCTTACAAACCTCTGTGCTTCAAAACACATGAACAAAATCATGAAAAGACAACATCAGAATGAATGAAAATGTTTGCAACTCATATATTTGATAAGGGACTTCTATCCAGAATATAAAATATGTTCTTGCAAATCAATAATAGAAGATAAATAAGCTGATTAAAAATGGGCAAAGGATCTGAATAGACGCTTCTCCAGTGAAGATGTACAAATGGCCATCAAGCACATGAAAAACTGCTCCACATAATTACTCACTATGAAAATGCAAATCAAAACCACAATGTGATACCACTTCACACCAACTAGAATAGCCATAATCAAAGACAGTCAGTAATAAATATCGACTAAGAAGGAGAGAAAATGGAGCGCTCATATGTTGGTGACAAAGTAAAATGATGCAGCTGGCTTTGAAAAACATTTTGGCAGTTGCTCAAACACTTAAACACAGAGTTACCATATGATCCAGCAACACTAGTCCTAGGTATATACTCAAAAGTAATGAAAGCATGTGTCCTCACAAAAACTTGTACATGAACGTTAATAGCAGCAATATTCAGAACAGTCAGAATGTGGAAACAACTCCAGTGTCTGTTAACCACTAAATGGATACATAAAATGTGATACATATACAACATGGAATATTACTTAGGAATAAACAGGAATGAAATATTGATAGATGCTATCAATACTTAAATACATACATGCTAAGGGGCCATATAGCCTGTGATTAATTTAGATGAATTGCCCAGAAGAGGCAAGCCTATGAACAGACAGTAGTTTAGTGGTGTACAGTACTCAGTGGTTAGGGAGGATTGGGAATGAATGCTAATGGGTACAATTTCTTTGGGGAATGAAAAAAAAATGTTCTGGAATTAGATTCTGTTAATGGCTGCATAAATCTATAGATATACAAAATCACTAAATACATATTTAAATGGGTGAATTGTATATGGTTTATATCTCAATAAAGCTGTTAAAAAATAAAGATGTAGAGAAGTGTATTAGCTTCTAAAGAGATTTGAACTAAAAGAATAAAGAAGGATTAGCTGTCTAGCTTTCTAGGAAATCTGATTTCAGAAAGTAGAACTCCCCACAGGTCAGCAGGACTGAACGGATGGATATAGAATATGAAGGAGCACAGATATGGGGCCCAAATAGCTGGATTCGAAACTCAGATCCAGGGCTTGCACTATCTTCTCTTAAGTGACTTAACTTTGCTGAGCCTTTCTTTAGAGAAATTTAGGGTCTAATTCACTGAATTGGTGGAAATGTTAAAGTAAGCCCCATATCTAAAGGGTTTAGCATAATACCTGATAAATGGTAGTGTTCAATAGCTGATAACTATTCAATAGTGTCATTATTATTATTATTATCATTCACTACAGGAACTGAATGGGAACATATAAAACCTTGAGGCACCCAGTGGCTGTGTATACACTACAGTCATCCAATTACATGCTTTTATTTCATACTGAGGAATGTCACCTTGGATTACTGGGCAGAGCCGGCTGCCATTTATTAACCTCTCAATAGCTACAGATTCTTATTAAAAAGAACCTCTGACTTCACAGCTCCCAAAGTGTTATTAGGAAACTATATGAAAGCACATTGGGATTTGCTCCTAGTCTTGTTACCCATGGATGGTGTTGGTAGCCAAAGGCCAGCTGTGCATCCAGTCAAAATTAGCCGTTGGCTTCTGGCAGCAGATGGGGTAAGTACGACTCTTCCAAATGCTTGTCTGATCCTTGAATATTGGTGTGAGGGGATCTGCTGTTTCCCCACTGAGAATGTGGGAATGGAAAGAGGCTCAGGGATTTGAACAAGCGCACTCAGTGGGAACCAGTGTCTTACCACCCACCTTGCCGTTCTGACCCCTTCATCTTCCATTTCAGCACGGTCAAGGAACAACTCCTAGAACTGACAGCAATGAGAAATTTCATTAATATTTTTCCCTCTAAGAGGAAGTTTCTCAAGCAGCAAACCCTTTCAGGGCCAGCACCGTATCTTAAATAAGTCTGCCATTACCTAGAGCAGCCTGTCTGTGGGTGGCACAGAGGGCGCATCTTGGAGGCAACAGTGATGTTGCTGTTATTGACCCGAGGCAAGCATGGCTTCACACTGCTTGTGTATTTGGTTGTAACAGCCACGCACTTAATTGTACCTGCTCCTGAGGCACCTGGGTGGCTCAGTTGGTTAAACGTCCGACTTCGGCTCAGGTCATGATCTCACAGTTTGTGGGCTCGAGCCCCGCGTCGGGCTCTGTGCTGACAGCTAGCTCAGAGCCTGGAGCCTGCTCCAGACTCTGTATCTCCCTCTCTCTCTGACCCTCCCCTGCTCATGCTGTCTCTCTCTCGGAAATAAATAAAACATTAAAAAATTTTTTAAAAATCGTGCCTGCTCATAACTGATGGAGTAGTGTATGGGGTAGTGTGCCCCTGGGGGGGTCAGATCACTGCGAGACACCAGAGGGCTGCAATTACTTGTCCGGGTAAATGCACGGGGTGGGGAGGGTTAGGTCATACGAAGTTGATTTCCTGAGGTTGGGACTCACCAACACCCCTCTAAGGAGGAGAGCTGAACCTTTCCCTTTAGCTTTAGCTTCTAAGGACTAAAAGGTTTTTCAGGAAGGATGTGTCCTTTGCGATTGTGAGAATAATTTCTTCCCAACTGCATGTGTCTGGGGTTTGAGATGGGGAGACAGAGGACCCCTGGGCAGGAAGAGTGCCGTTCATCTCCCCCATGTGGAGGCAAACACACTTAAGGGAGGTGATGATTGATGGGCACTTTCTTGCTAACAGATGGCCTCCAGTTAGGACACTTGGTGTGTTTTTACCTGATGGTCTCCTCGGCTTGGGTCAGGGACAGATTCTGGGAGTTCACCCCACCCCCCCTCACACACACACACACAGGACATGATTCTTTGGGTTGTCTAATTTATTTTTACATTAGGATTTGCCTGCTGGACTAGGTTAAACCATCTGTCACCTTTACGACGAGGACTGGGGGCTGAAGTCTCAAGAGTGAGGGGCTAACCTGACTGTGATCTTTCACTCAGATCACATCCCTGTACAAACACACGGCTTCTCCCCCACCCTCTGATTCACAAATCACAGACCATGAAGGTCATCCCGTTCAACCCTTCGTCTCCCAGTTAACAAAACTTCAGTCCAGAGAAGGGAAGCATCTTGCCTGCAGCGATAATGTGGTTGGTGGCAAGGTCACAAGCAGACCCCAGGTCTCCTGCCTTCAAATCCATCCACGTCCTGATATGCCCTGCTGTCCCCTATATGCATCTGCTACCTGGCATCCGGACAGTAAAAAAAGTGCTCGTGGCAGCTTAATTAGCCATAAATACTCTCTTAATAAACCCACTCTGTTATGGGCTGTTTCTGTTAGAAGGGATTATTACTGCCACAACATAAATTTCCTGAGAAAGATATGGTCGGGTCACACAATGTAGCCTATTATGAGAACCAGAGTAACAAAACAGCCAGATAATTTATGTGTCTCTCTGGGTTCCTTGTGCTTATCTCAAAGAAAAGAGCCAAGATGTTGAGACAAATGGAGAAGTAAATATGTGTGGCTGGAAATAGTCTGTGCAATTTGTTCAGTACCATTTTTGCAAAGGCACTTTCAAGATGAAGGCCTGAGCTGCTAATGATGAGCACGATTTCACTGAGAAATGACTGGCCATTCTATGTCCTCACTGAGGACAAAGGAAATGGAATTAAACCACAACAGACATCATTTTTGCCTCATAATGAGGCAGTATCACAAGTCTGCGAAGGGTTTGGGGTACAAAGACATTTTTGGGGGAGTTAGGCAGCCCTCCTTCTATGCTTGGTCGACAAGCACATTCCCAGCTGCAACACGGAGGACTGGGGGATGCTGTGTGATCCCCCCCACAAGGGCATTCACCCTGGCTGACAAGGCAGTCTAAGGAATGAGAAGGCAGCCACCAGCCCCAATGCAGTCCCTGTCCTGAGCCCAACTTCTCACCTAGCTGCTACTTAGGCATCTTCCTAGACCATGAGTTATTCTCAAGTCTGGGACTCCTCGCCTGCCTTTGTGACAGAGCAGAGGGCGAATGAGGGCCAGGCTCCTGAGATGGCCTGATGTCCTCTGCCAGACCATCATGGGGGCGAGCAGTGTGTCTCTCACCAGACACAAATAACTGTGACTTGTGAAAAAAAAAAAAAAAAAAAGATGAAAAAGATTTTCTTCCTAAAGAGAATGTTCCAAGGTGTTGTATTTACCACAGTTCAACCAGAAACTTCTTGATAAACTGGGTCTTCTTGACAAATCAAACTTCTGATTATCCACAGAGTTTGAGGTGGGCAGCACAGCTCAAAGAGAATCCTGCCCAACTTCCCCTACCCAGTAATGACACCCCCCCACATCCCCACACTGGGGGCACCGGGACTGGCAGGGCATGGATTGGCGAGACCATGGCGGCCCCTGCTATGACGTGACACTCGTGTTTATCTTTCCTTTAATTTACGTCTTTAAGTTTGTGATGGTACACAGCAGGATAAATGGAAAGGTATTTGCTTTCACTAAGAATGGAGCTAAGTCCCTGTTCTCTCCCAGTCCAGTGCGAGAAGAGTTACTTATCCTCTCTCCTCCTGGAAGGGTAGCTCTGGGACATGGGAAGAGGACTCAGTGCAACACCACCCTCTTGAACCCGCACCTCTGCTGGGCAGCACTTTGGCTGATTCATATTCTTGTTAGCATATGGTTGCCAGCTAGACTTCCCACAAAATACTCATTTTCAAAGATGTAGCGCCACCAGCACTATGTGACACAGAATTACCCTTCCGCGCACTGTGGGATATCCTGGTGCCCCAGGAGCAGCTCTAGGCCTCCAGCTTTTAAGTTTTATTGGACAGTTTGCTTAGAAGTTCCATATACAGAAGAGAATAGAATGTTTCACTCTGAAGGGATCCCAGGAAGAAACACTCACTGTTTAGCAGGAAAGGGTCAAGACCTCCCCTTGTATTGATTGAGTAAAATCTATGCAAACTCTGAGCCATTGAACCCAAAGAGAGTGTTTTGCCTTTGACTTAGGTGAGATAGAAGAGTTCGGAGCAAACGCTTGTGTCTTACGAGTGAGCTTTATTCCTTTCCATGAGATGGGAGACAGGTTTACTGGAACTCACCCGACGGTGCGGGAAGGCACGGCCAGACAGACTCCGCAGCCCTCAGGCCCTCAAGCCCTGTCACATGGGACACTTGCTCTTCTCGGCACACACAGTGTATATTCCTGCCTCTGTATCTTTGCCCAGTTTTCCCTAGCTGAGGAACTCCTAACCATCCTTCAGGGCCCACGTGGCCTTCCCTGACTCCCTGTCATTCCCTGTCATAATTCTGTCTTATCAGCTCAGGACTGACTGCTCCTTTCACCCATGTTCCTGTGGCACTTTGTACCATGCCTCTCACAGGAATATTGCAATGTCTTGGGAACGTCCCCTCCATTGAACAGTGGGTGTCAACCCCATCTTTGCTCCCCAGCCCCTAGGAAAGTCCCTGGCACATTCTAGAAGCTCAGTTAATTAAATGGAGTGTGTGATTCAATTAACATTGCTAGATTCCCCTAAACATTATCAGGGGAATAGAAACATGCAGGGTTTGGCTACATGCTCGCATGGAAGGAAGGCAGCATTGCTTAACATTGTTGAAGTGGATTAGGAAACACATACAGAAAGGACAGATCAATGTCCTGAGAGGGGCAGGCCGCAGGGCTGGGGGCTGCTAGTGTCAATCCACTTTTGATGTCTTCTGGAAACAAAACCGTAGGAAGATTTCTGCAATGGCGGGGCGGCTGATCCATTACAGGGCAATATTATCCAGACACCTGGAAGCCGGACAATGCAGTCTGCCTCAGAGGGATGCCCAGAGAGGTGGGTCCTTGGCAGCATGCTGCACCCAGGCCCACACACGTTTATATAAGATTAAATAAATGGACAAGCTCCAATTCTTCCCTGATAGTGATTTTTGTACATTACTATGGAACATACCAGTCGTAGTTTAAATGGTGTCCCCAGTGCCTTGTTAATTCTGAACTCTTAATGCTTCTACTTATGCAGCATCTTTAACTGAAGGTATGCAGAGCACTTCATAAGCAGCATAGCATCACACAGCCTTTACTGCCCCCATTTGAAAGATTCCTGAAAGGAGGGCAGCCACCATCCAGGTGCCCACCCTGCAGTGGGGACAGGAGGCCCAGATGAAGAGAGGCACCACAACCTTCCAAATGTCCTGGCAGCCACAAGAAACACCGCCTCCCTACGTGGTAGAAAACTAGGCTTGGGCACATCGGAGAGCAAGCTGGAGGAAGGAAACATTAAAAGACAGCTATAGTAGAAAAGAAGTCCACCGAAAAATTGAGAAAACTGCAAATACACAACAAATTCGCTAGCCAGCGAGACGTGGGTGCACAGAGAAGCTGCTTCCAGAAGTATGGCAGCCCGGAGATCTGAGAGTGAGGATTATGTATGTTAGCATGAAGGTACTAGCAATGAGTACTAAAATTCACTGCGGCCTGTTGAAAGCTGCACTGGGAAGTCACCACAGATGGAAATAAAAAGAGAAAGAAGGTCAGACTGTGTAAATGATGCCTTCTTATTACTCACAGGACAGAACTGAAGGTTGCCATAAATGTGTAAGTCCTTCTTCAGTCTTTGATTCTCCCACTCACCTTTGCAAATGACTTCACTTTGAAACCTTAGCTCTGGCAACTATTAACACACACACACACACACACACACACACACACAGAGCATGCACTTCCATGTGACCCTGTTCAACAACAGAATTATCTTCTGTCATTCTTACTAAATCCATCTGTGTTTCTCAGCTCATTCCTGGAAGACATCCGAACGACATTTATGGCCCTCCTGGCTGGTGAGAGAGTGCATTAAGCCATTTCTTGACTGCCAGCTCTGGGGTCAGTTGTACTGCTGTCTCTTTGTTTCTTAACTCAAGCACATAACAACATGTAACTCCCATGCCCCCTCTTTGCAGCCGCCACACCAACATGAACATGCCCCTTCTCTCCAGGACAAATACAAGCTTGTCTCATCCCGCCATCTCTACTGCTACTCCCATCCTTTCCTGCTCTTGTACAAAGGCAAGTTCACACACACATAGTGTCAAGTGGACCATCCATTTCCTCACCCCCAGTTCCTCAGTCCATGTAACCTCTGCCTCCACCCCCAATGAAGCTGCTCTGGTCACAAGTCATCAAGGACCTCTGGGTCCAAAGCCAGTGGTCTCTTTTCAATCTTCCCCTTATGTGACATATGGGCCATTACATCCTTAAGAACTTGCCCATCTCCTGTGACACCACACTCTCTTCTCCCTCTGCCTCTGACCACCTTGGGTACATCTGCTCAGTCTCTTTTGCCAAACCTTTCCATGATATTCCTGGTTCTCAATAACCTGGCACATGGCTGCCATCACTATGTGTGCTGGCAACCTGCCCATCTCCCCCTGAGTCCAGCTCTTCTAGGCAGCAGACCCATGAGAGTCCTACTTGTCTTTTCACTGGCCATTTCTCAAGTGTGTTAAACTCAGCATTTTCAAAAGGCTATTTGTTTGTTCCTTGCTCCAACCTTCTTTTCCTCAAAGATTCCATCTCAGTAAATGCCACCAACCACCTTCTCAGTGACTGATACAAGTCAGTTTGCAGGAGTCATAGTTAATTCCCTATCCCTGGATCCAATCTGTACAGTTATCAATTTAATGCCTCTTAGCTTCACATCCATCCTTTATTTCCTGCTTCGAGAAGACAGAGCCATAAGCATTTCTTGTCTACAACTGGTATCCACATGTTTGGCTTTGTCAGTAGAGGACCCTGGAGGGACACTGCAGGAAAAAAGGCTTTTCTTTCTGGTGCCAGCATACTTCTGTTTGCTCATTCTTCCTGCTGGGAGGGTGGGGGGTGGGGGTGGAAGGCATCTAATGGTGCTCAGCTCTAACCTACCTCTGCCCTAATGTCCAGAGTACACTGTCCTTTGGTGTGCTCACAGCCTTGGCCCAGCCCAGTGACACCTTCCTGGGACATCTCACTCCTGGGCCTCATACTGCCCTAGCTGGCAAACAGTTTCCTAGTACTTTTTCCATACCCTCACCACCAGGCCCAACCCGCCTGGTTCCCAAAGGGTTTCTTCCCACCTGTGGGTCCCGGCTATGGTGTCCAACCACCTGCCAGCCCCACATCTGTCTAGCAACTGGACAGCTGGGGTCCAGGCGACCCCAAGCTTCTCTCCATGCAGTGGGCTGTAAACACAGCTGCTCCAGTGGGCTGAACCCCAGCCTTGGGGAGGATCCCCACTTCCAAGTCTCTGCCTTCCTGCCTACTTTCCCTCATCGCCAGGGTATTCTTTACTTCTATTTTAATCCTTTAGAGCTGCTCCTCTGTTATACTTAAGAAATCTTTCTTAGTCCAAATTATCATGTGACTTCTGTCTCCTGATTAGACCCTAACTGATACACTGTCAAGCAGCAAATTGCATTTACTCTATCATCCAACTTTCCACTGAATCTCTATACTCTTCATTTTTTCTGCTTTTTCTCTAATTAAAACCACCACCATTTCTTGCTTGAATTCTACAGTTATCTTTGTAATTGGTCTCTCCTAGCTGATCGAACCGGCCCCTCCCCAACGGATTTTTCTCCTCCTCAACTCATATATATTTTCCATTTACTTAACTTCTAGAAGTTTCCCATTGCCCTGAGAGAAAGCCCCAAATCATTGACATACCTTATAGGCTAAATAAAATCTGACCTTCCCCTGGCCACATTCCAACCTCAACTCAATATCCCTCCTCCCTCTACCATGAAAATTGGCAATTTTGTTTTCTCTCCTGCTTACTGCTAGAATTGTACCATGCTAGAACATATATTATTTTAAAAAATCTTGTAGGCTGCTTTGTTTTGTTGTGTTTTAATCCTGTATGTTTTTTTTAATCCTACTTTATTAACTTCTTTTTTAAATTATTTTTTCATACTCTGGGATTATTCCATTTTAATGTTAGCTTTTTGAAATGACAATATAGCACATTTAAAGTAACATTATCCCTCTAAGTATTGCTTTAGCTGTATTCCATGGCTTTTGAAATGCAAAACTTACTTTGTTATAAAGTTCTAAATTTGCGGGAATATTCACAATGACTTCTTTTGACCCATGAGATTTTTTTTATGCTTATTTACTTTTGAGTGAGAGAGAGAGAAGAGTGCAAGTGGGAAAGGGGAAGAGAGAGATGGAGACACAGAATCTGAAGCAGGCTCCAGGCTCTGAGCTGTCAGCACAGAACCTGATGTGGGCCTCGAACTCAAGAACCGTGAGATCATGATCTGAGCTGAAGTTGGTTGCTAAACCAAGGGAGTCACCCAGGCGCCTCTAGAGGTATGTATTTTAGCTAATTGGGTTTTGCTGTTGTTCTTTGCTTACTTTTTCTTTTCTTTTCCTTTTTTTTTGTCTTTTAACTATTGCTATCTAATTTTACTCTATTGTGGTCTGAAAACATGTGATAATGATTCTTCGATATTTGCTGAGATTCCAATCTGTATACACTTCCAAAGTGGCTGTAAATAATGATGATTTCCTTCTTTGTTTCATGCAGAGTCATTTCCATACATATATATATTATATTAAGCTTATTCAATTAACTTAATTCATCAATTATGACAGAGGTATATTAAAACTTCCCACTATTATTATATGTGTATCGATATTAATGCAAAATTTTAATCAATCCGATTTTATCCCTTTGCTGCTATGATTTTTCACATATACATATTTTCTCATTGTTTTATTTTCCTGATTGATATTTTCTTTTTATCATTGGAAAAGTATGCTTTTTATTCCTATTCGTGCTTTCTGCCTTACCAGTATTTTTAATGTAACATTAGTATTGTTTTAATTTTTAATTTTTACTTTTATTCTAGGTTTTAGGCTTAGGTGAACCCTTAGTAAACAGAACACAACTGGATTTTTTAAATTTAATTGGGGCAAAGTTGCTTTTTATTTATTTATTTATTTTACAAATAGTTTATTGTCAAGTTAGTTTCCATATAACACCCAGTGCTCATCCCCACAAGTGCCCTCCTCCATGCCCATCACCCCCTTACCCCCCACACCCATTAGTCCTCAGTTTGTTCTCAGCATTCAAAAGTCTCTCATGGTTTGCCTCTCTCCCTCTCCCCCACTATTTCCCCCCTTCTTCTCCCCCACAGTCCTCCATTAAGTTATTTTTAACTAAAAAGATTAATCATGATACAATGTACAGCTAGTGAATTAACCAATTTATAAGTTTCTTTTTGTTATAAGTGATAGGAAGGAAGCATCTTAGGCACAGAAGTGTTAAGCTGTCTCTGAGAAATGTGTCAGGACTTTCTCATTAGGTTAGCAGCAGAGGGACAGAAGGAAGTATGGTGGGAGAGACATGTGCAAATGTGTTCATGTTTACATTTTAATGATGGCTGTTAATGTGTGTGCATTTCTTTGGCTGTGCTATAGGAATACTTTAAGTTATTCAGTGGAAACATACCTCCTTGCTAATATTTGAATAGTATATATCGGATAATGAATTATTTTAGTAGCATTATATTTTGTGTACTCTGTTACTTTATGTCTTGTTTTTAATTGAACATTAAAGGAATGCAGTATTTTAATTTTAATTCTGCCAATATCTTTATCAGGAGGCCTGTTGTCATTTTTGTCTTTTATAAAATTTTTGTCACCAAGAAAGGAAAATTACAATTTTTTTCTTGCAGATAGAGTTGGTGTTGTGTATTCTTGGTTATCAAAACACTCATAGTTTGGGGACTTTGAAATGGTAAATATTCATGGTGTGTAAAAAAGCATGATACATAACTGTGTGATGGTCTTAATTACATTAAAATGGTTAGTTGTGTGTAGATACACCCATGGGAACTGGAAGTCAAATTGTAAACTGCTTGTGATTATGGATGACTTTGTTCTTTGTTTCTTGTGTTTTTCAGTTTCCTTTTATGCACATGTTAACTTTGGAAAAATAAATTATTTTAAGACCTAAAAAATATGAATTTAAATTTGTTATAAATATTGATATGTTTAGATTTATTTTGCTACTCTATTTTTTCATTTATGACTTGCTGTATTTTTTCCTTCTTTATTTCCCCTTTCCTACTTGCCATTATATTATTCCAGGCTTAATTCACCCCACTCTCTTCTTTTCTAATCATACAGAATTTCACATTCTACTTCTATTATTTTTATTAGCTACCATTGTGTTTTAATGTACATACCAGACCTTGCAAAATATAAAGTTAAGGTTTTTAACTTCTTCCTGGACAACACAAGAACTTTAGAATATTTTTATCTCAATACATCTCCTCCTCCCATCTGTCAACTTAATATACTGTCTAGTGTTCAGTTCTACCTTTTTTTTAAATCCCCAATCTTAGTCATTTTAAAAGTTGATGGCAGTTATGCTTTTTCTCTGAATGTTATTTTATTGGAGGACATTCTTTCTGATTTTAAAACTTCCTTCTTGCTGACATGTATTCTTTAGGTCTTTCATTAGGTTTTGCAAAATCCATTGAATCTTCACTGACCACCATGTCAGAAATTTGGCTAGTGTTGAAATTTTGATGTTATTTTAAATAAAATTATTTTCTTAATTTCCTTTTCAGATTGTTCATTGTTAATGCATGGAATTATAGCTGATTTTTGTGTGTTGAGTTTGTATCCTACTACATTGCTAAATTCATTTATTAGTTCTAATAGTCTTTTTATGAAATATTTATGATTTTCTACATATGCAGTCATATTATCTGTGAACAGAGATAATGTCCATCAACTGATGAATGGATAAAGAAGATGTGGTTTATATATATAATGGAATACTACTTGACAATGAGAAAGAATAAAATCATGTCATTTGCAGCAACGTGGATGGAACTGGAGGGTATTATTCTAAGTGAAATAAGTCAGTCAGAGAAAGACAGATATCATATGTTTTCACTCATATGTAGATCTTGAGAAACTTAACAGAAGACCATGGGGGAAAAGAGAGGTAAAGAATAGTTACAAACAGAGAGGGATGGAGGCAAACCATAAGAGATTCTTAAATACAGAAAACAAACTGAGGGTTGATGGGGGTGAAGGAGAGGGGAAATGGGTGATGGGCATTGAGTAGGGCACTTATTGGGATGAGCACTGGGTGTTGTATGTAAGCCAATCTGACAATAAATTATATTAAAAAATAAAATAAAATAGCATCCAAAAAAACCCTTAGGAATTAACTTAACCAAGGATATGAAAGCCTTGTAACAATGAGAGATCTAAAACATTTCTGAAACAAGTTGAAGAATACAAATAAATGCAAATACATCCCATGCTCATGTTTTGGAAGACTTACCATTGCTAAGATGTCAACATCAAAAGCAATCTCCACATTCAACATAATCTCTATCAAAATCCCACTAAGATTTTTTGTAGAAATAAAAAAATTCATCCTAAAATTTGTATGGTATCTCCAGGGATCCTGAATAGACAAAATAATCCTGAAAAAGAAAAAAGAAAAAAAAAAAGCTAGAGGACTCATACTTCCTGATGTGAAAACTTACTACAAATCTAATCAAAAGTGATCAAGCAGTGTTGCATTAACATAAAGAGAGAAATATATATCAATGGAGTAGAACAGAAAGTCTCAAAATAAATTCTCATATATATGGTCACATTATTTTCGGCAAGGGTGCCGAGAACTTTCAGTGGGCATAGCACAGTCTTTTCTACAAATGGCACTAAGAAAACTGGATATCCACCTGCAAAAAAAAAAAAAGAGAAAAAAAAATAGACCATTATATAACACTACATACATTATATACACATATATTTTGAGTTAACTCAAAATGGATCTATGATCTACATGTAAGACCTAAGTTAGCTATAAAATTCTTAGAAGAAAACACAGGGTAAAGCTTGATAACATTAGCTTTGGCAATGAGTTTTTAAATATGACACTAAAGGCACAAGCAGCCACAAAAAAATGGACTTTATAAAAATTTTTTAAATTTTATGCATCAAAAAATACTATCAACTGAGTAAAAAGGTATCCCACCAAATGGGAGAAAATTATTCATAAATCATATGTCCAATAAGGGACTAATATCCAGAATAGATAAAGAACTCTTACAACTCAAAATTTTTAAAAACAATATGATTTTAAAATGAAGAAAGGATTTGAATAGACATTTCTCCAAAAAAAGATATGCCACAGATGGCCAGAAAAATCATGAAAAGATGCTCAACATCACCAATCATCAGGGAAATGCAAATCAAAACCATAATAAGAAACCATCTCACACCAGTAGGTTAGCTCTCATAAAATAAATAAATAAATAACAAGCACTAAGTGAAGATATATAGAAATTGGAACACTTGTATGTGGTTAATGAGAATATAAAATTGTATAGCCACCAATGAAAATAGTACAGTCGTTCCTCAAAAAAGTAAAAATACAATTACCAAATAATCCAGCAATTCTATTTCTGAATATATACCCAAAAGAATTGAAAGCAGAGTCTTGAAATCTTTATACATCCATGTTCATAGGAGCATTGTGCACAATAGCTAAAATGTGGAAGCAACCCAAATGTCTATTGATGGGTTAAATAGATAAACAAAATGTGGCATGTGGAATATTATTCAGCCCTAAAAAAAGAAGAAAATTCTTTTTTTTTTTTTAATGTTTTATTTCTGAGAGAAAGAGACAGCGTGAGCAGGGGAGGGTCAGAGAGAAAGGGAGACACAGAATCCGAAACAGGCTTCAGGCTCTGAGCTGGCTGTCAGCACAGAGCCTAACACGGGGCTTGAACTCATGAACTGTGAGATCATGACCTGAGCCAAAGTTGGACACTTAACGGACTGAGCCAACCAGTCGCCCAAAAGAAGAAAATTCTGACCAATGCTACAATACGGATGAACCTTGAAAACATTATGCAAAGTGAAATAAGCCAATTACAAGAGACAAATACTGTATGATTTCACTTACATGAGTGCAGTGTAAGACCTGACTGTTAGCTTTTCTTTTTTGTAATAAAAGTATTTGTCTTAAGATTTGAATGCCTAGGGATCTATTTCAAAAAGGGCTATCTCGAATAGACACATTGCCAGTCACATGAGTACATGAGGAGCCAGCCCTCACCCCTGGGCTCCCAGGTTTTAGGGATCTTGGTAGATTCTGAGATAACTGACCATTTAGGCCACTGTTTTTCTATGTCTCACGCTTTAAATCCCCATTCTTATGTTTGAAGCTCACCAATAAAGACAGAGTCTGCAAAATCCTAAGCTCCACCCTGACCCCCAAAAGAAACAGAATCCCAGGTCTACGCACTGTCATGCTCTCACTCTCCTGCTCGCTCTCTCTCTTTGTACCTGGGACCTGTGTGCCATGTGCTTTCCAGAACTTGTGAGTAATAAATTTTTTTCTTTAAAGCTTCCCGATAGTTATCGCTGAAGGGCATCTTGCAATTTTAGTAGGAACCACAGGGGCTGGTCCAGCCACAACACTGGGTATTGATAGCCTGAGCTCAGCACAAAACACTGAGGAAGATAGAACAGTCAAGTTTCTAGAAAGAAAATAGAAGCATGGTTGCTAAGGCTGGTAGGATGGTTATTATTGAAAACGTTCAGAGTTTCAGTTCAGGAAGATGAAAAATTTCTAGAGATGGATGGTGTTGACGGTTTTACAAAAATGTGAGTGTACTTAATGCCAATAAACTATTCACTTAAAAGTAATTAAGACAGTAAATTTTATGTTATGTATATTTTACCACATGTTATGTATATTTCACCACAATTAATCTGGAAAAAAAGTAAAAATGCTCTTTTTTTCAGAGATGTGTGTCTGGGTCAGCTAGGTCTCTTGGTCTTACTCTACACCAGAACTCAGGTCACTGGCCCAGGCTCCCAACTGGTCATTCATGAGTGCAAGTAGGGTGTGTTTCCTTTCTTTTGTATACTTGCAATTTGCTAGGAGAGTAGATCTAAAGTGTTCTCACCACACATACGCGTGCGCGCACACACACACAGCAATGGTGACCAAGTGAGGTGACAGATGTGTTAATTAACTTGCTTGTGGTATCATCTTGCAGTATATATAATAAAACTAGAAAAAAAGTAATAAATTATATTAAGTTTAATAATATATTTTTTAAAAGCACGCCTGTCTGTCCCTCAGTGCTCTAGTTATTACCCCGAGGTTAAATGGTAACCATACAGGGCCCCTCTGGGAAACTTAAGCCCTGAACAGAAAGCGCTAAAGACTAGAGCCACATCAGCTCTTCTCAGTCCCAGAGGAAGGAACTCATTACCCAGATCATAGTGGAGGATGAGTCAGTGGTGCCCGGGAAATATCTAGAATGGCTAAGCATGTATTTATTCATTCAACAAATATTCACTGAGTAACTACTCTGTTAGGCGCTCTTTTAATCATTAAATGCAGAAATTTTTGACTACTAATCTTTGCTCATGCTAGCTGCCACATCCCACGACATCCTGAGGAAAATAATGTGTTGAGGGGACTTTGTCCAGGACCAATGAGTTAAGCAGGTCCCCCTTCTGGGAAATTAGACATTTGAGACAAGTAGGTCCAGGCAAGAGGAAGCAAGAAGCCAAAGAAGTGTCCACTGGCATTTCAGAAGGGAGTGGAAGAGAAGCTTACACGAAGGTAACATGGTGTCCAGAAACTTGGTGGCTCTCCTTTGTCACCCATCCACAAGGGTCTGGGCTCCTTTGTGTTCTGATCTGGCCCTCTCCTTCTCACCCCCATACTTTCTCTGGCAGACTCTTCAGCATCCCTCGTGTTATGTACACCTGTCTGCTAATTACTCCCACCCTCAGACCCTTCTGAGCTAGGAAGCTACTTTAATGACATTTGGTCAATATCTCACAAGGGCACAAGCTCAGCCTTTGCAGAGTGGGATTCTTTCACCCCCCCCTCACCGCAAATCTGCTTCTCCTAGGGGTATTATCTCAGGGGCAGGGCCCTCCCACAGCCCCCCAAGCAGGCACCAGGTCACCATCCCCCACGCCCCTTACTTAATCTCAGTCTCCACGTTCTAGTTGTAAACACACATGGAATCTGTCTGTCACCCATCACTCCCCTGGATCAAGCCACCTTATTAGGTAAATTGAAAATGCCAATTTTCAGAAACCCAGGCGTCCACTCTTCCTGGCTCCCTTCATTCCCTCACCCCCTCCCCATGGGGGATCCGCCCTCTACCCTGCAGTCAGACTGGGGATTGGATCAAGCCACTTGTTTGGGCTTGTGGTAGCTTCCACCTCCAGATTCGGCCCGAGGAAGGAATGTGGCTTCCACCCCTTCCTCAGGATTCAGTCTCTGTGTGTCTCATCTCCTCCCACGCCCCTCCCACAACCCTCATGCTCAGCCTGCTAGGACATCCTCAGAAGCACCTCCTGCAGCTCTCAGCCAGCCCTGCCTGCTCTCCCAACAGCGCTCAGCAATGGCCATGCTCATGTATCTAGCTGTAATCATCCTTGAAACTCACTTCAACCCTCACTCCTGAGCACCCAGATGGCCTATATGCCACTTCCTCCTGTGGAACCCTCACTCCCTCCTCCAAAAGTCACAGCTTACATTGACTCTATATGATTCTTGGTCATCTTCCCCAACGGGCTCCATGTGCTTCTGATGACCATGACATCTAGCAAAGGCACAGCGGTTTAAAGACTGTTTTTCTTAAAAATAATCAGGAGATTACAAAGGCTGAAGAATGTTTGGAAACTAAGATGAACCAAGCCCAGGCTGTGCCACATGCTGGCATGAACATAGGGAAGTTAAGTGAGAACTCAGGCCTGATGACTTGGGGCTAGCCTGTGTACTCTCAGAAGACACAGGTGGGTTCCTAGCATCCTGCTTATTAATTCAACGGGAGTCAACTGGCAAGACATAATTCTAAGTAGATCTGTTCTTATTTACCCCGAGTCTTCACAGAGGAGCAAGTGACCAAGAAAGTCAGCAGGCAGGGGTCTGTCAGGAAGCTGTGACTGCTCATTAGCCATCACCTGTCCAGCTCTTTGCAAAGATCACACAGCTGGCACCCATCTTCAGAGATGCTGATAGGTCTAGGGCACAGGTGGTGTCACATTAGCTACATAATTTTCAGGCCCAGCACAAAATTGAAATGTAGGGCTTCCTGTTCAAAAATTATTAAGAATTTCAAAATGACACCAGCAGAGCATTAAACCAAGTGTGGGGTCCTCCTGAGTGTGGGCCACAATGTGCATTCTGGAGACTATGGCCACAGTGACACAGCTGATCTCCCCTGATGCCTGTAAAACCTCGGCTCGATGTCAATGACACACTTCCCTATGCAGGTCCTGGAGCCAGGGAGCTGAGACTTCAGTTCCCTGCAGGACATTCTAAATTTATTTTAATGTTTATTTTATTTTTGAGAGAGAGAGAAAGAGACAGAGACAGAGCATGAGCAGGGGAGGGGCAGAGACAGAGAGACACAGAATCTGAAGTAGGCTCCAGGCTCTGAGCTGTCAGCACTGAGCCCAACATGGGGCTTGAACTCACAAATTGCAAGATCATGACCCAAGCTGAAGTCGGACACTCAACCGACTGAGCCACTCAGGTGCCCCAGGGGCCCTGCAGGACATTCTGCATCTTTCTACTACAAGTTCTGTAGTCTTGTTTTACTCTTAAAAAAAGAAAAGAAAAGAAAAAGAAAAACAACTATTATGTTTAAGGAGTCCTAGAGATTTCTGAAGTGATTTTCTCTTAGAATTACTTTTCTCTTTACCACCCCCCTCTAAAAGGCCCAAGTCACCAGTTGGCCTTGGGATTGAAAGACAGGAAAATGTATGCTCATTCATCTCATCCCTAGAGCACAAAATGGACACATGAGGGGAAATTGTACATTTTTACAGTGATCTAGTCTCTGAGGAAAGATGCAAGAGAAATGCGACCTAATTCTAATTCCTCTGGTCAAGAATCTGATAGTCTAATAAGTCCAATATGATAAGCACACAAAGAAATATGAAGTAAAATGGGTCACAATCTCCCCACGAGCTCAGAGGGTGACAGAGGTCTGATGGCGTTCACGTGCACAGCCTGACTTCAGAATCTGACCATCCCTGTGTTTAAGGAAACATTTTGGTCAGAAAAAGTGAGGCCGACATGATGACAAGTCTTATCCAAAGCCCATTTATGGGGATACAGTCTGGGACATGGTCTCACGCCTAGCAAATTGCCCGCACAACTTCTGTTCATTCTGTTTCCTGTCCGGCTATCTCCTAGGCTGAGACTCTGGAAAAGGTCTGCTTCACAATCACACACAGCCCCGCCCCTAGAATATTCATGGAGCCATAATCTGCCAGACACTCCTGG
Source organism: Crocuta crocuta (assembly GCF_008692635.1). Lineage (NCBI taxonomy): Eukaryota > Metazoa > Chordata > Mammalia > Carnivora > Hyaenidae > Crocuta > Crocuta crocuta. The sequence continues at coordinate 9,676,634 of NW_027527853.1, read as the reverse complement.
GGCACTTGGTTGTTATATTTGAATGGAGCAGTGACCTTGTGAACTAGATGATAACATTAGCCCCCTCTACAGGCAGAGGCATGAGATTTGGAGCCATGAAGGGACTTTTTGTGGGTGTTGTATTCACAAGGCCGAGCTGGGATGTAAGAATGGATGCCACCAGATTCAGGAAGAGGAGGGATTGTTAAGTGAGATTCCAATGGTGTTCCTGGAGCAAGAGAAAAGGATCGTAGGGATTCAATGATACTAACATGGTGGGCTCACTAGAGCCAGGCTCAAGATTGACACTCTGCTATGCTACTTAATGGTCACAACAACTCTGTTGGATAAGTTCCCATTTTACAGATGGGAAAACTGAGGCTTACATACTTTAAATAAGAAAAGGTAAGTGAGATTCTGGCAGAGCCACACCCTTAAGCCAAGGTCTGGTTTTGTGAGGCTCAATTTGGCTGGCCAGATGAAGACAGAGGACAAATGGTAAAGGGTGAAATTGTGAAGGGCAAAGGATGCCAGAGAAGTAATTAGATTCCATTCCTTCAAATGGGCAGCAGCCCCTCCCTCTTTTACAAAGGGCAATGGCCCCAAGCCCACTGTAGGTAAGCAGAGAAGGAAAAAGGATCACTTTCAAAAGCAGTTCTAGCACAACCACACTTCTTCGTTTCCTTGACCAACACTCCCTAGATCGGGATTCCCTGGCTCCCCTGCTGAAAGGCGGCCTGGAATGACTCAGCCCCTCACCTGAGCTGCTCCCAGTCCAGCAAAAAGGAAAACCCAGTTCAAGAGGAGGGTGGTCTGAGGGAGGAACGCAGGCCCTGTCAGGGACACCTCCAGGGGCAGGGCCAGGACAAGTCAAAGGTCAGGGGAGCTGGCCTAGAAAGGAGGGCTCCACCCCAGGACAGGAAGGCAATGGGGAGAGAGTAACACAGACAGGGTCCTGATAGAACCCCACTGGTGTGACGGGGACAGGGGCCATCCATCCTTGGTGGAGGAATCAGGAGGGAAGCAGAACTCAGCTCGGAAACACTGAACACAGGTCCTGACCCTCTTCAATGCGTGGAGAATTGTTCCTCTGGCAGACCACACGACCTCTCTTCTTGACCAGGCAGGACTGGGAAGGTGTCCACGAAGGGACTCTGATACCTGCTTTTGTTCTTTAATTCTGGCCCATGAACCTCTCCAGCCTCCTTCACTGAGCACCCAGGGCCTTCACAATGGGCACTCTTGATCTCTTTCCATTTAAAAGCTTTAGAAATTGCATTCTAAAACCCAAGACAAGCAGAACATTTTATATCTCATCTGTTAAAAATCAGGTTATTCTCAGGGTTCCTCTGGACCCAAATCCTCCTGTGGTCTACAGGGGTCTCCGGGTGCGGGGAACTGAGCACACCTCCAGGGGGGTTCTGTGCACTGTGTATGGCAGCTGGAACCCCACTCCCCCACTCTGGAAAGCGTGGGAAGAAGAGACAGTGCTGAGGCCACACATGGCATCTGCACATGGTCACCTTCAGGTTGGTTCTCAGGGGCAGAGGTCAAGAATGACAACCCTCCCCCCAAAATGATGTTATTTATGGGATCAGCACAAAACTCTGTGCTGGTCACGAATGTCCATCAACATCTATTTGAGAAGGCCAGCTTTTTGTTCCCTTTGGAGATGCAGCAGAGCAAGATGATGCCAGAAGTTTGGTTTGAAATGGGAGGTATTCATGGTGGCTTCATTTGGGGAACAGATCACTGACACGTCGTCCATAAACTCCTGAAGTTGATTAGTTTAGCCAGAACCCAATAACCCAAACTTTCTTAATTGATAGAAAGGACTAAGAAAACTCTTCAGAACAGCAGAGGTCAGTATCCAGTATCCACGCTCCCTCCCAGGTCTGGCTTAGGTGGGCGTGTGACCTCTTGAGGACCTGGTGTGGAGAAACGAATATTCCTGATGCAAGGAGCGATCCAGGACCACAGAGAACACAGGTCCATATTCTGTTTTCCATCTGTGAAAATCGTGCTTCCTGGTAATAAATCCTGTGAGATCGCAGTGCTGAAAATATGCCTTTGTCGAACCTTGTCTTCTGATCGTCTGCCTGAGTGCCTGTAGAGGCCGCCATCTCAGTGAGCCGCGGCAATGCGTTTCCAATAGCTGCCGATGAGCAGACCAGGACGAGGGACAGTCACCAAACAAGTTAAAGCATCACTTCCACACCCCCTGCTATTAATCCGGAGCCCACAACCATGGGGCTAACACCCTCTCCCACCCAGTGCCTGTATCCCACCGTCTGGGCTGAACTCTGATTCTGAGTCTTCTCCCCATGAAAATATGTGGCTCAAGTACTCACAAAGCTCCGAACGTAGACAGAACCCTGCGGAAATGAGGTGAGCCGAGACAGACATTTAGAAATAAAGAATCTGACATTTTCCTTTATGGAATCTTGGTATCTTTTTTAAATAACAAGACTAAATATACAATAATAACCAAGAGAAATCAGGAAAATAAATAGTTAGGAGGTAGATGCTTTTGCAACAGCTGCCATAACAAAATACCACAGGCTGGGTGGCTTAAACAACAGAAATTTATTTTCTCAGTCTCTGAGGGCAAAAGTCCAAGATCAAGGTGTCAGTAGTTTGATTTCTTGTGAGGCCTCTCTCCTTGGCTTGCAGATGGCCGTCTTCTCCCTGTGTCTTTATGTGGTCTCCCCCTACGTGTGTCTATGTCCTAGTATCTTCTTCTAATGAGGACACCAGTCATATTGGATTAGGGCCCCCCTAACAGCCCCATTTTAATCTAGTTGTCTCTTAAAATGCCCTATCTCTGAATACATTCTGCAATTCTAGGGTTTAGGACTTATGAACATATGAAACTGGGGTGAGGGGAGACACAGTTTGGCCCACAACACCTGTGTGTGCTGTCCTTACCCTCTCCCCATTTCAGGCTTAGCCTCTCTCCCCCTCCTACTCTCCCCAAGCCTCTGTCCCACCCCTGAGTACCTCTGCCAGGGGTCTTAGCAGCCATGCCTCTTCTCCTCGGTCAGTGGGAAGAAAGGATCCAACTCACCCATCCATGCAATCACACAGCACCAGGGTTCACTGCCTGATCCACCATGTTGGCTCCTTTCTCGCTGTCCCTGGAGTAGTCGTGGTGTTTGTCGGATTATCTCAGACCATCTGATGACTTCTCACAAATACAGTCTCATTTCAGTCATTACGTGTCCTGTCACCTGGAATAGGCATAACTATGACTTCCTGAAGTTGAAACTTGTCCTCAGTGTGGCTCCATCCCAGGTGGAAGCCCAGTGTGAGCACCTGCTCTATTTCCCCACCTTCCATGGCTGTTCCTCCCCACCCCTCTCCCTGCTTTGCTAACCAAGTTCTTTATTCCTCTGGGTTCGGAAAGAAAAGGAATGAAAGGTGGGATGTTTTACAACTGTTTTACTTGGTGGGCCGTGCTATTGTCCAATGGGGTTTCTCCCTAGGGTTCCTTGGAGTGATTTGTGCCCTCTCCAATGAGCCTTGACTCTGGAATTCTCTCTCAATTGGGCCTCGGTAATCCAGTAATCTGTTGGAGTATCACTGCCCTGGGGGGGGTGGCCCATCTGGGCAGAGTCTTGCAGGTGTCTCTAGACTGGGTCTCCTCTGGTAGAGGGGACACACTCATGCATCCTTTATCCTGACAAAATCTAGGACATGAGCTCATTCCTGAAGCAGCCAGGCCTGGACAAGGCTGCAGCCCCATACGCTGTTCAAGACTCACATTCAAGACCTCTGACTAATCTCCTCAAAGCCCCCCACTTGGCCTGAGGAAAGGAGGAGCACAACGACGGAGGGAAAATACAATAGCTCACCACCAATGTGCTTCCCAAAACTAAATGGTCTCTTTCAGGCTCTTTAATTCTCTGCTCCGGTCAGGATGAGCTGGCACCTCACTTCAGAATACAGGAGGCAAACAAATCCCAATGTAACATCCTGTTCCGCGTTCCAGGCCCTTCCCTGCAGACACCACCCTTCCCCTCTTGAGGATCCTTGGTCTTCATGGCTGAAAACCTCCCTATTTGAGTTTGTGCACACACACCCTGCACTTGGGCTCAGCTCCCTGTCCCCCTTTTCTCAGAGCAGCCCCAGCTTCAGGAACCCTAATCCATATGAAAGAATGGGTTCCTTCTTGCCCCCAAGGGGAAGAGACACTTGGGACCAGAGCTGGGCAGGGTGCCTTTGAGGAACGAGGGGCATCAGAATGAACTGTCCAAAGGAGCACTAAGTCATTGATACTATTCTATCAATCATCCAGCAAATACTGTGTACCAAGCAGTATGTTGTTCTAGCTGCTGTCCATGTGACAAAGCAGGTAAAATCCCTCCCCTCCTAGAGTCTATCTTTAGTGGGGGACTCAGACAATAAGCACGTAAATCCATGCATTGCACAATTGGGTGTGAGAAGGGCTTTCAAGGATGAAGATGGATTGCTGGGAAGCTGGGAGGTAGTCAGGGAAAGTTGTCCCTCAGAGTCCACCTTTCAACGTACCCAAAGAAGATGAAGGCTCACACAATCTGCAAAGGCATCTGGAAGGAGAAGCTGTTGGTGGGCTAAAAACGGGAGCCAGGGGTGGGTGGGTGTCCTTAAGGGAAAACATACAGAATGAGAAGAGAAAAGGACTGAAGATGAAACACTGAGAAACCCAAGAAAAAGGCTACAAGACACCAGGAGTTCATGGCCAGGGAGGCAGAATGAGGTCAGGAGAGAAAATGGGCAATTGTGTGGATGCTCTAAGGATAGATGGGGGGATTAAATGAACTGTGCTTGGCTGTGGGGGTGGTTACTGACTCTTATTCCTCATCAACATCCACTAGACACCAGAAAGAGTGAATTTTACTGGATGTAAAATGTTTTAAGTAAATTGAAGAAAAAGCCCACTAGATTTGCCACTAGGGGAGCAATTGATGATCCCAAGATTTTGGATGAGTGGCAGGTAGGGGAGAAATGTCATTTCAGTGATGAGGCAAGTTTAGTGTGTGGTGGGAATCCAGGCCTCCAGATTCCCCTGCTGGGAGGTCCTGGAGGCTTCTCATTACACTGAAATGTTCCAGCAAGCCTAGGCATACTCTCGCTCAGCCTCATCTCTGCGACCACTCTGATGAAGCTCCTCTGTCTTGCAGGGGTCCAACATGCCACACGTGTTCCTTGGAGGCTTTCCTCCATCACCCCTAAGAAGCACCTCCCATCACTAGCATATCATGGTGCTTTACCTTCATCAGACGCTCTGTCAGTCTCTGAAATTATTTAATATTTCTGCTACCATGTCTACTACCCAGCTCCTTCACGAAGACATAAGCTCTAAGAGATCAGGAGCATGTGATTCATGTGGCTCACCACATCCCAGTGCCTAGAACAGTGTCAAGCACATAATAGGTGCCCAATAAAAAAATACCTGCCACTATTTTGATTAATATTATAAAGTTACAATTCCTAGAAATGCCCAAGTAGCTCAGTTGTTTAAGTGTCTGACTCTTGGTTTCAGTTCAGGTCATGATCTCACAGTCAGTAAGTTCGAGCCCCATATCAGGCTGGCAGTGTAGAGCCAGCTTGGAATTCTTTCTCTCCTCTCTTTCTGCCCTTTTCTCTCTTTCTGTCTCTCAATAAATAAATAAATACATACATGCATACATACATACATACATAATAAACATTTAAAAAATAACTAAAGTTGTAACTTCTGTTGAAAGTTTTGAAGCTTCCTGGTGGCCACGGCAAAACAAGAAAGTAATGTGACTGATATTATCCATGAAGTAAAATCAACATAAACACCTTTCAGGACAACACAAGATTGTCTGAGAACTTGTTTGGCCCAGATCATCACTGTGTTCTCACTGAGAAATATAGAAGAAAAGATCTGAAACATCTTTTCAGGAAACAAATCCCATGCAATTATTTCGTCCTTAATCCTTTCAAGTAAGACAAAGTCAAAAGACCAAAGAATAGTCGTGAGGCAAGAATTATTTCTAATTCAGCCTCGTATCCACCAGAAATTCTTGCATTGACCTCACTGATGGTGTGTGGCTTATCCTCTGTTTTTATTTTAGGGGAATGCAATTAGTTAGTGCTTCAGAAGCACTATACTTCAGCTAACCCTCAGTACCTCTTTGAAATGTGTGTTATAATGACCATTTTACAGATGACGACACTGAGGCTCACAGCCTGCAATCACTCAGAGCTGATGTATGTATTGCTCAACTTATTAAATAACTGACAGCTCACTTGATTTGAACTGAAGCTTCTTTGACTCTCTAGAATAAGAGGAGGTAAACTACACTTGAGAACCGAATCGGCCTGGTTTTATAAATAAAACTGGGGGACCAAAAACTAAAAATGTTATGCCCCTTTATAAACAAAGTTTCCAACTCCTGCTCTACTTTGTGCATATCCCTCCCAGCAGAGTACCACGTTCACAAATATATCTGGATATAATTATTCCTCTGAAGGAGAAAAAAAAGCCTTTGCATAAAAATGTAAGTAAATGTAAATTAGGAGCTCTCCATGAAAAATTGTGTTGCTACTAAAATATCAAAGAATGTTTTGTAAGTAAATTTTCTGGGAGAAGTTTTTATCTTTTTTCTTTCGGTCCTGATTCCTTCCAGCCCACTTAATGAAAATCACACATATAAAAAGGACATTAACAAATGCATTCTATAAGATCGTGACAGGGTAGTATATGCAACAAACCACACAGGCAGCTCTCGTTTTGAACTCTGCGGTTTCAAAGCAAGCAGAAATAAATGAACCTGTTGCTGTTCATGAGGATAACACAAATCTGCAGTGTGTCATTTAAATGTAATTCCATATTTAGTCAGATTAGCTCGTCTTGTAAACATCCAAATTAACAGGTATTTAAGATGACTTCCCAGTTAATCTAATTTTCATGTTTTCTGTGTATTTATAGGAGACGTTATGATAAATGAGTCATAGTACATGTGTTAAAGTCAAGTGGTGAGTGCCTTCAAAGGGATTGACAAAGAAATTCATTTAGCAGGAAGACCTTCATCTCTACTTTCAGAATGTTCTTGGCCAACAAAGGAATAGTGATGATGATGATGATGATGATGATTGTCAAGACTCATACAGCCAGGTCTTTCACTGGTTGTGAGCCATAAATCAGTGCCCTAAGGGGCCAGGAAGCAGAGGAACCCATCAGGGGTGGCCTGCCTCCAGAACAGATGCTCCCCGTGCAGTCACACTCAGCAAGGACATGTATAGAAAGTGTGAGGCTATTGATTAGAATCTGGGTTAAGGAACACAGCTTCTCTAGGGCTCCATGGAGGGAGTGCTACATCAGACCAGTATGCGGCTTGGGGGTTGGGGGCCTTTCCCACTGGATGCAGCTGTTGTGGATGAAATGAGACCTGCCCCCAGGTCCAGTCACCTGGTGGTGGAGAGCACAGGCTTTGGTGTGAGACACCCCTGGGGGTTCAAATCCCAGCTATATAGGCTTTTAGGCTAGTTACCCATACTCTCTGCCTCAATGTCTCCATCTGTAAAATGGAGTTGGTACTTTCCTTGAGTGGAATGCCTGGGTGGCTCAGTCAGTTAAGCTTTCGGCTCAGGTCATGATCTAAGGGTTTCTTGAGATCTTGTCCATGTCAGGCTCTGCACACAGACCTCACAGAGCCTGCTTGGGATTCTCCCTCTCTCCCTCTCTCCCTCTCCAGCCTTCCCCCAATCACGCTGTCTCTGTCTCTCTCAAAATAAACAAACTTTAAAAAAATAAAATAAAAAACAAATTTCTCTGAGAGTTAATGTGGGAATTCAGTACTACATGTGAAGCGTCTAGACAAAGGACCTGATTAAAAACTGCTCATTATTTTTATTGTTACCTCAAAGCTACTTCATCATGTTGATGGTCTTTCTGTAATTCTTAGTACATTATATTAAAATATGGACCATTCATGGGGCTCCTGGGTAGCTCAGTTGGTTAAGCATCCAACCTCAGTTCAGGTCATGATCTCACGGTGTGTGAGTTTGAGCCCCACATTGGGCTCTGTGGTGACAGCTCAGAGCCTGGAGCCTGCTTCAGATTCAGATTCTGGGTCTCCATCTCTCTCTGCCCCTTCCCCACTTGCTCATGTTCTCTCTCTCTCTCTCAAAAGTAAACAACTATTTAAAAATTTTTAATATAAAAATATAGACTATTCATTTATGTAATAAATATTCCTTGGGCAACTGTTATGTACCAAATTCAGAACTAGTTCTGTGTTATAGAAAAATCCATAAGACCTAAGTCCTATCTGCAAAGAGCTGGCAACATCAGGGTACCTGGTTGGCTCAGTTGGTTCTGACTCTTGATTTTGATTCAGGTCATGACCTCACAGTTCATGAGATCGAGTCCCATGTCTGGCTCTGTACTGACAGGGCAGAGCTTGCTTGAGATTCTCTCTCTCCCTTCTTCTCTCTCTCTCTCCAAATAAATAAACTTTTTTTTAAAAAGCTAGCAACATAGAATAAAAAATAGATAGATGTTTTCAGTCACCTAAAATAGTGAGAATAGTGACAATTAATAACCTGGGGACTCAGTATGTGCCACTGCCTGTGGTCTATGAGCTACAGACTGTACAGTGTACAGTATGTACACTTATATTTTTAAACCTCACAACAATCACCCAGCTAACCACTATTATCCAGTGTACAGTATGTACACTTATATTTTTAAACCTCACAACAATCACTCACCTAACCACTATTATCCCTGCCTTAAAGATGAGGTCACTGAGATTCTGGCTGGCCAAATAATATGAGCAGGGTCACCCAGAAAGCACAAGCAGAAATAGAACCTGAATCAAGTTTTATCACAAACCTGGAGTAGAGCAGTGGCAATCTGGAAAAATCTTCTGCTCCTAGTTTAGGAAGAAAATCTCAGACTGGAGATCTCTGGTGGTTTCTGGCACCTATGCAGCTTTATCAAAGGCCCCCTCACTCATCCTCAGGCCCCACAAACATAAACACCAGTTTCCTTGCCAACCCCCTGAATGAGAACAGGAAGAGCTTCAATCGTGGCCATAATCCAGTGATATGTACACACAGCCATGAACATACGGCCAGGCTAATCTTCTGGTGCATGTGTCTCGGTCTCTGAGCATCAGTTCAGACAGTGGGTCCCCAGGACGCCAAGATTGGCTGATTCTGGCCCAGTACATGCCTTGGTCTCAGCTGGGCCTCCTCAGCCTAGAGGACTTTTCTGACTAAAAGACTCAAGTCCTTTTCTCTACCTGCTGAAGATGCAGTTCAGCCTCTCAAGGGTCCTCCATGGGAGTCTCAGAGATGGAGAATGTGTCTTTGTGAAATCTTTTCTTTTTTTTTTCAATTAAAAAAAATTGCATCCAAGTTAGTTAGCATATGGTGCAACAATGATTTCAGGAGCAGATTCCTTAAAGCCCCTTACCCACTTAGTCCATCCCCCTCCACAACCCCTCCAGCAACCCTCTGTTTGTTCTCCATATTTTAGAGTCTCTTATGTTTTGTTCCCCTCCCTGTTTTTATATTATTTTTGCTTCCCTTCCATTATGTTCATCTGTTCTGTGTCTTAAATCCCTCCTATGAGTGAAGTCATATGATATTTGTCTTTCTCTGACTGACTAATTTTGCTTAGCATAATACTCTCTAGTTCTATCCATGTACTTGCAAATGGTAAGATTTCATTCTTTTGATTGCCAAGTAATACTCCACTGTATATATACACCGCATCCTCTTTATCCATTCATTCATTGATGGACATTTGGGATCTTTCCATACTTTGTCTATTGTTGATAGTGCTGCTATAAACATTGGGGTGCATGTGCCCCTTCAAAACAACACATCTGTATCCCTTGGATAAATACCTAGTAGTACAATTGCTGGGTCTTAGAATAGGTCTATTTTTAATTTTTTGATGAACCACCATACAATTTTCCAGAGTGGTTGCACCTGTTTGCATCCCCACAAGCAGTGCAAGAGAGATCCTCTTTCTCCACATCCTCACCGACATCTGTTGTTGCCTGAGTTGTTAATGTTAGCCATTCTGACAGGTTGTGAGGTGGTACCTCATTGTAGTTTTGACTTGTATTTCCCTGATGATGAGTTGTGTTGAGCATTTTTTCATGTGTCAGTTGGCCATCTGGATGTCGTCTTTGGAGAAGTGTCTATTCATATCTTTTGCCCATTTCTTCACTGGATTATTTGTTTTTTGGGTGTTGAGTTTGATACGTTCTTTATAGATTTTGAATACTAATCCTTTACCTGATATGTAATTTGCAAATATCGTCTCCCATTCTGTCAGTTGCCTTTTAGTTTTTCTGATTGTTTCCTTCACTGTGCAGAAGTTTTTATTTTGATGAGGTCCCACTAGTTCATTTTTGCTTTTGTTTCCCTTGCCTCTGGAGACATGTTGAGTAAAAAGTTGCTGCAGCCAAGGTAAAGAGGTTTTTGCCTGCTTCCTCCTCAAGGATTTTGATAGCTTCCTGTCTTACATTTAGGTCTTCCATCCATTTTGAGTTTCTTTTTGTGTATGGTGTAAGAAAGTGGTCCAGGTTCACTTTTCTACATGTCGCTGACCAGTTTTCCCAACACCACTTGCTGAAGAGACTGTCTTTATTCCACTGGATATTCTTTCCTGCTTTGTCAAAGATTAGTTGGCCATACGTTTGTGGGTCCATTTCTGCGTTCTCTATTCGTTCCATTGATTTGAGTGTCCATTTTTGTGCCAGTACCATACTGTCTTGATAATTACAGCTTTGTAGTACAGCTTGAAATCCAGGACTGTGATGCCTCCAGCTTTGGTTTTCTTGTGAAGTCTTTTCTTTTCCAGGATCAGTAACCCAACCCCCTTCAAAAAGTTCTCCCCTGAGAAGGTGTGCATTCATCTGGGGCTTATTCACAGGTTCATGGAGCTGAGCCAGATCAGGGTCTGCTGGTGTTGCCTGGGCTATTCCTGTCTCCACCACAGGACAGTGCTGGCTCTCCATGACTTGCCATGGAGTGTTTCTTACGTGCTGTGTCCACCCAGCTCTGGTCCTCCTATATTGCACTTCTGAAATGGATTTCTGGAATCTGGTTTTAGAATCTTCCTCTTACTCCTAGGAAGCTTCACCTTGTTGATCTTGGCTCAGTTTACCATTTCTTCACATCCATTTCAAATCATGATTCAGTTCTCCAGTTCATACTTAAGTTATTAGAATGTTAGATAAACATCTTTGCTGGTGTCACTCAACCCATTGGTTAAATGTTGAAGAAGATAAGTTCAATGACAGAGCTCTGAGGCCATCCATTAGAGACCATCCCAGCTTGACAAAGAGCCACTATTTAATATTCTTTGATACAATTGTCCCTAATCAGCAGTAGCTAAACTAAAACTCTAGTAGAGGGGCACCTGCGTGGCTCGGGTTGGTTAAGCATCTGACTTTGGCTCAGGTCATGGTCTCACAGTTCCCAGGTTCAAGCCCCACCCCAGGCTCTGTGCTGACAGCTCAGAGCCTGGAGCCTGCTTCAGATTCTGTGTCTTCCTCTCTTTCTCTGCCTATTCCCCACTTGTGCTCTCTCTCTCTCTCAAAAATAAAGATAAAAATAAATAAAATGCCAGTAGACCAGAGATGTTTCCATGGAGCCTCAGGGAGCCAGACCTGCAGCACCTGCCTTTACCCCAGTGCTTCCTGTCCCTAGCACTGGAAGCCCTGGGTTCTCATCCTTTGGTTTTCAGATCTACTGCCCTAGACCAGTCCTCACTCAGTTGAGTTGGAGTTGAGCTCCAACCCCTCAGCCCAGCTGACAGGCCCTGAGCCCAAAAACCCTTACCGGCCATTGCCTGATACAGCTTTCTAAACCAGACATTTCCATCATTGTTGTTGTTTTTCAGTCTTGCTGTAAGGAGCATGCAGTTTCTCCCCAGTTCCTCCAGGAAGACTCTAAGGAAAAGTGTGTGTGTGTGAGTGAGTGTGTGAGTGTGAGTGTGTGTGTGTGTGTGTGTGTGTGTGTGTAGCCAGAAGGCCTGAGTTCCTCCACTAAACAGGGCTCCTCCCATCCTTCTTTTCATAGCTAATTTAGTTAAGTGTTTAAACAATGTAAATCTGGCAGCTCCCCTCCGTTAAAGCTGCAAGATTGAGGCCAGCTGCCGCCCAGCTACCAGCCTCCAATACAGCCTCCACCAGCTTTCCTGAAATAGCAAGGCTCACTTCCGTCCTTGCTTCCCTGGAATAACCCCGGGGGAAGGATACTGCATTTCCTACGCCCAGACCGCTTTATTTATTACCATCTAATGAGTCCATATTTGGAGAAAAATATATCACCACCATGTGGAATGAAATCACACGGTTATAAAGAACTGATGTTAAGTGTTTAAATTCAAAGGAGCTCTCCATGAGATTGTGTATGTATGTAAATAGGCGTGCACTGCTCAGACCTGGAGTGTGTGAACACAGCTCACTCTGTGACAGTCAGGGGACCTGGCAGGGCACACAGGCCTCCTGAGGTTACAGGACCTTTCCGGTGCCATTCTTTTTGATCAGACTCAACTAACTTGGCCAAGGTTACCCAGGGGGTTCAGCTTCTTCAAAACACAAAGTCACTGCCACATAGGTGGTTAGAATGGAGCCCATGCGGTATGTTGAAGGAACTATTTTCATGCTATTTCTCCATTTAACTACTTACTTAAAATAATTTACTCTTTTGTGCACCAGCTGACTTTGTCCTTATGCATATATTCCTCCTGATACACGTGCTCTTCATTTGACATTCCACAACAGCCATGCAGATCTTCAGTGATCTTTCCTCCTAGGTGCACATCGGCTCTACCTCCCGTGCTAACTGCATTCCAGAGAAGTTGCATGGAAACCTAATCAGATCTGCAACATACTAATAGTGTTCAGTATTTAAGGTCCCTTGAGTTGGTTTGTGCAGTGAAGAATCACTTTATAAATCTAGAAAGGATCACACATGCTCCTGCAATGTCCCTCAAAAGGAGACGTGCCTTTCCCAAGTTACACAGCTAATATTTCCAGAGCAACTTGGGCTCCATGATAAAAACCATCCTTTCTGAAACACAGCCCTTCTGGAGTGAGCAGCACTCCGAAGTGACGGAGTCTGGAATCCAGAGCAGAAGTGAGGGTCAGTGTGGGTTTCTGTGTTTGTGCTGGAAGTAGAAATGATTTACTCCAGAGACCCTACCTAGATTTTTGTTCCATCGTTGGCTAAACAGTTAACAGTTGCTACTTGGACAAAGAACTAAAGTTTGGAGATCAGGAAATGGTATTTTTACAAGTGGCCAAAGCCTAGTTTCTTTTCTTTTCTTTTCTTTTGAATATGTGGTGGTAGTCTTCCCTAAGCTCCCACTCAAGGGCATACTACAGAGGGACAGGCCCATTGAAGGGGCTAGGTGACTATTTTATGATGCTCTCTCAACAGCACTAGGTAGTTTACCACACTATCAAACACCTGGGTCCATTGGTGGAATTTTAACTGCTGATTGAGAATCCATTAAAATATTTTTTGTGATCAATTTGTAGAAATGTTGTATGTTTGAAACAGTTATACATTCTCCATATTTGGGATACAAATATGGTACATTGTTTGAGCCCTCTACAAATATGTTCTTTTTTTTTTTTTGTGCTTGACCTGTCCCAACAGATGTCAACATAGCCTACTACATAGCATTTCTCTTTTTCTCCTTGGATTGCTGAAAGCTGTTGTTTACTACATTTGTTTGATACTTTTATATTCATCATAGAAAGTGCAACCCTGTCATATATTCAGTGTGGATTCTTTCTTTTAGTGGGATAAATGTAATACTATCTATCGTATCTACCATCAGCCTTGGGCTTCTACCCTTTCTCCTACTTAGGTTCCCATTCCTGCTTTGGCTTGAGTTCTCCACTATATCTTTACCCATTGTCTTATTTTTATTATTTTTTGATTGATTGGGTACACTAATGCAACATTTACATTTTATTTTCAACCCAATAGGAACCTGTGATTCAAAATGAGACTTTATCCCAACCATTTTATTAATGAGATTTATAATGCTTCATTTTATTTCTACTATTTTGTTTTATGGTTCTTTTTAATTGTCTAGATTGACTGTAGTCATTGTTTTAACTCAACTTTTCCCTTGTGATTTTGGAAATCACATCCACTATTTTTATTCTATTAGTAGTGACATTTAATAAATATATATTGGAATCTATTTTCACTAATTTTCATTATCAAAAGTAAACCAGTGTCAATTGGTTATTCCTGTGTGCAATAAGAGGAATTTACTCAGCTTTTCCTTCCTATCTTTGGTCCTCAAAGTCCTAGTTTTAGTGATTTTGGTGGGTAATTTGAACTAGATCATTATTACTAAATTAACATTTGTAGTCATGTGCCCTCTTTCGAAAATTATTTTTTGTCATTTTCATTATGTTTTAATATCATATTAAGAATTACATTAATTTTGTTTAATGGCTCTTTGTTTTTGGAAGGAGAGAGAAGGTATTTGTCTGTTTGATGATTTTTCTCACCAGTCTCACCAGAATCATGAGTTCTCCATTCTTGAATTTGATATTTTGATTCCTCACTTGGCTGACTTAAAAACAATTTAAGTAATGGGGTGCCTGGGTGGCTCAGTGAGCTGAGCGTCCAACTTAGGTTCAGGTCATGATCTTGAGGTTCATGAGTTCAAGTCCCCACATCGAGCTCCATGCTGACAGCCCAGAGCCTAGAGACTGTGTTGCATTCTGTGTCTCCCTCTCTCTCTGCCCCTCACCCCCTGCTCATGCTCTGTCTCTGTCTCTCTCTCTCTCTCTCAAAAATAAATAAGCAGTTTTTAAAGTTTTTAATAATTTAATTAAGTTTATTGTTTCAGGACATTCACATGGGATATGTACTTTGGGGCTCAAGTATACAAGAGAATGTCACTCTGCTGTACTGGGATATACATGTCAACCTGGCCGGGCACAGGAACTGAGGATGCCAGATTTAGCAAATAAAAATGGAGAATACCCAGTTAAATTTGAATTTCTGATAAACATCAAATACCTTCTTAGTTTAAGGATGTTTGTCAGTATCATCCAGCATCCCACCTTCTATCTGACTACTGCATTCAGGCCACAATTCTTTTTTCCTCACCCTTCTGTAGACGATGATCATTGTCTTCCTCCTGTTTCACAGAAGAAGTAGGTAATAAGCTTTATCTGCTTGGATCCTCACTGAATTTGCTCTTATTCTTGAAATTAAAATAAATTATCAAGATACGTCTAGGTATTAAAAACCTATTGTTAATTTTGTCTGGTATTTAGAAAACTCAAATCTTTCTTTAGGTCAGGAAAATTTCCACCAAATAGTTCTTTAATGACAGCTCCACTTTTATTGGTTCTTCTTCAGAAATTCCCAATATTTATATATTAACTATATTCTTCCATTATTTTTATCTCTTTATCTCAGTTTTGTGATGTCAAAGTTGACTTCTGCTCCAACATACCTGTTTGCCACAGGGTCCATTCTGCTGTTCACTCCCTCTGTTTCAATTTGAAGTGAACATTTATTAAAACCTTGACGCTGGCTTCCCTAGCCTGTTTGTTTTTCTCTTTATAGTTCTCTCCTTGAATTTCATAAAAGAAATGTCCTTTTGAAGTTTGTTGGAAACACAAATCAAGAGAGACTTCAAAATTTCCCATCTCTTGCAGAAATTATATTTCATAGGAAAATATTTTCTCTGATTCCTCAGAGTGGTCCCTTCTTTTGAACTGTGCTGTCTTTCAACTTGCCTGGCAATTTTACTTAGCATGTTCATCGTTACAAAGGGAGTTCAATATTTGTTCAGAAGCAGCAGTTGAGATCCCGGTCTGAATCGTTCCGACCCAAGGGAGGGAAAAAGGAAGAAAAGATAGGGTTAGGTTTACTTAAGTTTTACTTTGCTTATCCAGCAGCCTGGGGAAGACAGGGAGCTCCGGAGTGAGCCACTCTGAGATCGCCCTGCACAGAGCTCCGTATCTCTGCCTGAATCTTTTCTAAGTTCTGGAGGGTGTTGGGTATTTTCTAGGAAAGTGTCCTTGTTCTTTATAGAATACTCTCCCTGACCTGAGCTCCTAAGCTCATGGCCCACAAGTGTCATCTGGGGGGATTGGTGCCACTGCAGGTTTATGAACTGAACAGCATTTGCATCTACTGAATTCCTGAGTGCCATCCCCCCAGCCCCCTCCCCCACACCACACTGCCAGGCAAAACTACAGGGCACTGGAGAGAGTCTTCCAGCCTTTTCTCCCAGTACTTCCCAGGTAAATTACTCCTTCACATGTAAGAAACTGCACGTCCTTGCAGAACTAACCTAAAAGAAATTCCTCAACATTTTAGACGCAAGACTTTCATGCTCTACTACTCTCTGCAATTTAATTCCCCCTCTCATATTTATAATACATATTTTGCTGCATTTTCTTCTTGAAACTGAAAGATTTCACTTTTCTTTCCTTTGGAACAAGCGGTATGTAAAACATGTGTAAACCCCATTTTAATTTGGAAGCCGTTCCAGGGAATATATTGTCCAATTTAACAATGAGTCCCATTGTCAAATTCATTCTCAATACAAAGAACAGCCATAGATTATCAAAACCCGCAAGCTGGTCAGCGTTCTTTCTGTAGGTTTCTGGCGGGATGTTTTACAGATAACATTTTGTGTAGGAAGCAATCGTGGCTTCATTCCATGATAGGCAAGTTGCCAGGAAATACTAAATCAAGTGGCAATAGAGTCCCTAAAGAAAGTTGTTCCTGATTTATGATGATAGTTCCAACAATACTGCTGAACTTTTTACACATTGAAATGACCACTGAGTTATGTTTCACATTATATCAGAGAACAGCCAGCCTGCCAGGTCCAACATTGCAGCTGGAATGCAGAAAAGCCCCATTATGTTCTCTTCCAAAGTCTGAGAAAAAAAATGATTTCTCATTCCCAAAATGTAAGTACTTGTTTGCTTTTCTCCAGCACATCTCACACCCTGAATCTATGGTGGCATTTTAAAAAGTGGAAAACAGCCTATGCTGAGTTTGAGGAGGGATATGTGGGAAGCAGGAAGGGAGGGATTGATGACCGGGAGGAAAAGGAGAAACTGATCAATAGCAAGGAGTCACCAAGGGTTGAGGAAGAGTCTGCATTATTTTTTGAGAACCTAAAACATTTCAGATTTATCTACTAGCTGCAGGAGTTCCCTGGGGCCCTCAGCAGTGTGTGGATGAGTGTGTGTCTGTCTCTCTGTCTGTCTGTCATCATAGGTTCTCATATTTTGCTCCTGGAACTTTAAGAAGAGCCTAGACCAGTGATGTCCAATAAAAGCATAATACAACCCAGATGTGTAACTTTACATGTTCTGGTAGCCACACTTTAAAAAGCAAAAGGAAACCAGTAAAATGATCTACTAATATTATTGATTTAACCTAATATATCCAAGATATTATCATTTCAACACACGACATATATGAAACTTACTGAAATAGGTTACATTTGTCTTCTGGCTCCACGTCTCTGAAATTGGGGTATGTCTGGGGTGTATTTTACACTCACTCACTGCACATCTCCCTTGGGACTAGCACCTTTCTCTGTCTAGCCACATGTGCTGACCTGTGGGATGAGGCAGGCTGGACGATGGGGAACAATAGCCCCCTCGGTTCTAACTTACTCAGCTCTGCTCACATCTTTGTGGTTCCATAAACCTGTTTCCAGGCACCATGCCCGCCAGCTCCTTGAAGGTGGCACAGAAACATAGCCCTTCTGGCTGTTCCATTAGTCCTCCTTACTCAATAAGTCAAGCAAGCATTTACGATCAAAAACTCAAGAACCTGGGAAATACATGCATAGAAAGCACCTTGTACGTCAGCATTGCCTTTAGATTTCCAGGCAAAAGACTTTCTTTCTCCCGTGGTCTCCGCTGCCCCCTTCCAACCTTGTCTCTCTATCATTTCTCACCAAATGTTCTCCTTTCTTCCTCCCTGATCTCCCCTTTCAAGACTGAGCAGCCGGGGGTGGGGTGGGGGGCACTGCTGGGGGATTCTCTGTGTCCTGTCTCAGGGAAGATGGTTGCAGAAGGGAGGCAGGGAGGGTGAGGCCGGCTCTCACTTTGCTGTCAGTCCTGCACCAGAAAGTCTGAAGCTGGACCAGTGTATCTACATGGAACAGAAGGCAAATCTGGAGGTCCTCTCTCAGTGGTGGCCCTGGAGATTCACATCACAGCCTGTCAGTAGGTGTCTGAGGAACTAATGCTTTATCTCCTGTCTCACGCTTCTTGGGATCCTTCTGGCTTTAAGTTTTTGGAAAACTGGCTCATCGTCATCCTCATGCTAGTCCACAATCAACCTTCTGACATTTCAGATCCTCAGTCTTCACTTCTGATGGCCCTAGATTCCATTCAGAACTGGATCCTCAAACGGGGTGAAATGTACCACACAACTTGGAATCATGTGGCAGTTTGCTACCTCGGAACCTCTGTCAGTCGCTGACTTTCTCCACAACCCTAAGCTGTAGGCATACCGCGGCCCAAGTATTTGGAGACTTAAACCCACCAGCCAGAAGAGTGCACCCACCCTACTGTTAGCATCCTGTTAGCTGCCTATTAGCATCCTGTGGCCACAGCCAAGTCTGGACACCTTCACAGAACTTTGCTGTCCGAGCTCTGGTGAGCTCTTCTGTGTCCCTAGTTAGTGTGCCAGCTGTTTTGTCACATTTTCATTTGTACCCAGCCCACACACTGGGACTAGAGCCCTGTCTGGGATCCAGGAGG
This sequence comes from Crocuta crocuta, assembly GCF_008692635.1. Taxonomy (NCBI): domain Eukaryota; kingdom Metazoa; phylum Chordata; class Mammalia; order Carnivora; family Hyaenidae; genus Crocuta; species Crocuta crocuta. Next base: position 9,657,888 of record NW_027527853.1, on the reverse strand, counting down.
AAACACTTATGCCCTGCCCAGTCCTGACCAGACCCCTTCGCATGTGAGTGCCTAGACACCGCCCTATACTTCCGGCAAGGTTCCAAACAGATGAGGTAGGTGAAACAGGAATCTCAATACCTTCATCTTCCACCTGTGTTTACTGGAAACGTTTGCGATTGCCCAACTACTGAAACAGATTTCCCTTGGAAAATGAAACTGGCTTGGATCTGGCCTGCATCCTCCACACCTATTCCCAGTTTCCTCTTCCTCCTGGCTGAAGCCCCAACACGTGGTCCTTCCAAGTAGTATGGGTAATGACCCTTTCGTTCATGCCTTCCTTCTTGGGCCGAAATAAGCTAAAGAGAAGAGAAAGGGCTTTTGAGTCTATGAAATCTGCTTTCGGATCTTGAATAATCTTGAATTTGAATCTTTGAATCTTTAATAATTCTGTGACCTCAGGCAACTTATTCAACATCTTTGAGCATCAGTTTTTTTCACCATTAAAAGGTAATCAATCTTATTTTATAAAGTTGTCAGAGAGATCAGAAAAGATAGTGTTCATAAGATATTTAGCACTCATAAGATATTTGTACCCATTGGCTAGTTACCACTGAGCCAGCACTTTGCCCCGTTGTGACCACCAGCCTCTTCCCTCTTCCTTCATCTTAATCACCATTAAGGCATTTGAACCCTGTTTGATGCCAACCATAATCTAGATCCTAGAGATTGCTATTTTCCATTGGTCTTCCATAGACTGCCTGGATATACCCCTTTCCCTCCCCAACTTCTTGTCATATTCTCTGCCTCTGGGCAGGACTCCTTTGGGCCTTCACAGACCTCTCCTTGTCTTCTTCCAAGAAGCCACACCCTTTGCCTGGATGTCTAGATTAGGGAGGGGCATTAGCCTGAATAACCAGAAAGTCCATAAAAAGATGGGGAACTAGTCCAGTTCTCAGAGATTTCCAACATGGCATAAACCACTATGGTGGTGAAAATAGTTTCTCTAAACACAAGCTTGGCAGATATGGCAACAGTTCACCAACATGGGGTACATCTTAATAGGTATGATGTTTTTTGAAAATCAACCATATATGAGCTGTCTGATAAGAGCAACCAATGGATATTGTTCTTGCCTTTGCCCAGAATTCATTCTAGAGCTCAGCTCTGTCTGTTATCAGTAAATGTTATCAGAATGAGCAAGACTAGCTTCTATGACTAACCCAAATATCTCAGTTACTTAAGATACAAAGTTCTCACACAGTATTTGATGTGATTCAGGCAATCTCTTCCACCTTGAGCTACATGCTCTAGGACAATGGCCACCAAGGTCCTGACAGCAGGGAAAGAGGAGGCACACTGGCTCTCACCTGCTCATTGCAGAGGCGACCCTGTCACTTCTGCTCACAATCTCTGACCCATGGCAAGGGAGGCTGGGGAATGTGGGGAGCGCATGAAATACTGAAAAGCAGAGCTCTGCTCTGGTGTATGTGTTGGTGTGTATGTGTGGGGGTGGGGGTGTTCACAGGCTGCTGGTGTATACTTGTATGTGTGTGCCTGAGCCTAGTATATTCCTCAGGTGCCCTAGCACTGCGCTTCCACAGTCTTTTATTCTTTTGAGGTACTTGTAATGGGCCAGCCTTTCACAGTGTCTTACACAAAGTAATTGTTTTGTAATTTCAATTTAGTACAACTGACTTAGCTTCTGATAAATGTCCCTTACAGTAATAATAAAAATAGAAAAAGGTGTCATTTATCAATTCCTCCCCAAGTTTTATGTTCTATGCTAATAAGGACTTCACATTTATAATCAATTCTCACAATTGGTCTATGAAATAGGTGCTAAATTCTATCAACATTTTACAAATGAAGATACAAGTTTATAAAGGTGATAAAACTTCCCAGTCAAAAGCAAATAAATGAAAGCCTTGGATGCTTGGCCAGCTCATCTGATTCAGCCTTTGTGGTCAGCCTTTACACCACACTGGTCTCTGAGGAAATGTTCTGTGACCCAGTAAAGACAGGAGCTATCTGCAGGCTCACAAATGAAATAGTTCCTAAGGGTTTTCTTGTTTAGATTTCAATCCCAAGAAATTTGGAAAAGTATTGGGAACATTTGCAAACATGTGAAGTTCTTCCTTCAGAGTACATGTATTTTTTCCCCACAATGCAATAAAATAATATTTCCATTGAGATACCAGGAAAAACCCTTACCCCTATTTGTTACAGCACTATGGAGCTTTGAAACTGAGATTGTAGTGTGATACAAAGAAAACTGGTTTTCTCAAGATATTTACAACATTGTTGGATTTATTTGATGACACTCAACTCACTAGACCAGCTTTAGAACTGTTGTCATTTAGAAAAGGAAATAATACTCCATCAAATTTGTTCCTAACCCTTTACAGATTTATTTTTCCTCACTATTTTAACTTGCCATGATGTTGCTAAAAGCCAGAAAATTAATTTTGGGAAAAATAGATAGATACACTACCATAAGCTTGTAGACAGCTAAGTGTTCATGAAGACTTACACTGCTTTCCAAAGAGGGTTTCTGAATCAGGTCAGGCTGGATGTCAGCAGCCCAAAACCATAAAGCCCAGCTGTTGAAAGAAGAATAGTTTGACTTTTGCTCTCCCGTCCTCTTCCACTGGGTATTCATTTTCATGTGCCTTTATGAATCTACCTGCAGATTCCCAAATTACCAGGAAAAAAATAAGTATCATCACACTGACAATAAAAGTTGTTTTGAAAGTGCATCTTGCAAATCACATTGCAAGTTTAATGTCCATACTGAAGCTGTATTTCTAGTTATTTCCTTCAACCGCACACAGGAGAAAGGCCTGGATTTCCAGCACACAGTTGCTCCCAGAGAGCCGACTTGCAAGGCAGCATTTGGCCTCCTCCTCATCTTCAACCTGGGTGCAGCCCAGCAAGAGTGCAAATGAGGCTGGATGGAACTCATTCCTACAGCTAAATCCCCAAGGTTTGCTCAAAGAATGTCTTCCTGTGCCACTGTCAACAAGTTGTCATGATGCTCCAATCATTATTCCTAGGAACCCATGCACCTGGCCATCCATCCGCTCCTGAATCAAATTGCTTACTCTAGGGCACAACTTCTACTGGAGGAGCACTGAAATTCTGGGAAAATCCAATCCATCCCGGATCAAGTTCCTAGGCTGAAAGTGCGCCAGTGCTGAGAACCCCTGGACCTTGCCCTCCTTCTCAAATGCCTGCATCAAGGGCATGGACCCTCTCAGCCCCCGTCACAGAATAACTGGCTAGGTTTGCGGTATATAGAGTTCATAAAATACTTGGTGAACTTTCATTTCAAGATGAGTTTTGTTACAACTTGGCTACAGCTTAGTATCCCCACAGAGGAGATATACAAATTAAGAAGTCAGACGTAGGAAATGCACCTTTTCACCCTTCAGTTATTGATCTCAGGTCACCACCTAGGAACACTACTAATCCATTCCTCTCTCCTCTCTCAACCGTCAGAAAGAAAGAAAGAGTGGGAGGGGAGAAAAGGAAGGAAGGAAGGTAGGGAAAGAGCAGGGGAGGGAGAAAGGGAAGGAGGGAGGGAGGAAGGATGGAAGAAAGAAAAAGATAATAATATCAATCATTTAATATTTGAACAATGCTTTACAGTTTAAAGTGTTTTATGTGTATGGGGTGCCTGGGTGGCTCAGTCGGTTAAGCGTCCGACTTCGGCTCAGGTCATGATCACAGGGTTCATGAGTTTGAGTCCCGTGTCAGGCTCTGTGCTGACAGCTCAGAGCCTGGAGCCTGCTTCAGATTCTGTGTCTCCCTCTCTCTCTGACCCTCCCTTGCGCATGCTGTCTCTCTCTCTCTCAGAAATAAACAAACAAAAAACGAAAAACAAAAACAAAAAAAAAGGTGTTTTAAGTATATTATCTCATATGACCTTCATTAGAACACTGTGAGGAGTATAAGGTAGACATTAATAATCCCATTTTTCAGCTGGAAATAAATGAATTGACCTTTGAGAAACCTAATGATGCAAATCACAACTTGGTTGACCTTTTACAGGCATGAAGTACAGAGTTCTCTGATTTGAAAACAGGAATGTACTATAGATGCAATCATAAGATACACGTAAGCCAAAAGATGGGAGATAAGTCCCACAAGGCTTTGCCCCACTGGTGAAGCCAGTTGAGTCCAATGGTCTGGGAGATGCTGGGACACTTTCTCTCCCATAAAGAGAGCATTGTTGCACCTTGTACCTCCCATCACCAAGAAAGCAGACGATGTTTGCTAGGCTTTGTGGATTTGGGATACAGCATAGATCACACTTAGAAGTATTGATTTGACCCATTTACCATATGATCCAATCAGCTGCCCAATTTTGAGTGGGGCCCAGAGCAAAAAAAGCCTCCACCACCAGTCCAGCTGTGCACAAACTGCCCTGCCCCCAGGCAAGGCAGTATCTGGTGGAACAGGATTCTGCAGAGTGTCCAGAAAGTTCCTGTAGCAGAGCTGGCTTAAAGACCCCCTGAGGGGATCCTGTAAGGGACACCTTTCTATGGCCAAAAGCTACTCACTATTTGAAAAACATCTCCAGGCATGCCACTGGGCCCTGATAAAAACCAGCACCTAGCCAGGGGAGGCCAAGGCACCTTGGAGCTGGAGCTGGATGTTCCTGTCACAAGTTTGGGTAGGCAGAGCAGCAATCCTTTACACAGAGGAACTTATATGTTCAAGATCTGACCTATACAGACCCAAAGGGAAGGGAACATTACATAATCCGATGGCCCAGTCTCTCGTGTCACCCGTGCTGTTGCACCTGTGTCTCTCCTTCTGCTCACATCCATGGACTCATGGAGTTTCCTGCCACCAGCCACCAGAGGAGAGGCTACCCAGGCCTGTTCCCACCCCTGAGTTGGTATAAGCTGGTGCTAACTGTTGAAGTAGAGTGCTACTGTATTCCATCCCCTCCAGGGTCCCTAGAGGACAAGAGTAAAGGAAAATCCTCCTGGTGAGCAGAGTGTCAAGAATCCCTGTGGCTGATTCGTTCATATGGGGAAGTAGTCTGAGGTATTAAGTCTACCACTGCTGGGAAGAGCTGATGGCTTGGCTGATGGGTCGGAGTCCAGAATAAACTGATTAGAGGATCAGAGAAATCAAGCAAAGTACAGAAGTCAGTCTGGCCTCTCCCTTCACTGTCACCAATCCTTATGTGGAATCTGTGCTTCCTGTCACTACAGCTTTAGGCTTTGATAGATCAAAGGCTCAAGGGATGGCACAGTGATGGTCAGAGGACTTACATGCTTCGGGTAAGAAGGTCAAAGCTCTTGTTCCAGGCAAGTGACCCAGACCAGCCCATGTGTTGGCTGAGGGTGAGGGAAATTTAGAATGGGTGGTGGAGGAATAGTCATTGAATAGTAGTTATTGCCACATAGCCAACTGCAGTCATGACATAGCTTGTTTCAATAATACTTTTAAATGAAATATTTGCAGAGATTCCTTGAAGGCGACCTTGTGACAGATGGGACTGAACAGATAAAATGAGCAGATATGCCTGGTACGAGGGGTGGCCTCAATGGACACCTCTTGGGTATCCTTTCAGATGCTCTCAGTCTCACTTCCCTCTTATTTTAGCCACATGAAGCAGCCAGTACTCTGTAGGAATTGACATCCTTCATGCAGGTACACCCTGGAAGCATCACTCTATGGACCTCTCATTTCCTGCTTCAGTGTTTCTCTTTGTCCAACCTATTTTGTATGCAGATGCTCAATCCAGAAATGTGGAGGCAATAATACCTTATCATGGGTTCTTTGACTAATGGGGATGGGAGCCAATGGATAAATATTTCCCTCTTTCTCCCCATAGAGGAAATCCTGAGATCCAATTCACATGGTTCCTTAATCTGTCCCATGGGATCCAGCAACCAGATGCCTGATGCAGTAGCCAGCATAACATATGACTTTTCCTCTTCTCTTGCTTCTCTCTTCCTGACCCTTACTCTTACTCCTAGGGTCCCAATAAAGAACTTTCACTTAAGTCTCTGTTTCAAGCTTTGCTTTCTGAGAAAAACAGACTAAGATACATCACCCATTTCTGGGAACCACCTCTGCCACTACCAGCCTCCTGGTCACTCCCTTACCTCCACATCCCACCACCCCTGAGTAACTTTAACATTTAGGCCCTATCCCTGAGTTCTCAGTCCTTCAATTAGCTCAGTGACCTTCACCCCATTCCGCTTGATCAACTTGCTTCCATTGTCTCCCCAGAACATTGTCATCACCGATTACTGTTGTATTCATAAGTCCAAAATTTACAAATCCCACACTTCCTCAACCTTCCATCTTCAATCCTTTTCATTTAATTACTCCCACTGCACCCATGTGGTAACATCATCAAGACTTTCTGGTCCAGGAATGGTCTATTTTTTCATTATCTAGCAGCCTTCTCTTGTCTTCTCGTTTGTGTTTTTTAATCCAGTTAAGATTCCACAGAACAATATTTCTATCACACTTGCCAATTTTCACAACTCCCTTATTCTTCCATCTCACTTCTTGAAAAATTCCCCTCAGAACTAATGCATTTGTCCAACTTTGTGTGTGTGTGTGCATGTGTGTGTGTGTGTGTGTGTGTGTGTGTGTGCTTATATTCCAGGTGCTAATCACTATTAGAGAAAAACCACAAAGCTGAACAATTTGGTCCCATTATAATGGCTGCCAACATTTACTGAGAGCTTAATCTTTGCCAGGCACTATTCAAAGCACATTACATAGATTATCTCATCCTGCTTCCTACATCAGGCTGGAAAGTTGCCCAGAAATTCTGTTCTCAAAACTCTGAAACTCACTCTCATCAGAACACTTTCTCTCCTGCCACTCAGAGAAAATAAAAGTCATCAATTAAGAACTTGGTACACATCATCATTCACATTTCACTGGTGTTCAAAAGAAATGATTCCTTCCTTCTAATCCAAATAACGCTCTTTGGCTTCCCTAACACCACACTCTGCTACTTTTTCTTCTACCTCTTTGTCCCTTTTTGCTTATCTCCCACACTCCTTTTCCCAAGCTTTCTTCTAAATTTTGGTAAACATTAAACTATTCCATTCTGTCCTGAATCATTCTTCCTGGTGATCTCTTCCAGTTGCATGGCTTCTATTATCATCTCCTTAAAACATGATTCCCTAATTAGATGCTCAGCCTAGATTTCTCTCCTAAGTTCAGACTTACTCAACATTTCCACTTGGATCTAACCAGCCCATGTAAGGAAACAGAAACACACTTCCCAAATAAATGTTCTTTCTATCTTTATCTCTACCAATATCTACCAACCTCTCTAATTCAGCAACATGGTCTGTACCCTCAACTCTCCTTCTCCCTCACTGTCTACCCCCATCCCTTCCAATCACTTAGTTCCATAGTTGCTACTGCTTCAATATCTCTGGGAATTGCCAATGTCTCTTCATACCCACTACCATTACAGTAGTCTAGATTACCATCTCCCACCCACAGGACTCCAAGAAACTTCTAGTCTACTCACTTTCAGTTATGCCTGGATTAAATTTACTTCATTGAGTTCATTCCACAAGTCTTTTCTCATGCCTAGAAACACATACTGATATTTCTTAGGATTGACTCCCCACTTTGAGGTTCCTTGGAACAGGCACTACATCTTCCTCCTATCCTGATCTGCCCCAACACGTGCCCTGCCATGACATTTTTCTGTATAAAGCTTTGTTGAATGGATGAATGGCCATTAAATAAATTAAAGAATTATTCCATTAAGGTATACCCGGGTGTCTTGGTTGACTATCCAACTCTTGATCTCGGCTCAGGTTCTGATCTCAGGGTCATGAGTTGTCCCATATTGGGCTCCATGCTGCACATGAAGCCTACTTAAAAAAAAAAAACAAAAAAAAAAAACTATTCCATCAATTAACAAGTGAATCATTGTTACCTTTTTAAAATTCCTTGTGACTGACTCAATATCCATATTTTGCTTACCTATCATCATAACACCAAGCACAAACTTGAAATGATAATAATTACTAAATGTTTTAAATGGATGCATTCATCTCAGTTGCAGATAATAATCCTAGAAACTGTAGATACATTCTTGAACACAATGATTAATATTTTACTTCAATGGACCAGAAAGATCTATGAGCAAATTTGTTGGACTTCAGAAAGGCAGACACTCCATATGCCTCCATATTTCCATAGCTGGGGTTTGTGACTTACAAAGGTGGTCAAGGTGGAACTTGAGTACTTTGACACAATGAGCTCAGGAGCCTGGATTATGACAACACTTAGTTGAGCTGTGCCATAGATAAGATACAGGGGCAGGATGCCTGGGTGGCTCAGTCAGGCTTCTGACTTTGGCTCAGGTCATGATCTCGCAGTTCATGGGTTAGATCCCCATGTCAGGCTCTGTGCTGATGTTATGCCTGAATTGCAAGTCCCCAGAGACCTCCAAGGAGCTAACACCAATGCAAGTACATAAGGGTCTTTATTACAAGCTCGAGTAGGGGCTCACCCGTCAACTGAGGCAGCGGCAGCAGAGTGAAGCCCTGAACAATAGCAGGCAAGGTTTTTATGGGGTAAGAGACAGGGGTGTTACAGTGCACGCGTTGTACACATAGCATCATCACATAAGTACCAATCATAATTGTACAGTACCCATGGCAACAGTTTTGACCATTCAGTATCTGTGAGGTGTTTGTTACTTTTGGTGGGACCCATTCATGACCTTTGAGAATCCTTTGAAAATTACCAATTATGAGGTGAGTTTAAAGGGCCCACGTGGGGTTCAGGCAAGTGGTAGGTGCTTGGCTAGTTTGTACAGAGTAGTTATCTATAATCCCCAGACCCTGACTCAGAGCACAGGAATGTTACTCCTATCTTTCTTAGCTTCTTTTGATTGGCTGACCTGAGGATGGTCCGTGGGTAGCTTCAGCTAAAGTTTCTCCTGGAACTGGGGCTACGTGCAGCCCGAGGTTGCTCTTAATGGAGGCCTTAACCTCAAAATGGCCTTACTTAGGCCCTTCACTGACAGCTCAGAACCTGGGCCTGCTTCAGATTTGTGAGTCCCTCTCTGCCCCTCCACCGCTTGTGTGTTCTCTCTCTGTGTCTCTCAAAAATAAATAAAAACATTAAAAATGAAAAAAAAAAAAAGATGCAGGGGCATGTCTAACAACCATAGCCAAGAGCAGAGGACTGGCTGTGGCAATTTTCAGACTCTTGAGTGCAGAGGCCACGATGAATAGAAATGATAGCGAAGAGAATGGCAGAAGTGAGAGGACATCAGAGGAGAGGCCAGGTCCTTCAGATATAGGGACCAATGGACTTGAGGTCTAGGGTTCTATCCTAAGATAAATGTGCTTCGACACCTCTGGCTCTTCTATCTCCACTCGGGTTTTCATAGTCCTGAAAGAGAAAATGTGATTTGTTGGATCCAGCTCCTCTCCCTTGAATCATTCAGCCATGGCCTGGAGGAGGGTGGGTCATCCCACTCATACCCTGCAGGCATTGTGAGCTAGACAATACCTACTTTCTGTAACACACATCCTAGAAGAAGTTTCCTTTAAGTTTTCCTTGAGATTTGCTAAACCAATTCAAGCCTAATTTCAGTGATGTAAAACTCACATCTGTTTTTGCAAATGATTTGTGGGTCCTTCCTCTCTTGGTGCATTTAGCCATCAACACACAGAATCATGGGCCCGATCAAGCAGTAGCAAGTAAATGTTAAAATTCTAGGTTCAATGAATTTCCTAGAGGCAGTTTACAAAACAGGATGAGGGCGAAAGCTTTGTTCCAAAAGGAGGTGAAGAAAGGGGTGGGCCCACTGTCCCATCCAGCATGGAAACGGGCAGAGCTGGGCGACTAGGAGTCTGAGCTGTCCCTCACATGTGCATATCTACAGCAATAAAGAATCCAGGGCATTAGCAAGTGACACCAAATCAGCCTGCACCATTTAGCTCTGACATGGCTGAGTGTGAACTCTCCATAAAATGTCACAGTGCAGAGAGAACAAGAGTGATAGGGGACCCGGTGACCTCCCCAAATCACACACACTGCCCATCCCTGAAGGCCGCAGGGAGTCTTGGGCCTCACGGCAGAGCACAGATTTAATGTACCTCAAGGGATCTACTCCCACACGGCAGTGTAGAAATGTTTGGAAAAGGACAGCTTTGTACTGAGTATCCTGCACAGATGTGTTGCATCAATGGCAGGGCTGCCTGGGGACTTCCCTCCCCAGTCTGTACTTAGAAGGGCAGACATTGCCTGTCTGGGGCCTTGGAGTCACCCATTCCAAGAATTTGGTCATGACCACAGACTTCTAATTTGTAATAACTGTCATTGTTCTGTGGTCATGCAAAAGAGCCCAAGTACAGATGGCACAATTTCTTTGAGATAAAACCCTAGGATGTCTCAGAGAAAGTGGAATGTTTTACCAAAATGCATTGTCCTGCAACTACTGCCTTGGCTAACTCTGGATTTGTAGAGTACTTGGCAATGAGCAGTGTGGCTTTCAACTTCTTGCCTGACTTTGCACTATTCTGTGAGACAGGTCAAGCAAGCATTCAGGGGTTCATCCATTCAGTGAGCAAACATTGAGTAAGATTTGTCTCACTGGTTCTTAGATGAAATGGAATCATGACTATCGTTTCCCTCCTAGTTCAGTATGTCTTTTGTCTTAACACAGGGTTTACTACATTCTTTTAATTCATCCTAAGGAGACAATTAACATATTGTCTAAAAAAAAAAAGGCAGAGTCAAGAAAATTCTACCCATGTTATTTTGGTTATAAAATTCAAACAGAACTGACTCTATTTAAAAATCAATACATTTAAAACTACGGCATTCCATACTAAATAAAACTTTAACAACAACAAAAAATAAACCTTTAACAGAGGATGAGATGAAGATACAGGGTTAGTAAGGGAGAAGAAGAGGAAGAGGAGAGGATGTGGGGGAGGGGGAGAAATGCATGCAGTATACAAAGGGTAGTTGAAGAGAAAACTGTAGGAGATTTACTCCAAGGAAACAAAGAAGAAAAAGTTAATGGTAGACAAAGGAAAACAAGTAAAGAAATGAAAGGGACAGGAATGAAAATATAAGAGACAAATAGGAGAGAACTTTATATCTAACATAAAATAATTAGTTTACCTAAGTAAATACTAGAAACCAAATTGCAAGTTACAAAATGTATTCAGACATAAATAGGACCTTTCTTTCAATGAAAGAAAACATAAATACAATGCAAAGTCTTGATATGCCCCAATAAAAAAGTATAGGATGAAAACATCAAGATTTGACTCCTTGAGGAAGTAAAACCTGGTATCCTAAAAAGAAAACTATTTGCTAATTATAATCTTCTCAGCATTTTTACATATAGAACACAGTGAAACTGGGGCACCTGAAGGCTCAGTCCATTTAGCTACTAACTTTGGCTCAGGTCATGATCTCACAGTTCATGAGTTTGAGCCCTCATTGGGCTTTGTGCTGACAGCTCAGAGCCTAGAACCTGTTTCAGATTCTGTGTCTCCCTTGCTCGCTCTCTGCCTCCCCCAAATAAATAAACACTAAAAATTTATTTTTAAAAAAAGAACACAATGAAACTATAGAAATTTGAAGGGAAAAGTGTAACAGGAGTGCTAGTACTTCCCAAGTTGTCCTATGTTTAGATTATCAGCAATAGAAATCCATTCTAAGATAGGTAAGCATTCATATGTGGATGATCCATGAAACTTCCTGATAATTATTCCTGAAAATATAATCCAGCAAAAGCATATTAATCAAAATTAAGTATTAACCAAATGGGAACATACTATTAAAAACTTATAGGGAACATTTAACCTACTTAAAATTAAATATAATAGAAATTATGTTTTAAGTAACTTAACGGAATCCAAAAACAAAACTCAAAAATATTAAGAAGACAAAAATATCCAGCATCTAACAATGTATATATGCTATCTGAAAAAAAATATCAGACATGCAAAGAAGCAAGAAAATACAATCCACAGTGAGGAGAAAAACCAATGCACTGAAACTGAACAAGAAATGAAACAGATGATTTATCTACTAGACTAGAGCATTAAAAGGAAAAAAAAGCTTCTGCACAGCAAAGGAAACAATCAATAAAACTAACAGGCAACTGACAGAATGGGAAAAGATAGTTGCAAATGACATATCAGATAAAGGGCTAGCATCCAATATCTATAAGGAACTCATCAAACTCCACACCTGAAAAGCAAATAATCCAGTGAAGAAATGGGCAGAAGAAATGAATAGACACTTCTTCAAACAGGACATACAGATGGCCAACAGACACATGAAACGATGCTCAGTATTCACAGGGAAATACAAATCAAAACCACACTGAGATACCACCTCACACCAGTCAGAGAGGCTAAAATGAACAAATCAGGAGACTCTAGATGCTGGCGAGGATGTGGAGAAACGGGCACCCTCCTACAGTGTTGGTGGGAATGAAAGCTGGTACAGCCCCTCTGGAAAACAGTATGGGGGTTCCTCAAAAAATTAACAATACAACTCCCCTATGACCCAGGAGTAGCACTGCTAGGAATTTCCCCAAGGGATACAGGAGTGCTGATGCATAGGGGCACATGTACCCCAATGTTCATAGCAGCACTCTCAACAATAGCCAAAACATGGAAAGAACTTAAGCGTCCATCAACTGATGAATGGGTCAAGATGGTATGTTTATACAATGGAATACTACATGGCAATGAGAAAGAATGAAATCTGGCCATGTGTAGCAACATGGATGGACCTTGAGGGTGTTATGCTGAGCGAAATAAGTCAGGCAGAGAAGGACAGATACCATATGTTTGCACATATAGGTGGATTAGGAGAAGTTAATGGAGGACAAAGTGGGAGAAGAAGGGGAAAAATAGTTGGGGAGAAGGGAGGCAAACCATGAGAGACTCTTGAATGCTGAGAACAAACTGAGGGCTGATGGGGGTTGGGGAGAGGGGACAGGGGTGATGGGCATGGAGGAGGGCACTTGTTGGGATGAGCACTGGGTGTTATATGTAAACCAACTTGACAATAAACTATTTAAGGAAGAAAAAGAAAAAGTTATGACTGATTTCCATATGCCCAAAAAGATGGAATACTGAACGTATTAAATAATGATCTGGAACATATAAAACTGGCCAATAAATTTAACTTCTATAAATAAAAACTACGAAGTGTGAGATAAAAAATACACAAGATGAGATTGATAGCAAATTAGACATTGCAAAAGAAAAGATTAATGAATATGAACACATAGAAATGAACACATAGAAATTCAAAGTGAAACAGAAAGAAATAATTTTTTTTTGAGAGAGAGAGAGAGGGCACAACTGAGTAAGGGGCAGAGAGAGAATCCCATGATGGGCAAAGAGAGAGAGAGAGAAGCAGGACTCACCCAAAGCTGGACTCACGTTTTACCTGAAGAGGGCTTGTGTTCATCTGAAGTGAGGCACAAGCTCAACCAAAGAAGAGCTTGAGTTCACCCAATGCAGGGTTCAAACTCAAGAACTGTAAGATCATGACCTGAGCCAAAATCAAATGTTTAATGACTGAGCCGCCCACACACCCAAGAAATAATAATTTTTAAAAATGAAAACAGCATTAGCAAACTGTGGGAGTATTTCAAGCAGCCAAATATGTGTAAATTGAGGCCCTGAAGGAGTCACTAGGAGACTGAAAAAATATTTGAAGAATTCCTGAAAATGTTCCAAATGTGAGGAAAATTATAAACACACAAGTCCAAAAACCTCCATTAGCCCTAAATAAAAAAGAAAAGAAGAAACATGAAGAAAACCACAGCAATAGGTCAGCTTCTGCCCCTACCCGGTGTTAGTGAGTCAGTGTGAGTCAGGACTACTCAGCACTCATCTGCACCTTACCCCTGGTGTCATTAGAGCCCAATGGAGAGCTAAACTTCAAGAAGTAGCCAGCATCATGGAGACTGAAGAAGACAATATAGAGCAGAACTAAATGATACTCCCTGTCCACTGTCAATAGGGCCACGTGGAAAGCTAGACTCCCCGCAACCTGGTTGGTGCTTCCCACTCTCTCCCTCCACGGTGCTCATATAGCCCAGAGGGGACTGGGTCTCCTCTCCTAAGTGGCACCAATGAGGTTGAGCTGGTGCTCAGAGTCAGGGTTAGTTAACACTTTGCTCTCCCCACTCTCTTCCCTGATGTCAGCAGGTCTTGGTAGAAAGCAGTGTAGCTTCCTCACCCCTCCTGCAGCAAGAGCGCGGTAGTCAGCCCTTCACTCCTCCCTCTCTGGTGCCAGGCACCCAGCAAGGCACTGAGCTTACACCTCCACTCAGAGGTAGTAAGTTGGCAAGAGTTGGTTTCTACTTCACAGGATGGTGTCAGCAGGACCTCGGGAGAAGCTGGACCTCCTCCCCAGTCATTTGAAGTACACCAGTGTTGAGGTTGTGTCAGCAGGAAGTGTGATAAACTCACCTACCCAGGCCAAATGCTACACCTCAAAAGGGAGACTACCTGCTAAAACAAAATCAAATAATAGAGTTTCATAATAGAGAATCTAAAATATTCAGAATACAATTGAAAATCACTTATACCAAGAGCCAGGAAAATTACAACCTAAATGAGAGACTATCCACAACATTCAGATAAATCAGATGTTAGAATTATCTGACTAGGATATTTAAGCAAATACTATTAAAATGTTTTTATCAGCAATGATCAATTCTCTTGAAAAACACGAAGAATAGAAAATCTCAACAAATAAATCAAGGTATAAAGATTTTAAAAAAAAACAAATAGAAATCATAGAACTAAAAAATGCAATGCGTGGGGCGCCTGGGTGGCTTAGTCGGTTAAGCGTCCGACTTTCGCTTAGGTCATGATCTCGCAGTTCGTGGGTTCGAGCCCCGCGTCGGGCTCTGTGCTGACTGCTGGCTCAGAGCCTGGAGCCTGTTTCAGTCTGTGACTCCCTCTCTCTCTGACCCTCCCCTGCTCACGCTGTCTCTCTCTCTCCCCTAGAAATAACTAAGAACATTTAAAAAAAAAAATTAAAAAAAAAAAAATGCAATGCGTTCATCCACTTGGGCTGCCATAGCAAAATACCACAGCTGGGTGACTTCACAGAAATTTAATTTCTCACAGTTCTGGAGTCTAGAAGACCAAGATCAAAGTGCTGGAACATTCAGTTTCTGGTGAGAGCTCTCTTCCTGGCAATAGACAGCCACCATCTCACATATTTCCCCTATGCCCTTTCCTTTGTGCAAGCTCAGAGGGAGAGAAAGGGCCTCAGTTTCCCTCACTCTGCTGATCAAGACACCAGTTCTATTGAATTAGGGCCCCACACTTAAGACGCCATTTAAGCGTAATAACTTTTATAAAGGCCCCATCTCCAACTACAGTCACATTTGAAGTTGGGGCTTCAATATATGGATTTTATAGAAACACAATTCTGTCCCTAATATACAATAATTAAAATAGAAAACTGGCTGGATGGGTTCAATAACTGAGTGGAGCTTTCAGAGGATAGAATCAGTGAGCTTGAGTAGAAGTCACTCAACATGAGCAACAGAGAGAAAACAGATTGAAATAAGTAAACACAGTCTCAGGGACTGTAGAACAACAAAAGAGTTGATTTGTACCATGGGAGTTCTAAAAGAAAGATGAGTGACTGAACTACAAGAGTATTTGAAAACATAATGGGTACCAAGTTCCCAAAGATGAAAAAAATATCTACAGATTTAAGAAACTGAGTGAAATCCAAATAGAATAAACTCAGAGAAATCCATAACATGACACACCATCATAATTAAATATCCAAAATCTAACAGACATGAAAAAAACTTGAAAGCAGCCAGAGGAAAAATGATGCATTATTTATAGGAGATTACCAATTTGAATGACAGTGGAATTATCACCAGAAACATGGAGATCAGAGGAAGTGGAACAACACTTTTCAAGGTTTGAAAGGAAAGTATGGTCAACTGTTAATTCCACATCTGGCTAAAACCCCCTTTTGGAAAGAAATGACACATAAAGAAATTCTCAGATGAAGAAAAACTAAGAGGACTGGTCCCTAGAAAGCCTACCTTTAGGGAACACTTAAAGCAAGTTCTCTAAGAAGAAAGTAAATGATAACAGAAGGTTCAAAACTTAAAAGAGAGAGAGAGAATATCAGAATGGTTGAAAGAAGACCAAATATAAATATAATTTTCATGAGTTTGTTAACTCATGTGTAATATGTAAACCAAAGATTATAACACCTTCTGATGCAGTATATGTAGAGGAAAGACTTAAGACAATCATATTTAAAAAGAGGGGAAGAGGGGTGTCTGAGTGGCTCAGTCGATTAAGCGTCCGACTTCTGCTGAGGTCATGATCTCACGGTTCATGGGTCTGAGCCCCGTGTCGGGCTGTGCTGACAGCTAGCTCAGAGCCTGGAGCCTGCTTCAGGTTCTGTATCTCCCTCTCTCTCTGACCCTCTCCTGCTCACGCTGCCTCTCTCTCTCTCTCAGAAATCAATAAAACATTAAAACTAAATAAATAATAAAAAGAGGGGAAGATAAAGGAACCTAATGGAAGTAAGGTTTCTGCCTTCACTTGAACTAGTAAAATGTAAGAGTAAGCTATTGCATAAGTGTGTTGTCACACCCACAGCAAACATTAAGAAAACTAGTATTTAAAAAGCATAAGCGGCTATATTCGTAACACATAAACTAATTAGAAGTCAGCATAAGAAAGATAACAGGAAAATCTCCAAACACTTGGAAATTAAATATATCCATAGATCAAAAAGGAAGTCTCAAAGGAAATAAAATACATGAGTGAATGAAACTTAAAATACAACACGTCAAAACATGGGATTCAGCTAAAGTAGTGCCGAGAGTAAATTTATAACACAAAAATGCTTACATTAGAAAACAGAAAGTGTCTCAAATCAACAATCTAAGTGCCTGCCTCAAGAAACTAGCAAAATAAGTACAAAGCAAGCAGAAGAAAGGAAATAATGAAATTGGAAGCAGAAAAACAATACCTCTAAGAATTCCTAAATCATTGATATCAGATTTGAAACAAGGGTTATCACTACAAACTCCCACAGCTACTAAAGGAATAATAAGGAAATACTATAAACAACTTTGCACTCATTAATTAAACAACTCAGAAGAAATAGATCAATTCCTTGATAATCACAAACTATCACAACTTAATCAACTGAAGTTAAAAGTCTGAGTAGTCCTATAATTGTAGAAATTGATTTTGTAATTTAAAGCTTCCCTGAAGAAATGTGCAGGCTCAGTTGGTTTCACTGGAGAATTCTTCCAAACATTTAAAGAAGAATTCATACCAATTTCCCACTATCTCTTACAGAAAACAAGAGGTGATAATACTTCCCAACTCCTTTTAACAATACAATAAAACTGCAGAATAATTTCTTTTAGAAACCCAGACATATCAACCTACAACAAAATATTAGCAAATTAAATTCATCAATCTATAAAAAGAATTTTATGCCATGACCAAATAGAACTTATTCCAGAGAATATGAAGCTAGTTCAACATTTGAAAATTAATTAGTACAATCCAACATATCAACAGGCTAAAGAGGAAATGTTATATGATCACACCTACTTATACATAAGAAGCTTTTAACAAAATCCAAAACCATGATAAAAAATCCAATATCCAAAATCATGATAAAAGCTTCCAGCAAAATAGAAATAGAGGGGAGCTACCTAAACTTGGTATAGAATATCCACAAAAAGCCTACAAGAACATCACACATAATAGTGAACGTTTGAATGCTTTACTCCTAAAATCAAGAATAGAGCAAAGATGTCCTCTCTCACTACACTTATTTTTTAAGTGTTTATTTATATTTTTGAGAGAGAGAGAGCATGATTGGGGGAAAGGCAGAGAGAGAAGGAAACAGAGGATCTGAAGCAGGCTCTGTGCTGACAGAAGGCAGATTTGTGGGGCTAGACCTCACAAATCGTGAGATCATGACCTGAGCCAAAGTTAGACACTTAACCCACTGAGCCACCCACGCGCCCCTCTCATCACACTTATTAAACATAGTAATGGAAGTAATGAACATAATGAAGGAATATAAAAAGCATACAAATTGGAGAAAGATTTAAAGTTGTTATTTTCAGATAATATGATTGTGTATATAGAAAATACTGAGGAATCTACAAAAAAAGTTTTTAAACCCTAAAACTAAGGGAGTTCGGCAAAGTTACATGATAAAAGATCAACATGCAAAAATCAATCAAGTTTCTATTTACAAAAAAATAAGCATGTGGAAACCAGAATTAAAAGCATGATACTATCGACTACTTCTCCAAAATACTTAGGTACAATTCTGACAAAACATGTACAGGATCTGTATCCTAAAACTCACAAAATGTGATGAAATAAATAAAAAAAGACCTAAATAAATGGACAGACACACCATATTCATGGATTGGAAGAACTCAACATAGTAAAATTTCCATATTCTCCAAATTGATCTCCAGATTCAATATAATTTCTATCAAAATTACAGCAAGATTTCGGGTGCCTGGGTAGCTCAATCGGTTAAGCATCTGACTTCAGCTAAGGTCATGATCTCACAGCACATCAGGCTCTGTGCTGACAGCTCAAAGCCTGGAGCCTGCCTCAGATTCTGTGTCTCCCTGTCTCTCTGCCCCTCCCCCACTCACACTCTGTCACTCAAAAATGAATAAACATTTAAAAATAATTTTTAAAAAATTACGGCAATATTTCAAAATAAAAGAAGCTTATTCAAAATGTATATGGAAAGGTGAGAATCTAGAGTAGTGAAACCATTTTTGAAAAAGGGTAAGAAAGTGGGAGAAATCACTCTAGCCAATAATAAGGCTTGATGACTATATAATTACAGTCATCAAGAAAGTGTGGTACTAGCAGAGATAGACACATATATAGATCAATGGAACCTAGAAATAGATCCATACAAATATGCCCAATAGATCTTTGACAGAGGTACAAAAGCAATTCAAAGGAGGAAGGATGGATGGCCCTTTTTAGCAAATGATACTAGAGTAATCAGACATTCATAGTTCAAAAAAAAAAAAACCTAAACCTTATGCTTTGCACAAATATTAACTCAAAATGAATCACAAACTTAAATTGAAAACTTTTAGGAAATAAGACATAAGAGAAAGTCTTTGGAAGTACTAAAAATACTTGGGGCACCCAGGGGCTCAGTCTGTTAAGTGTTTGACTCTTGATTTCAGCTCAGGCCATTATCTCATGATTGTGAGATCAAGCCCATGTCAGACTCCTCACTGAGCATGGAGCCTGCTTGGGATTCTCTCTCACGTCCTCTCTTTCTGCCCTTTCCCTGCTCATCTTCTCTGTTTATCTCTCCCTCTCCCTTTCTCTCTCTCTCTCAAAATAAATAAAACAAACACTAAGAAGAAAGTAGTACTAAAAGTACAATCCATAAAAGGAAAATTTGATAAATTGGACCTCATCAAAATTAAAATCTTTTTGCTCTGCAGAAGTCCTTATGAAGAAGATAAAACTACAAGCTACAGACTGGGAGAAAATATTCTCAAACTACATATCTAACCCAAGACTACTATCTAGACTATACAAAGAACCCTCAAAACTCAATTATAAAATCAATCCAATTAGAAAATAGGCGGGGGGAAATGTGGGACATTCCACTGAAGACTATTATCATATGATCTAGTAATGACACTATATTTTTTTCAATTTTTTTTAGTGTNAACTCAATTATAAAATCAATCCAATTAGAAAATAGGCGGGGGGAAATGTGGGACATTCCACTGAAGACTATTATCATATTTTCTAGTAATGAAACTCTATTTTTTTCAATTTTTTTTAGTGTGTATTTATTTTTGAAAGAGAGACACACAGAATCTGAAGGCTCCAGGCTCCAAGCTGTCAGCACAGAGCCTGATGCAGGGCTCAAACCCACAAACTGGGAGATCATGACCTGAGCCAAAGTCAGACATTTAATCGACTGAGCCACCCAGGCGCCCCTAGTAATTATACTCTTGGCCATTTATCCCTAAGAAATTTATCCCAGGTTTATGTTCACACGAAAACCTATACACAAATGTTCACAGCAATTTTATTTGTAATAGCTAAAACTGGAAACAACTCAAATGTATTTTAATGAGTGTATGCTGAAACAAACTCTGGTACACCATATTCAGAGGTTGGAAGACCCAACATAGTAAAGATTTCAGGTACTAAAGACTTTCAATACTACTCAGAAACATCAAAGAATGAACTATCCATACACGTAACAACTTGAATGGATCCCCAGGGCCTTGTGCTGAGTGAAAAAAAAAAATCTCAAAAGGTTACATACTGTACGATTCTGTTTATATACAAAATTCTTGAAATGACAAAATTATAGAGATAAAGAATAGATGGTAGTATAGAAAAATAGATAGTGGTTGTCAGGCCTTAAGGAGGACAAGAGGAAGAGAGGCAGCTCTGGAATGAAAGATTAGCTTTAGAGATGCTTGTGATGCATTGCTTGTGTCTTAATTGTGCAGGTGGTAACATAAACCTACACCTGTGATAAAATTGCATAGAACTACACACACACACACACACACTCACACATACACACACACGCACGTGCATGCCCACACACATACACAAATGAAATCGCAAATCTGGTGAAATCTGAATAAGGCCAACAGTTGTATCAATGTTAATTTCCTGGTTGTGAAATTGTACAATAGTTATGCAAGATGTTATCATTGGGGAAATAGTAAAGGCCTTATGGGATTTCTCTGTGTTATTTCTTAAATCAGAATATGAATTGTCCCAAAAGTAAAATTAGAAAAAACCTCTCAGCAAATTAGTAACAGAAAGGACTTCCTCAGTCTAATAAAAGTCCTCTACAAAAGCCCACAGCTAACCTCACACTTAATGGCAAGAAACTGAATGCTTCCCCCAAGGTCCAAAATAAGGCACAGGTTCTCACCACTCTTTATCTTTCTTTCTTTCTTTTTTTCTGACAAATAGAAATTTTATACATTTAAGGTGTACAAAGTGATGTTTTGATAGGTGCATACATGGTGAAATGGTTACAACCAAACTAATCACCATATCCATCACCCTTTTCTCCTTTTAATTCAACATCAAAATGGAGGTTCTAGCCAATACAGTGAGGCGAGAAAAAGAAACAAAAGGCAACCAGCTTGGAAAGGAAGAAGTAAAATTATATTTATGCACAGATGTTACAATTATCTACATATTAAGTTGTGTAGAACCTATAAAAAGCTACTAGAACTAGTACATAAGGTTAACAAGATTGCAGGATATAAGATTAATATGTAAAAATCAATTCTATATACACTAACAATGAAAATTCAGAAATTGACATTTAAAAATTAATAGTATTAACACTAACGATATTAAATACATAGGTGAATAACTGCTAAAAGATGGGGCGGCTGGGTGGCTTAGTTGGTTAAACTTCTCACTTCAGCTCAGGTCATGATCTTGCAGTCCATGGTGTTGAGCCCTACATCAGGCTCTGTGCTAACAAGTTCAGAGCCTGGAGCCTGCTTCCAATTCTGTGTCTCCCTCTCTCTCTCTCTCCCTCCCCCACTCATGTTCTGTCTCTCTCTCCCTCTCTCCCACCCCTCTCAAAAATAAACATTAAAAAATTTAATATACATATATCTGGTAAAAATATGTAAGAACTGTGCTCTAAAATCTGCAAAATTATGCTGAAAAAAATTTTTAAAAACCCAAATAAGTAGAGGAATATATTGTGCCCATGGCTCAGAAGACTATTAAGATATAGTATTAAGATAACAATGGCCTCCAAATTGATCTACAGAACCAAAGCAATTCTAATAAAAATTCTGGCATAGATTTTTGTGGAAATTATCAAACTGATTCTAAAATTCATGTGCAAATGCAACGGACCTAAAAGAAACCAACCAATTTGTAAGACAATGACAAGTTTGCAGGTCTAACCTGATTCCAAGACTTAATCAAAGTACAGTAACCAGGGGGCTCCTGGGTGGCTTAGTCGGTTAAGCGTCCGACTTTCGCTTAGGTCATGATCTCACGGTTCGTGGGTTCGAGCCCCGCGTAGGGCTCTGTGCTGACTGCCAGCTCAGAGCCTGGAGCCTATTTCGGAGTCTGTATCTCCCTCTCTCTCTGACCCTCCCCTGCTCACGCTGTCTCTCTCTCTCTCTCTCTCTCCTAGAAATAAATAAAAATATTAAAAAAAAAAAAGTACAGTAACCAGGATAATGTGGAATTGGCATAAAGATAGACAAATTGATCAGTGGAGTAGATCTAAGGCCCAAAAATAACCCCACACATTCATGAACAATTTCAACAAAGGTGCAAAGAAAATTCAGTGGCAAAAGAATAATCCTTTCAGCAAATGGCGCTGGAAAAAATGATAATCCATATTTTTAATGACCCTTAACCCATCCCTTACATTGTGCACAAAAATTAATTTAAAATGAACCAAGACCTATATACAAAATATCAAACTATTATAATTTTAGGGGAAAACCCCAATGACCTTAACTTAGGCAAAGATTGCTTAGCTATAATAGCAAAAACTTACCTATAAAAATATATTGATAAATTGGACTTCATCAAAATTAAGAACTTCAACTCTTCCAAATACACTATGATGAGAATTAAAAGGCAAATTATAGGAGAAAATACTTGCATAATAATAAAGTATTTGTATGCAAAATACATAAAGAATTCTCAAAACTCAACAATAAGAAACAAAGCAACCCAAGAAAAATGGGCAAAATATTTTAACAGATATCTTACCTCAGAAGATAAGTGAATGGTGAACAAGTACATAAAAGTAGGCTTAACATCATTACTCATTTGGAAAATAAAATATAAAATCACGAGACCCCTATGCACCTATTAGAATCTCTGAAATTAAAAAGACACCAAATGTTGGCAAGAATGATGAGGAACTGAATGCTCATTACTGCTGTTGGTATTGTAAAATGGCATCACTGCTCTGGAAAATGGGTTTTCAGTTTCTTAAAAAGTTAAACATTTTTTTTAAAAAAGCTAAACATTACACCTACCACATGATGCAACCGCTCAGCATGGTATCTTTCCGAGAAAAATAAAACCACATGTCTATTCAGAACTCACCAAAAATGTTCCTAGCAGCTTTATTTGTAACAGCCTAATACTGAAAAGACCCAGGTGTTCATCAACAACAGAATGAATAAACAATTGTGTTGTTGTTGACCCTTGAACAGCAGGGGGGTTGAGACACTAACATTCTGTGCAGTTGGAAATCCATATATAACTTTCATTTCCCCAAAAACTTAACTACTAATAGCCTCCTGTTAACCTGTTAACCAGAAGCATTACCAACAACATAAGCAGTCAGTTGTATATGGTATTCTTTTTTTTTTTTTAGGTTTATTAATTTAGTTAGAGAGAGAGAGACAGAGAGAGTGAGTCGGGGAGGAGCAGAGAGAGAAAGAGAGAGAATCCCAAAAAGGCTCCATGCTGCCAGTGCAGATCACGATTTGGGGCTCAAACTCATGAACTGTGAGATCCTGACCTGAGCCGACATCAAGAGTCAAATGTTTAACCGAGCCACCCAAGTGCCCCAATATAAATGGTATTCTTATACAAAAGTAAGCTAGAGAAGATAAAATGTTATTAAGAAAAAAAGAAAGAAAATACATTTATAGAACTGTACTGTATTTACTGAAAAAAAACTGTGTATAACAGGACTCATGCAGCTCAAACCTGCATTGTTCAAGGGTCAACTATATATCTGTACAATGGAATTCATTCAGAAATAAATAGAAGTTAACTATTAATACACATGGAAATATAAATAAATCTCAATATAACTATACTATGAAAGTACCCAGGCAAAAAGCTTACATACTGAATGGTTCCACTTATATAAAATCTAGAAGATACAAATTTGTCTATAGTGACAGAAGAGATCATTAATCATCTGTAGAGGAGCATCAGGGAGGCACAAGAAGAAGGGATTACCGTGGGGCACAAGGAAACTTTTAGGGTGAGTGATACACTCATTACCTTGATTGTGGTGATGGTTTCACAGATATATGTCAAAACTTTTCAAAGTGTACATTTTAAACATATGCAGTTTACCTAACCAAGTATACTATAATAAGGAAAAATAAAGAAAAGAATTAAATATAAATAACTTAGGTAATTATAGCTCCCATTCTTAAAAGGAATATCCTCTCAATGTAAAAATATTAATAATTTACAATAGTACCAGTGAGCAAAACTTCCAGAACATGGAATAAAAATTTGGGGCATGATGAGCTGTAAGTGAAAATTATCTGTGCCTATTTCCTCATCTTGGATGACAATATACAGTACTTTATTTCTAAAACTGATATACTGAACAAAATAACTCTAAACTCCAAATATTTGCTTTAACAGTAAGTTCACATTTTAAAGAAAAGCAAATGCTTTCAGATATTTTCATATGTAATTATTTTTCATATGGAAAATAATAAACCCAAAACATAGTACCTCCAACAGTTGGAAATGGGGATAGGTAAGACAGTCTTACTGTCTGTGTCCCAGACAGTAAGGGTGGGAAATAGTACATGTACACAAAAGGTGAGGTAGGGAAGAATATATGTACTCCCAGGAAACAATGGTGTAAATCTCCATTTGTTGACCTAGCAAGAGATTCCCAACACAGCACTGAGTTTTTAAAAGCCGGCCAAACAATAGCTGTTTTAATGTGATACCACTCATTTAAAAATATTAGCATATGGGTCAACGGGCATAAGGAAATATTGAGACAAACACTGATCTGAGTATTAACAATGACCATCTTAGGCTACTGAGACTCTGGAGTTTTTTTTGTTTTTTTTTTTTTAGAGACAGTGCACACACACATGCACATGCCTGTGCACATGAGCAAGGGTGGGGATGAGAGGGGGAGAGAGAGAATCTTAAACAGGATCCAAGCTCAGCATTCATGAAGGCCACCACGGGGCTCAATCTCATGACCCTGGGATAACAACCTGATCCAAAATCAAGAGTCGGATGCTCAAATGACTGAGCCACCCAGGACTCTGGATATTTTGTTTTTTAACAATGAGCTTATATCATTTTACAATGAAGCAATGACATTTTTAAAGCATTTATCTTCAAATTAGAAATTCATGCTATTGAGAGTGTGGTTAATGAGTTGCATGCATTGTAGTATTAAAACTCTTTGGAATGTAATTTGACACAAGCTATTAAAACTTAAAGCATACATGTGCATTGGTCAGGGATCTCATGTCATAAAGACATGAATATGTTGGGAAACTGATGGCCACTGTACAAGGCTGCACAGCTGTGAGCTCTAAGACACACAATTTCCTGATTAGTCACCAAGGAATTACATATATTTTATGACAGCTCTCTGGTTGTAGAATGTCTTGGGAGGACTCTTCCTAATTGCACAAAGTTATCACTTGGGTTTGGAGGGTTCAAAGATTTTACAGAACTATTTGTATAAACTGGAAGAAGGAGGAGGAGAAAATAAGGCATTGGGGTGGAGTAGCGAAAGGAAATGAGGAAAAACGACAAGAGACTCAAAAAGATTTAGCTACCGTGTGGCCATATTATGGAATATATGAAATAATATATAAAGGAAAAGTCTGGATCTATTTGAACTGACCTAGAGAGATGTCCAGGATTTATTGTTTTATTTAATTAATTTATTTTTTAAATGTTTATTCATTTTTTGGGAGAGTGTGAGAGAGGGATGGGCAGAGAGAGAGGGAGACAGAATCTGAAGCAGGCTCCAGGTTCTGAGCTGTCAGCACAGAGCCCAATGCAGAGCAGGATTTATTGTTTAGATGACAGAGGTCCATTTATTTAATGTTAGGTTACAGAAACAAATAAAATAAAAAGTTCTCACTTTTGTATTTGTTTTTGTTTTCGTTTATTAGGAATAATATCCTCTACTTCTGTTTATGTAAGTTCTGGGTCACTAAGAAAAATGTGGAGGGATGCATACCAATGCCTTAATGTCAGTTACCTCTCGGGTGTGAGTCCAGGGGAAGGGATAGACATTATTAGCTTTTATTCAGACACACCTGTATTGGGTAGATTGAACTTGAACACATATTACTCTTTGGTATCTAAAAAAATAAAATAAAATTGGAAGCAGATTTCTACACAGAAAGGCCTTGCTTAGCCACTTTCTGGAAATGGAGATACCATTGGAAAAATGAGTGGAGATTTTAGAGTAACTCTAAGGACACCTTGTCTTTGAGAAACGTAAGGAATGTTTCTCAGTGAGAACTCCAAGTACCAGCCACACTAGAATTAACTGTGGGAGTGGTTAGAAGTAATCTTCCACATGGCCAACTCTCTCAGATCCTCAGATACTGTGTTCTTTAAGCACCCCCCGTAGGTGATTTCTCAACACAACCAAAGTTTGAGAACCACTTTTCTAGATGCTACAAAAGCTCCAATGGGGCCATATATTACAAAGCCAAGAATGGAAGCTTCCAAACTCCCTGCAGCACCTCACCCTGGGGCAGAGGAAGCCACACCTGATGGCTAAGAGCAGAAGGGTGCTGCCCAAGGGTGAGCCATAAAACCTACTCTTCCCAGAACCTCGGGCCCAGGCATCCTTCCTGGGCAGCACAGAGTGACAGAGCTTAGAGACCTGGACAGGAGGGGAACTAAGGTGTTCAGGGCAGAGATTACCACCCTTCACTCTCCTGGTGGAACAGGAGAAGAGCCCTAAGGCGACTGTTGTGTCGCTCAAGGGAGTGTAAGAGGCCAGTGTAAGATGGGCAATGAGGAAACAAGAATTGCCCTTTTGCTGGAGGCGCTGTTGCTGTGGACCCACCAGGGCCAGCATCAACCTGCTGCTCAGAGAAATAGCCACTGTCTTCCTGAGACCTGAACACCCAAGTCCCAAATTTCAAAAGATAGGATGGTGGCCTTGAAGATGCCAGCTTTTGTTTCAGAAACTTAACATTCAAAAGAGATTGTGCTTTTTGTGTAAGTAAAAAGAGGGAAGATGGGATTTCCAAGACTGGGAAGATGCCGAGGGCAGCACAGAGCCTGGGGAACCTATGCCCCAACCAGCACTGATGTCTGGGGTGCAGCGAAGTCTCCGGGTAGTATGGGAGTCAGTACTTCAGGGCTGCCTGGAAGCTGGAAATCACATTCTGCTGCTTCTGAGCCAGCTAGTGGCAAACACTCCCTCTGGCCAATGATGTGGTGTGAGACACATTTCCAACCCCAGGGCCCTACAGGTGACAGGAGAATCATGCAGCAGAGAGAATGCAGCAGCGACAATTATGTGGATCTCACAGGCCAAGGAGCAGCTTTTGCCTATTTCCCTGGACTCGTGAGCCCCAGGATCCTTGTGTGATCTAACTGAAGGGGAGGGAGCCCCAAGAATGGCCAATATTGTGTTTCTGGTTAACCCTGTTAGTAAGAGGAGTAGACGTTCGGAGCCAGGTGTAATTTGATTTAGAAAAATAAAGAAATGTGATGCTTCTTGCACCTGAATGTGGAGGAGCAATTCATAACTTACACCATCTACTTATTAATTCCTCTGTCCACATTTAAACGATTTTAGGTCACCTTGACTTTGCTGCTGAAAGCTGCATTCTCCTTATCGTTCAACATCCAGAATATTCGAGGCACTTTGCAAGAACCAAAGTTTATATAAATATTATGTCTTAAGTTCTTATCAAAAATCAATTTTCCAGTATTTATGTTTTAGATTTCTTGCACCTTTTGCTGGTGGTGCAAGGAGAGGTGGGGTGAGTTCTTAGCTAGAAAATTTTTAAAGTGGCTCCCAAGAGAGTGAGGAGCTGAAAAGCAAAGAAAGCAAACCTTGAGTGTGTTTGCAGCAGCCTGAAGCAATTTAAGCAAAGTAAGGTTAGAGGGCTTGCCAAAGATATAGGCATGGAAATTATTTCCCTTTTTAATGCAGATAGATGAAAATAAGAAAATTGTCCTAAGGAGTAATTCACCCAACTGGAAAAGTCTCTTTAGTATTCCCACCAATTGTACATTTAAATTCTTTCTAGTAAATATAAATATAATATGTATATACATACATCCATACATATATCCACATATTTGCTAGAAAAAAATTTAAATGCATAATAGGAATGCTCAGATATAGATATAGATATATGAAATTCAAAAGAAATTTTTAAAAAATAAAGATGAAAACCTGTCTTTTCTCCTGTTTTTCATCCCTCCACTTATCCGCCCCAGAGGACATATGTTACTGATTCCATCTCCACAGATATATCCTACGCACATGTAAATACATACATGCTAAGTACATTTTAATGCAAATGGCCCTTCAATACCCATACTCTTGTACATTTCACTTTTTAAATTAGCACTTTTGTTGTTAGAATGAACCATAATTCACCTCTATTGACGGTCAGGAGAATGCGTCCAATAGTCATGCTATTAGGATCCATACTGAAATAGTGGTGATGTATTTCAAAGGCTCTTTTACATTAGTGAGGTCAGGATTGGCCAAAGGCGTAGGGAATATATGTAAGGGGCACTTTTCTGGGTTTAGTTGGCTCATGGAAGAAAATCTGGAAGAAGTGTCCAGGATTCCCCTGGCCTTTCCAGGATTCATACTCTTGCCCTGTGCTCTCAGGACACATGGGTTCCTCCAAGATACTCTTGGGAGGGGTTCCCGGTTGGTGATGGCTTCATTAATGGAGGAAAGATGCTTTGTCCTCAAGAAGAATCCCTTTCCTTTTCACAAATGGCTTAGAAAAAAAATCAAATCAAATCAAATCAAAGAAATGGAAAACATCTATCAAGAGGACACTAAATTCAGAATAACTTCAGATCCTGAACAAGGAATCGTAGTTCAACACGCTGAGAGCCAGGACCACCAAGATGGCCAGAAATCTGAGCGAGTGTCAGAGAGAAGGAGTGAACTTTCGTAACACACTGAACTACAGAAAATTCTCAGGACATTTCCTTTCCCAATAAAACTTCACATAACAAAGCTGTTTTTGACAGGGTTGAAGTTTCTATGGAAGTGATATGGAAGCCTTTGCCTTGCAGGTGCAGGAGGATAAGTCCAATGGGGTTGTCACGAGCATTTCATTTGTGACTCAAGGTTGACGCAGCCATAGCCGGAGGACAAGAGAGAAAACTGGGGAAAGCCTTGCCCTGAGAATACCCCCATGAACAAGGGAATCCACCCAAGCCCCATTCTCTCTTTTAGGACAAGGTCATAAGGATACAATGGGTTACAGAGAGGGAAGAAACAAAGGAAAGGCACTTCATAGTAATTACCTCATTTGATTCCTGCAGAAGGGGAGGGAGAGGACATTGTTTCTATTATACTAACCACATTCCAGAAAAACTGTAAAATAGGGAAAGAGAGAAAACAAATCACCCCTAATCCCATAATTGAAACAAAGCTATTGTTACCATTTTGGCATTATTTTCCATCCTGACATTTTAACATATTTGTTATTATTTTCACATAATTACAGTCAAAGTGTTACAAATTTATAGCCTCCTTCTTAATTTTTCACTAACCATTACAGCATTATAATCATTATAGCATATATATTCCCCATGTTGTCAAAATTCTTCAAAATCATCACCTTCCTAAATATTAACCAACCATCTCAATATTGTCAACTTTGTTGGGACATTCCCTTATTGTGGGACATTTGCATTGCTCTTGGGGTTTTATTTCTGCATTATTTTAAATAATACTACAGTTTCAGATTGTTTTATTTAGATAAATCCCCCCCGGTGGGCAAGGGAGAGGAAAAGGGAAGGCAAGAGGAAGTAGGTAGTCAACCTTTCTGAGATGCCCTCAGGAACTTGGAGACAAGATTTCCTTTGAGAGCTCTGCTATAATAACTGGCCCATAATCAGTGAGTTGAGAAATTTGAGATGTTACCCTGAAGGGGTGGAGGCAAGAAAGAATGAAGCAGTATTAATGGCATCAATGTAGCTAAAGTATATGACAATCAGAAGCAGCAGTGAGCTGGCTAGAGAAGCCCAGAAAAAGTGACCATACAAATAAAGGATGGGGCTGGATAGTCCTGGTTTACTCCCATTAGCTCAGCATTATTATTAATACCTCCCACAAACCTCCATTTTGTTCTCAATCTGTATTGTTTCAGAAAATAAATTACATGGTTAGCCTCCTATAGATGATTTGACAATGTCAGGCCTGCATCTTTTGGGGACCAGATAGATGAACCCTCATCTGCACAAAAAGTTTGGGATGAGAGCGGCTGGGTGACTCTGTTGGTTAAGCATCCAACTCTTGATTTCAGCTCAGGTCATGATCTCACAGTTTGTGAGTTCGAGCCCCACATCAGGCTCTGCACTGGCAGCGTGGAGCCTGCTTGGGATTCTCTCTCTCTCTCTTTCCCTCCCCACCCCTCTCTCTCTCAAAAAAAAAAAAAATGGGGAATGGACCCTTTTTCCCTCTCCAGGGTTGGAAAGGGGCAAGAGGAGTCTAAAAGAAAGGTGATAGTCACCGGTTCCTCCACTGCCCAGATGCTCCCTGAAGCATGGGCCTCAGAAGGCAAGGCTGGAAAGAGCTGAAAGCATTGGGCCCTGTATCACCTACAGCAGTTGGTGCGAGGAATCCTGAAGCCACATCAAGCTAGCCAGAGGGGGCACACCCAGCCTGCCCCCTTGCTGGCCTAGACTCAAAGTTGCCTTTTGATTATTGCACCCGTGAGCTGAAAAACCAGGTCCTTCCACCTGGAGAGACAGAGGGCTCACCAAATGGTTTCCTGGGCTTCTGGAATGGTCCAGAAATCCAAAGGGTGAGGAAACACTGCAATAGCCTTCCTGCCAGTGCTGGGGAGGAGTGCTCAGGCAGGCTTGGCAGGATTGAGGAAAATGAAAGAATGTGATGCTATCTGAGTGTGTGTCATAATTCTTAACTTCCAGATGGTCTAGCAGGATGCAGATTAAATGCTAGGCCAGGGTCCCGGCTCTCCTTGCTCTGATTCCACACTCACCACGTAGTGTCCTATGGGTCAAGGACAGCCTTCACAGATCTTGTCCCCCAATAAATTCAGAAATTGTCACTGAATTGTATACACTGGTTTCATGAGCTTGTACAGCTCAAATCAACATTCAGAGGTTTGATAAACTCTGGTACAATAAAAAAAAAATTGGGGGGGGCGGTGTTGAACCCACAGGATGAAGGGCAAATCCTTTTTCCAAATATTTGATGAGGCTGTCCTTTTCATCTGTCTCTGGTTGTTCTGTATTTTAACTTTTATATTAATTTGAACTGTACTTTCTTCAGTTCAATTACTTTTTCAGTACTAATTACTTTTTCTCCCTGATTTCTAACAGATTGTTCCCATGTGATTTGTGGAGTAACACATTTATTTTATACTTATTCGTGTTTATATATGAGATAGCCATTCATTCATACATATCAATATATCTGGGTCTCTATTTATGTATCAAGATCTTTGAATTATTTTTCTGTTCCATTGATTTGTCTATTCATGAACAAAAGACAAATTGTTTTGAGAACTGTATCTTTTTTTTTTAATGTTTTATTTATTTCTAGGAGAGAGAGAGAGACAGCATGAGCAGGGGAGGGTCAGAGAGAGAGGGAGTGACAGACTCTGAAACAGGCTCCAGGCTCTGAGCTGGCAGTCAGCACAGAGCCCGACGCAGGGCTCGAACCCACGAACCGCGAGATCATGACCTAAGCGAAAGTCGGACTCTTAACCAACTAAGCCACCCAGGCGCCCCGAGAACTGTATCTTTATAACAGAGTTTAAGAATTATAAAACTAAATTGTTTTGGGGCACCTGGGTGGCTTAGGCCATTGAATGCCCAACTTCAGCTCAGGTCATGATCTCAACATTTGTGAGTTCGAGGCCCACGTCAGGCTCTCTGCTGTCAGTGCAGAGCCTGCTTCAGGTCTTCTATCCCTCTCTCTCTGTTCCTCTCACACATTCTCTCTCTCTCAAAACTAAATGAACATTTTTTAAAAAACTAAATTATCCCTACTTTTTTATTCAAGATTTATTTTAAACGTTCACATTAGCAGCCTCAGAATTTCTTGTTTCTAAAATAGCCCTGAGGATAATTAAAATGACTTACATTAAATTTTTGCCTTCATTTGGGAATGATTAATATTTTCACAATGGTCATTTGCTTATCTGAGAACATACTATTTGTCCAAATGTATATATAATCTTATGTGTACATTTTATACATCTGTAAAGATCTGTCATTTTCTTCATTGTGATCACATAAGTTTTCCTTAAAAACATTTTTAGGTGTTTTATAGTATTTGTTGTCAGTCTTTATGTATTTTTCTCATTAAATCTTCTTATGGCTGGAGAGGTATGTATTTTAACCACCATCCTGCATATGATGAAATCAGGGCTAGGGGAGGTTAATAAATTGTTCAGGATGTATTAAGCAATTGAGTGGGAAAGCAAGAATATAAAGCAGTTAAGAATGACCTCGGACTTCCAAATGAGCTGTTACCATTAGTCTATGCTGTTTCCATGGCTTTTGGCAATGGTTCCTTCTAGGCATGCAGGTGTTGGGAACCTGAGACCTGGTCCTTTCACCGAATCCCCTCCACATGTGATCGCCCACAGGACCTCCAGTCCCGCATGTCTTTATCTGGATGGCATTGCCTCTCCACTTGCTCATGATCTCTCCAACCTTAGCCCTCCTTTTCTGTGTAAGTTTGACACAGCCTTCTTCAATAAGTGATATTTACTCCTAGTTTCCTTGTGCTGTTAGTGAGCAGACCACTGGATACCTTAGGATCAACTCCGAAAGCAAGACCAGAGGTGCCTGGGTGGCTCAGTCAGTTAAGCGTCCTACTTTAGCTCAGGTCATGACCTCATGGCTAGTGGGTTTGAGCCCCGAGTCGGGCTCTGTGCTGATGGCTCAGAGCCTGGAGCCTGCTTTGGATTCTGTGTGTGTGTGTGTCTCTCTCTCTGCCCCTCCTCTGCGCTTGCACTCATGCTCTCTCTCTCAAAAATAAATAAGCATTAAAAAAATGTTTTTAATTAAAAAAAAAAAAGCAAGACCAGATCGCAAGACATCTGAGGGATGGGGCTACTGCCCATCAGGACACGCCCCATACCTGCTGAGCGGAAGCCAGGACTCCGGAGGTACCAAGGTGCCCAGGAGCTGATATTCTGATGCTGGCTGTGGCAGAGGCACTGAGTTCCCTAAAGGTGAGCCATCCAGCTTGCACCTTATTTTATGACCACCATCCCAGGTACTTTTCATGAAGAAAATCTGGCATATAGAGTAAATCCTGAACTGCCCCCAAGGAGGGTAGCATTTTCCTCACTCTCATGTTTCATGGCTGTGATCAGTGTTCTTAAATCATTGCTAAATCTGAACCTAATCCCAAATGGTGCCCCCGTTCAACCACAGCTGTTCACTCCTTTGTTCCTATGGGCCAGATTGGCACATCCTAACTATTCCACACTTATGAAACTCTTCCAGTTTGGGGAGATGGCTTTCTCTTGGTTTCTCGGTTACTATTCATGATTCTCTGGAATATCCTATTGTAACTCAGATGAATTAACTGAACCCGAGAAATGATGGGGTCAGCCATGGATAACACAGAAATGCAGAGAACACAAGTATTATAAGCTACAGTCTTTGGTGTGTCAGGGCTACAGTTCAGCTGCCAGGAGCTGGTCTGTTTTGTGATTTTGGTCTGAATCTTTAGTTTTAGGGATTGGAACCACCTCAGTTCAGACTTGCTGCCTATGTGAAGGTCTTAATTGTCACACTAGGGACAGTGGGAACTTGGAAAAATATATCGGTCAGGTCTCTTCCCACAAGGGGCTGAGACCATGTTGGAGAGACAGATGCATGTGAAGTGTGACCTGAAGGTGGTGTGACAGGTTACAAATGACAATAAGAGCCCTCAGAAATTAGAGAATGGGACAGTCATCAGAAGCAAAGGGCAGGTCAGGCCTGATTTCATAAGGTAGAGTAGGAAAGGTATGCTTTTGACAGGAGGGGAGGGGAGGACTCAGGTGAGGACCGCAGCCCTGGTAAAGTCAAAAGGGCATGCTATTCTTTCTTGGGAAGAATCAGAGAAATTGAGTAAGCTAAACCCTAAGATCCCAAAAGATTAGTCTTCTCAGCTACTGTTTCCACCACTGTCATTGTAACCCATCTTAACATTTCCCCCAGGGAAGACCTGCCACTGAGTTCTCAGAAAAGGGAGTAGGCGCTTGGATGCCCTTAGAATAAAGGACTCTATAAATACAAATGATAGGAAACTCTCAGCCCATATAAAGATGTTTTTCAAAAGACCAAAGCATAAAAGGATAAATAACAAAAGCACCAATACCGTGAGGTCCAGGCATTATTTTTAGACCATTCCTCATGGTTCAAAACAGACGTGCAAGACTAGAGAGGTGAGGCTGGCTACCAGTCATGTTCCATTTTGGTCCTCACCCCCAGGAAGTGCTGAATCCTTGTTTTGTTAAAAACATCCCAGAATGGATTTTGTTGTCAACTGCTCTTGATCTCTTAAAATTTCCTGCATTTGCTGCTGACCGTCATTCCTGGCCTTGATAGAAGTCCAGACAAAATTATTAGCCTATGAGCTGTGGCTTTGTAATCAGCAGCTTCAGCCACCCTGGCAGCCACTGCTAGATGGAGCGCCAGGCAGCCCAGGAAGCAGGAAGTCAGGCTGCAGAGCCAAGCCTGAGCTGTGACTGTCAAGCAGCCTTGGACCAATCCTTGCCTCTCGGTCTCTCCGTTCCTGCCCCGGCTTGAAACAATGAGTGCCATTCTACTGTCAGAAACCTATAGAAAGACCCACAAATATAAAGTGAAGTTGCATAACATGGTATTAGAAATACTACTAAATGTTTCATGCATGTGGTCCAGCTCCGTGGGAATGTATAAACACGGACTTTGCAGCACCTTTGCACCACACAGACCCCTAGACCTTAAATGAAGGGCCTTTTGAAATGCAGAAGAAACAACTCCCTATAATTGAATGTCTTGATATTTTTATTTCTGCAGTATCTAAGCTGAGTCCTCCTAACCCTCTTTAAAGAGTTTCATGATGAGTGGTTCTCCTGGGAGGAGGACATTTTATCTCTGGATCCTTAGCCTCTGAGCAAGGCCAGTACATGATTGACACCTGTGGACTGGTGGAGGCAAAGGAGGACAGGGAAGGGGAAGCAAACAGGCTAGAAGACACAGAGGACTTCATTCGCCCAACTCCAATTCTTCTGTCTCCAGGGTCCAGCAGCTTCCGGGTTATGGCTGAATGCCCCCTGAAGCAAATGTGTCAGAGTGACAGAGTCACCACCAGCACATCCTATCCTTCTGGTCAGTCACAGTGGCCTTCTGATGGCTGAGACTTAAAACTGGAGGGACTGCAACTGAGCAAAGACTTGGAAATTGTCCTCTCATAGCATTTAATAACTCAAATCGTTTATGCCATCTTTGTGTTTTCTTAATACATACACTCCTTAGTTCCCAGCAAATAACTGCTAGGAATAAATTGTGATATATAGTTCTACCATTAATCCTGAAGGAAGTTAGCTAAACATCAGAGCAAGAAGACTCATCTTTCTCTTTCCTCAGCTCCCTGAACATGTCTTCAACTGTCCTACACTGTAACTATAAAATATGACTTTATAACACTCAAGGGCATGGAGGGAAAAGAGAAGGTTCCATTCTTTAGCATCCATTTCAATGTGTCAGAAGGTTGCTAGTGGGGGTGGGGAGAGAAAATTGGAGCCTGAGCCACATGATTCACAGGAAATTGTATCAACTCAAATTTCTCTGCAAGCTACAAAGATATGGAATCTAAGAAAGTGAAATATACACGCTTAGTTCATCAAGTTTATTTCATAATTTAACTATAATTGTGAAATCAAAGACAAGAGAAATACCAATTTTCATGAAAGGCAGACATTAATACACCCTTACCAAAGCTCATGACTTTCATTAACCTTAAACATGTGTAGTGTAGAGTCCTATGAGAGACCACACCGTAACATTTCTAATAACTACTTGTAGCACTTCTAACAACTAGTTGTGCAATTATCCACAAGGAGTGTTAGATGTGACTTCTGACCAGAACACAACCAGAAGCTGCCTCCAGCTTGTAAAAATCAGAGTTAATGAAACTCACCTTTAAGTTAGACAAGAAGTAATCTAATTAGAATGCCCTTGAACAGCACTGTTTATAAAACTCCTTTATTTTAGCTTAATCTACCAGTGGCGATTACAGCTAAGAAAAAAAAAAAAGAACAGGCTAATTTTCATTTCCATGGAGAGAAACAGTTTTAGAGCACATTTTACTTAAGGTTATCAAATTATTTTACTATTCTGAAAACCTTCCCCAATGTCAAGAATTGTAAAAGGAACAGTGTTTTTGCCACTACTTCCCAGAGGGAGAAATTGAGTCACAGAGAAACCAGGGCTTAAATAAGCTCACCCTCTATTCACTTTAAAGCATCAAGGTTACGCTTCAGAATTCCCAAGAACTCAAGCTCAAGAGTACTGTAACCTCAAGAATTCTGACTTCTTTTTTTTTTTTTTACAAATAGTTTATTGTCAAATTAGTTTCCACATAACACTCAGTGCTCATCCCCACAAGTGCCCTCCTCCATGCCCAACCCCCCTCTCCCANTCAGAAGAATTCTGACTTCTAAGGTATACATACACTATACATAGTTTTGGAAAATTTGTCCATACCAGAACCTCTTCCTAAGTTGAAACTGAACCAGGAAAGGCTCTGGCTTTCTTTACCTTCCATTATCATTCCGGTTCACTCAGACACTAGAACTCACAGGTATCAAACATGAACAGGGCTCATAATTTTTACAAAATTTCAGGATTTGCCTATTTTTAACGTAAATCCAAAATCTGAAAATTATCATTTCAAGTAATTGGACTTGTTTTTCTCCACACGAGCAATTTCTAAGCTGAAGACACTTCCTTGATCACAATGGGATGACATGTATATAAACTCAACAGTTTTAATCAACTACTGG
Organism: Crocuta crocuta; assembly: GCF_008692635.1. Classification (NCBI taxonomy): domain Eukaryota; kingdom Metazoa; phylum Chordata; class Mammalia; order Carnivora; family Hyaenidae; genus Crocuta; species Crocuta crocuta. The sequence continues at coordinate 9,620,861 of NW_027527853.1, read as the reverse complement.
CTCATTTGTTTATCTGTTTCACAACAGCTTTCAAAAGACTTCATAAATTTTAATCAAATGTAATACCCTTATCTCTAAAGGCCAAATCTTAAAACAAGACAAAAAATGAGTAACTGTTTGAAAAACACAAAGAAACTTCCCTATCAAGCATTATTTGTAATTTAATAAAATCCGGCACATGGAAGAACTCTCTGCGACATGTGATGGTCCTCCATGAGGTCTGCAATTCACACTGGCCATGACGGCGTGTCAGCCACTGATCTTACAGTGCCAATACCACTCTGCCACGAGCTTCATAAAACAAGCATTTAACACTCTCTTCCTCATGCATTTATCAATGGCTAAATGTAGATGTAATAAATGTACAGAACCATGTCACATTAAAATGGAGAAGGACCTTTAAGGTTATAAGTCCAAATTCCACCTAGAATAGAAGCCTTCCCACTGCCCACCCCCTCCCCCGACATTGAAGCCCCCTGTGTCAGAGTGCCCTAAAGCTGAGCACTTCCTGTGGGCAATGAACAAAAGGGAATAGGAACTAATCCGTGTTGAGCTCCTTGGACAGCGTGTGCCCAGGACATGTTGTGGTCACTCTACAGCGATTCTGCAGGGAAATCTGATTCTCTCCATTTCACCAAGATTCATGGCGGTCCTGAGATTGAGTGAGTTTCCCTGTATCATTCGACTTTTGAGTGAAAGGTCTGAGGTGGAATCCGTGTCTGACAACACCAAATCCCATGCTTCTTCTATTGTACTGCTTCTCAAATAAGAAGTGCATAAAATTGAAATATGCCTTGCATCAAGTCTCCACCATCAGCTCTCCTTTGCCTTTCTGAGTCTAATCCACATTGTATATAACCACATATCTAATCCATATTGTTTATAGAAATATATCTTTAATGGGCCCCCTTTCCTTCATATACAATGTCTCCCAGGTCAAACATAATATCTGGATCTGCAATTGCTCCTTCGTAACAAGACTCTCCCTCTGCCTGCCAACAAATCATTCTTCCCCCAATACACAAATAAAACCCTTCACTCCTTATTTAGCATTTCCTGGTGGCTTCCCATGTCCTCTGAAAACAAATTGGAATTCCTTAGTGTGGCTACAGTACTCTCTACTGAAGCACTTAGGTGATCCCACCCACTTACACTTTATATCTGATGAATCAGATATCAAGGGGTACCTCACTTACTGTGTCCCACTCCCTTTATAGTCCTCAAATACCCCAACCTAATTCCTGCCTTGCGACCTTTGCCCTGTTCATCTATCCCTGCCGCATGTCTCCTTGTATCTACTTCTTCATGCCATTCAGTTCTTCTCAGAAACGTTCCCATAGGAGCATTGCTAGTCTGGAACCAAGATCTGTGATTTTCTATCACGGTATCTTTTTTCTTTATTATTCTTACCACTCTCCAATATTACCATACTTTCCTCTTGTTTACTGTCTCCCACCACCTTCCTTCAATTAGATGTCAGCGCCCTAAGCAGGACCTTGTCTGCCTGGATCATAGCGCTGGACTTGAACTAGGCCTGGAAAAAGTAGATGTAAAGATCATCTGCTGAATTTCTTGACAAGTGTTGAAACCCAATTCCTTCCCTCTGCATCATCTCTTCTCTGGGTAAAATGTACCCAGTGTGCCAGTTAACCTTGGAATTGCTTCTAGACTCCTGCCACCCTGCACCAGGGTCTCTCCAACACTGCCAAGTCCAGATTTGAGCACAGCTCTGCACTTGCCATGTAATGGATTATGTGGCTTCAGGGAGATCCTTAGACATGTGAAGAGGACCTGAGGTTAGTGAAGGTAGGTTAGTCTGGCAGAAAGTCTCAATGAGGTTCAGTTCAGGCAGCTGCAGCCCTCTGCCTTTGCCCTGGCCTTTCACTCTAGAACATTACTGAGGGCAGTAGGGCAGGGCTCCTGGATGGTGGGAGTTCAGCTGTTCTAGGCAGATCCTCTTCTTCCAGCCCCTTCCAATGGTGTCCAGGCCTCCATGCATGGCTTCATTGTGGAAGACAAAACTATGGGTTCCAACAAAAACATCCATGCCTGAAGGCTGGGAACCAAAAGTTTGTCTCCTCCAGGAACGTACTCTTCAGAGTGAAGCAAAGAGTGCTAAGCTCACTAGTAGCAGAAGCCACCAGGTCTCTAGATGCTTCACATAAGCCTTTCTCAGGTATCCACTACCTATTTTTGTCTTTCAAAGCAGGAGATGAGCTCATTTCATAGCTGAAGCAATGAAGTAGCAAGCCAAGATGATTTAATATCCATCTGATTTGAAGTCCATGTAATTTGTCAATCAAGAAAATTCAGTCTGGGGTACCAGGGTGGCTCAGTTGGTTAAGCATCTGACTTCGACTTGGGGCATGATCTCATGGTTCATGAGTTCGAGCCCCACATTGGGCTCTTTGCTGACAGCTCAGAGCCTGGAGCCTGCTTTGGATTCTGTGTGTGTGTCTCTCCCTCTCTCTCTCTCTCACACACACACACAAATAAACCTTAAAAATTTTAAAAAAAAGAAAATTCAATCCACAATAAGATTGGTGAATTTAATATAACTGTCTCAACCAGGGGCTTTAAATGCCTCTCAAACTTTATGTATTCTACTACTTAGGAATTGGAAAGGGCTATAAGATCTCAGAACCTAACTTACATGCGGTAACTCATAGGTGAGCTCCAATGGAAAAGATATGACCACCCTGGGATCCCAGACTGCTGGGTCCCAGCTGTGCTCCACCTCTAACCCTAATGTGGTTCTCTTCTGTTCCCATACATCTGTCTCTGCATATGTGACCATGCATATTTCTACTCAATTGCTCTCAAGGTTTATTTCAGATCTGGGATCTTGCAATCAGGATTTGTAGTTATAATCAGCTCCATTTCTACCTTCCGAATGAGGTGGTCTTTGACAACTTTGTCTAAATTAGTTCCCCATCTTATTCTCCATCACTGTGTCCTATTTGTTTCCATCAGGCACTTATTCCAAGCAACATGATGCATTTGCTTCAAGTTTACATACTCTGCCTCCCACATGACACTCTCAGCTCCAAGATGAGAGGGGTCCTGGTGTCCTCCTTCACTGTTATAACCCTAGGGCCTAGCACAATATGCCTGACACTAAGTATATACTCAATATTTGGTGAATTATTAAATATAGCATCCACCTCTGATTGAAGTATTTGGGGCATAGGGCATTACTTCCTCACAAGGCTGGGAGTATTCTGTGTAAGCCACTAGAATTACTGAAACCTCCAGATTGAGTCCAAATCTACTTCACTGTAGTATCTAGCTCTTGGTCCAGTTCTAACCCTCTTCTATTCTTGTCAGCAATTGCTCAAATATAAGAAGCATAAGCATCTTTGGAGTCCTGTCATAAAATCATTCTCACTGGTAGCCTAGAAAATGAGAGAAATGACAACACCTAGCAGCATCTATTTAAACCATAACACTCTCCCAGGGGAGAGGACAGAATTGAAATGGAGATAGAGCTCTGTCTCCCAAGCTGTGAATGTAGAAAGAGCAGAGCTGAAAAGTAGGCTGCCCTTGTTGCCTTTTCTATACTCCAACCACTGTCCTGGGGAAAATAAGCTTTAAAATAAAGTTCCAGTGGAAAGCTGGCATAGCTTGGATTTCCCCAGAGCTTCCCTGGCCAGTGAGTCACATACCTCTGGGCAGCCTGAACAGACCAGGAACATCCAAGAAAGAAGGACTTTCCTGGGCAAGAACACGTTTTCTGTGTGTTAGTATGTTTGGTTTACTTATTCAAGGTATGTTAAAGCCACATTCCATGGTCTTATCCTCCTGGCCTGTCACTTATGGAAATCACAGTGTCCCTACAGCATCTGTATATGAAGAGATGGGGCTGTATGAGCAGGATGCCACCTATGAGCAACCTCTCCTGCTTGACAAACCAAGGAGCAAGTGTCCACACTGCCTTACAGTACAGCCCTCCACAGCACTGAGTGACCATGGGTGTTCTTCTCCTCCTACTTGGTCAACCTTGAACCTCTCCTCTCAACTCTGAGGCCGGTAAAGGAAGGGAGTCCACTTCAGTGGGAATGCTGAAGGCGTAGCCCTTAGGGAAGTCAGAGGAGGTCAGCCGAGTGCACACGGCAGTAAGTCTCCAGTGGGGCCATCAGGCAATTGGCAGGCTCCAGGCTGTACTGGCTAAGCCCTCATCCTCTGTGATCATGAAGCACGTTTGCCTCACATGGCAAGCACTGCTTCTTTTGTTCTCTTACATCTCCACTGGGGCTGGGCCTTGGGAATGAAAATGCACAATAATAGCTTTCAAAGTCCTGAAGATTGTTTCTGTCAACAGCAGCTCTCTGTGTGAGCTGTGCTCCCCGACTGCATCTTCACGAGGTCTTTCAGATCCAGACACAGGTAAGTAGTAATCCTTTAGTAAAAGGGCCATGGGAACAAAATGATCACAGCTAAAACTCATCACCATCCACCACCCTCTCTTTGAAGTGGTTTGTATTCTTCCTGTGACAAGTCCCTACAGAAGTCTGTCCATTTGCAGAAGCCACCCTCCTCCTGTAATGCGTGGGACAGGGGCAGGCAAGAATGGCACTGTGTAAAAGCAAAATCCAACTTTTAACAAATCCCTCATTTCTACCACAATGGAACTTTTTCCCAGAATACCTATGGGTAGACTATGGATATGATTCCCAATATCTGATTCTCGATCTAAAACTATAAAGTTGGCAGGTTATCAAGTAGCCCTTCCACGCAAGCAAAGATGGCATCTAAGACCAAGATAAAAAATGACAGCAGGCACGTGGGCCAAGGGTCGTCACCAGCCATGACTGCACACTAGAAACCTGGAAAGTTTTAGTAGTACCATGAGCTGGGGCCCACCCTAGACCCATGAAAACAGAATGTCTCTAGGAGGAGAGTCAGATATCTTTATTGTTTTTGAACTTTACTGCTGATTTTAATAGGCAGCCAGGGTTGAAAACACTTGACAGGCCTCAAAGAGACATTTTGACTGAAGTCTATTGCTCTTCCCACCAGCCTGGTTGCAATTCTATCCACACAGATAATGTTTCTGTCCCACAGACATGTCACAGGACTCCATGTTATCTAGTCAGGGGTTCTCAGACTTTGCCCTGTGTCTAAAGCACCTGGGAGGATCATAGGAGGCACAGAGCCCCAGGCTCCCCAGAGATTCACTTTCCCAACCCCACGTGTTGTCACTTCCCCACCAGGGCCACCACCCAGTCCCTACTATCAATGAGGAGAGTGGCTCATAGGTGGAACTTCCTCCTGGGAAAGCAAGTTTTAGTTCCCTGCTTGCTGAGGGCTTTGAGACTGGTAAGGTCCAAGGAGAGGCACAACCCTGGCTGATTAACTGGAGAAAGAAAGGGGGACTGGAGTCTTTGGCCAGCCTGCTTGAAGGCTTTCTCAGCTGCAGTTTCCCTGACTGAATAAACTGAGAACAGTGAGGATACGCTAGGGAGCATTCACCCCTCAGCCTGTCTCGAATCCAGTGAGTGGCCCTCCTAGCACTAGAGATATAGTAATCCCTCATTCCAGCCTGGATCCCAGGATGGAGGCAAGGGGAGGGGACAGGTGTGAGCCCAACTCCATGTCAGGGACCACTCTCCATGTGGACCTCATTTGTCCGTCTGCCCTTCCCATCCTGTGCCACCACCCTCGGCCTGCCTCCCCTCCTGTCTGCTGAATTCCTACCTCTGCCTCCTTCCTCTGTATCTTCCCTGCACACAGATACTGTTCCTGTCTCTTATCTCCAGGACTTAAGCCACTCTCCAAACAATGTCTATTTCTGTTTGGCTGTACACATTTTTGAACTGCCTTAGAAAATTTCTCCCCTGGCAACACCAAGCCACCTTGTGGCTATTGGCAGGTCACTTCTCACCTTCCCAGAGTTCTCTGCAGCCAAGAGCCCAATTCTCTCAGGGCTCAAGGAAGGAAGGTTTATAGGATGAGAGGGAAAGAGGACTACTCTCTGGCTGCCTCAAGGACTAATTTGTAGAGAGGTACTGGGTCAGCACCTACAAGATAGAGTTTAAAATAAGAAGCAAGCTAAAGCCAGGTTTCTGGAAATGGAACTCAAACTTAGCTCACAGATCAGTGGTTTTCAAATCTTCCTGTGCATAAGAATCACCTGCAAGAGATGAAAACGCAGATTTCAAGACCCCTGCCCTAGAGATTCTGCCTTGGCATAGGGAGCTGAGGAAGCTACATTTCAGCAAGCCCTGCAGGCCCGTGGACACAGGTGTTCCAAGGAAAGATCCAGAAGATACGATTATAAAGCAAAAGTGAATCCAGGGATGGCCTGAGGACAGATGGCCAGAGCTAAAGCACGCATAGAAATCTGAGAGAAGCTGAAGTCGGAGCTGGCACAAAGGAGAGAAGCAAGGAGTGTGTGGTTTCAGCCCCCAGAGCATAATATCCTTCTATTCTGAGAGCCGCCAGCCCTCGTACAACACTTGAAATATGAGCAGGTCATAGAGAATCTCAGGGAATATGAAATCTTCCTCCTTAGAATAGACTCCTAATTTATAGAGCTTCAAGTCCACTCAAGAGCAAAGGGCTGGATTTATTGCCAGTAAAATATGAAGGATGTAACATGATAGCTCTTCAAATCTCCTGATAAATTTTCCTGGGCCAGGCAGTAATTGCCTCCAGAGGTGAGGCCCTGACGGGTCAGAGGAGGAATTCCCTCAGAGAGGGGAGAATCTGAGCAGGGCCACAGAGCAGAACAGAATGAGACCTGCAGGAAGAAGATGGACGTGGGTGAGTCCACCCAAGGTGGAGAGATTGGAAAACATGGAAGCCACAGCAACAGACAGACAGAAGGTGATGGGCAGGGTAGAAAGGAGCCAGGAACTTGCTCACTACAAATGCGGGAACCCTGCTCGCATTCCGGATAGCAATGAAATGTCTCTCAAGGATACCCGTGTTCATGCAAGGCTTCCTCCGGGTGAAACAGGCACAATCAGGGGCCACAGAGTGAGTCACTCTCACCCAGCTCTGGCCTTTGTAGGCTTTTCTCAGGCAGAAAACTGTAGCCAAATTAGGACACTCCAAGGACCTACAGGCACCAAGCCCTGCAGGCTTGGGACCCGGAGCCTCCAGATTTTCTACCTAATTCCTGACGATTCTTAAGTCATCTGAGTCTGGTTTTCTCTGTCCATGAAGGACATCCATGAACCACTTATCAAAGCCACAGAGGTTTGTGCAGAGGGCTACTAAACAGTGTCTGTATGATGCCAAGCTATTGTTGGGAAAAGAAAAGTTTATCCTCTCAACTAATGTTTGTGGACAATGCGGCACAATTCTCACAGCACTGAAAGATCTCCATTCATCTAGTCATTGTGTGGGAAGATGTAAAGTCGCAGCAGTAAGGGGTAAAGAAGGTGACCCCGTGCACCACGAGGCTGTAGGTCTATGCCCCTCCAAGGGCTACTCTTGGACTGAAGTCTGGAGGACAGTGCACATGAATAGGCTGGAGAAGGGGGAAGCTCAGGAAGGCAATGAAAGTAACATACCGTGACCCAAAAAGCAGAGTGGCCAGGCCCAGAGCGTGGGGGGCGTGGTGGAGAACAGCCTCAAAAGAGAGCCAGAGGCCTGACTGGAGAAGAGCTTTGGGTTCTGTTAGGGATTCTGCTTTTTGTTCTAAAAACAATGACAACAAAAGAAGGAGGAGGAGGAGGAGGAGGAGAAGAAGAAGAAGAAGAAGGAGGAGGAGGAGGAGGAGGAGGAGGAGGAGAAGAAGAAAGAAAGAAGAATAGAGAGTCACTGGAGGGTTTAGGCAGGGAAGTGGTACAATGACGTCTTGAAAAGGATCTCACTGGCCACAGTGTAGGAAACGGATTACAAGTAGTAGGAGCAGATGTGGAAAAGTGTGGAGGCCATGTCAGTGATACAGGACAGAAATGCTGCTGCTGCTCCCACTGAGACACTGTCTGTAGATCACCATGGATGCATTTGACAATACATGGCAGGTGACATCAGCAGGGGGCAGACTGCATTTGGACTTGAGAGAAGGATGTCTTCCTGGTGATTTCCTAGCATGAGGGACACAGGAACAAGGAATAATTCAGAGCTCTGGATTCAGATTCTGTTTAGATTGTGTCAAGACTGAGGTGCCATCTAAATAGAAGCTTTGAGAAGGCAGGTAAATTTGGGTTTCTGGAGCTAAGAAGAAAATTCTAGAAGAAGATTTCAATGCATGTTTCAATGTTCACAGGAGNAAAAAAAAAAAAAAAAAAAAAAAAAAAAAAAAAAAAATTTAAAAATAAGCCTGATGACAGAATAGAGAGACACTTGGAGGCATGCAGAGAACAAGTGGGGCCAGCAAGGAAATGCTCTGAGAATTTTCTTANTAGAGCTAGGAAGTCCAACATCTGGGAATTCCAACATCTGGGTAATACTACAGTCTTATAAGAAATAAGAAGGTCCAGGGCACCTAGATCGCTCAGTCAGCTGAGCATCTGACTTCAGCTCAGATCATGATCATACAGTTTGTGGGTTTGAGCACCGCATTGGGCTCTGTGCTGACAGCTCAGAACCTGGAGCCTGCTTCAGATTCTGTCTCCCTCTCTCTCTCTCCCCCTCTCCCCTGCTCATGCTCTGTCTCTCTCTCTCTCTCTCTCTCAAATAAATAAACATTTAAAAAAAATTTTTTTAGAGATAAGGAGGTCCAGAGTACAGCAGCAGTGGCTGTGGGGAATAAACAGTGGATGATCAGTCATGGTCACTGACTTCATGGGAACCCAATTAAGGATGCCTGCACAGAGCTGGAAAGAGACTTAGCTGGACTCAGTGTGTACCTAGGCTGATGAAGGCATCAGTACAACTAGGAGGTTGACAGCAAGGAGAAGCAGCTCCCCACTTTCCACATCAGGGGCAGCACGGCCAGGATTCTATACTGAACACTGTAGTTTGCTGCTGTTGTTCTAGATCCCAGCAGAATGTCACATGGAGATGCTCGCTAGCTTGTTGTGACCTGCAGACCTGGCACGCAGGAGGACCCAGAGAAGTGGGTATAGTTTTGCCAGCAGGGACTGGAGGAGAAAAAGGTAAGGGGAGGTGTCAGGAGAGGGGACAGGCCCAGGAGCAGTCCCTGAAGAGGTCACCGAGCCTGGCCAGCACTGTGGAAGGTGAGGGTCAGGGTGCAGAGTGAAGATCCTCAGGTCTTCTGGGTGTGGAGGGCATAGTTTCTATCCATCAGGAGGAGTAGGAGCCAGATGGAAAGGGTTGGAGACAGAAGAGGGAGGCCAGAAGAAAACATAAGGAGAAGGTGGTAAGAAGGCTTGGAAAGACAAATGACCTGAGGGTTCAGTGGAGTCCCAGGAAAGGAATTCTGCAGCTATCTTGTTTTGTCCTGTTGTGTGTTTTTAATAAAGAAGAGGTGGGTATAAAAAGGTAGAAATGACCAATAAACATGTGGAAAAAAAAGATCAGTAATTAAGACAATGAAACATTTTCCAACCCTCAAAGTAACAAATAACCAATTTCTCCAGACACAACATTTGGGATTAAAAAAGGGATAGGAACACCTGGGTGGCTCAGTTGGTTGAGCATCCAACTTCAGTTCAGATCATGATCTCGTGGCTCATGAGTTCGAGCTCCATGTCAGGCTCTGTGCTGACAGCTCGGAGCCTGGAGCCTTCTTCGGATTCTGTGTGTGTGTGTCTCTCTCTCTCTGTTCCTCCCCAGCTCCTGCTGTGTCTCTCTCTGTCTCTCAAAAATACAAATAAAACCTTTTTTAAAAATAGGGACAAATATCACAGAACAGATTTTCTTTGCTCCAGGATGGTGAGCCCTCCTGGCCCTAATTCTCAGCATACCTGGATGGGTTCTCTGGGCCCCCTTGGTATGCCCTGCTCTTCCCATGGGGGGCACCTCCTCCTGCCTACTCCTCTACCTGCCTAATTGCCTTTGTGAGGCAGTGTGCACAGAGATCTCTAAAGAGCCACTGAGGCTGCAAGAAGCTATGCCAGGACATGCTTTCTATGCCAGGCAAGCTCAGGAGCTCCTCCATGATGTATAGGAGATTGCCTCCACCAACACAGAGAGAAAAGAGACCAAGGGAGCCATATTCAAGGTGAAGAAACAAAGCAAAATGAGTACAGGAAGTTACCTCTGAGTTAAGTGACCAGACCACAGAAACATAGCTCCTGAGTGGCAGAACCAGGAGCTGACCCAGGATGTCAAAACCCAAACCTAGGCCCAATCCACCATACTCTCCTCTGTCCCTAAGTCCATCAGTGCCCCCTCCCATCCCAAAACCAGGAAGCAGTGGGAGAAAGTCAGCTGGGAGAGGGGGCTAGGACCCAGAGCACAGCCATAGTAGAGCTGTCCTGCCTGATTCTATCAAGCATCAACACACACTAGTCATTGCCTGGTCTATCAGGACTGGGCTCTCTCCTCTGAAAGCTAGAGCATGCCATGGACAGCTAATCATCAGAGTAAGGATGTAAGGGCAAGACTGGCATGAGGCAGAGACTTCCCAAAGTCAAAGGCTTGCCATCAGACAGCCTGTGCAGGAGAATCCTTCTCAACCTTCCTAGCCTTGCTCTCCTCCTTCACACATATGCTGGGGAAGGGGAAAGGGAAAGAGTTTTTTAGTCCCCTCCAGCTCTACAGGCTTTGAATCCAGCTTGTTAAATAGCATCATTTATGCTATTAATACAGATGTCCTTAGAGTCTCAGTCGCTCAAGAAGTAAAATGTTAATATAAGTATGAGTCCATCAAACCAAACAGCATGAGAGAGAGAGAGAGAGAGAGAGAGAGAGAGAGAACAAGCAAAGCGATACCTGCCTGGTTCACAATGGGCCAGGATTTCAAATGTGGAGGTAAGGGAACAACTCTCAAGTCTTCTCCTTACTATACACTAGCTCTGAGTTTGAGGGCCACATCTATGATGGTAGAAAGTGATAAAAGCCTCCTGCTGGGGCAGTGATTAAGACCTCCCACATAATACAGGAATGTGCTCAGTCACTGCTTTGACAAGTAGGGCTCACCTGTGCCTAAGGCATGGCACTATGGTGGCCTCAAAGCTGTTACTGCTCTGCATGTCACTGAATAGGTCGGCAGATAGGAACTCCCTTCTACCCAGGACTGGCTTATTTCCAAGCCTCCCGTTTTTTTAAGCAAAAACAATGACAATTTTCTGTCTGTTGTCATTTCCTAAGAACACTTATGAGACAAAGTCTGTGCTATAGTAAACAGCTTGGGAAGCCAAATGTCTCTGGCTCCAGTAAGCATGTTAGGCATGATTCATCTGGTGGAAATTCTCTTTCTAAAGAGGAAAAGCAGGTTAAACAAGGGCCTGCACAAAGTTGTCTTCCTGTGACAAACAAAAGCCTTGGCCAGCCCAGCCCGTTAGACTCATTAGACTCAGTAGAGCTCATTAACCAAATCCACGTGTGGCTTACATGAGATTCTCCTTGTTCACTCTAAGATGATGATGATGGTGGTAGTGACAATGATGATGATGATAATGGTAGTGATGATGACATAGTGCTCTTCCAAAAATGCCCAAAACTTCCCAGTGCTGTCTTCTCTGGGAAGCAATATTGTCCTGGCAAAGCTGTGGGGCCAGGAAATCTCTTAGACCATACAAAGCTAGGGGAGAAGGGGAAGGTGCCTTTAACGGAATGAATGAAATACAGTGAGCCCCAGAGGGAGCAGAAGCTGAAATCCTGACCTAACGAAGAACCCGGAGGGTGGGGAGAGGATAATCCAGGACTGCCTAGAGGGCGCAGAGAGCAAATAGCAGAGGAAAGCACCATGCTTTGAGCATCCAGGGCAGCGATGTTAGGTTGCAGTGGATGTTCAGAGCATGACAATTTTATTTGGGGCCAAAATCAGTGCTGAGCAAATAGTTTACTGAGTGTGTGAGACCTGAAAAAGCCATCATTATCCTGTTCTTGTGAATCAGGCCTCCTAGCCCAGACCATCCCACCTAAAACCACAATCCACACCCTTCTCGGGGCTCTCCAACTCCCCTTTAGTCTACTGTACACTTTCTTCACCACAATTTATATCACTTTTCAACTTTCTCTATAATTGATGCATTATATTAGTTATTTGTTGGCTGCCCATCATGCACCACTCAGTTACAATATGCATCAGCCCCAGGAGGACAGGGAACTTTGTTTTGCTCACTGATCTACCCTCAAGCACCTAGAACAGTGCATGGCACATAGCAGGTATTCACAATATTTGTGAACGAATGGCACTACAGGGTTACCTGACTAGCTTGGACCGGAACTGGCCCAGTTGGTGGTCCCCACCACCCACTACACAATTATCTGTTGTATAATTGCTCAGCTGGAGCTCTCCATGCAGATTTTCCTGTAGAGACACAGACTCAGCCCTTCTGCCAAACATGGTGCTCCCTCTGCCATTGATTAGAACCAGATGGAGTCTTGCCTGTAACATGACTGAGCATTGATTTCAGTAAAGTAAGGAATTACCAAAATATAGTCATTACCATCTATCTTCATCTTGGCGACACATTTGGCGAGCTGTTATAAACCAGGACTTGAAAAGTAAATGTGAATTTATAGACCTCTCAGCTCTGCCCACAGGACCCAGATCTGGCAGAATTGTCATCTCTATTGAGCTGTTACAACTGGTTGATGAGCTCTCCTGCCCACAGATTTTCTCTGTGAATATGGAGGTCACCCAGCTAAAGGAGCTGCATGATAATTCACCCTAGGACCTCAGATTTGGAAAGGCCTTTAAGGTCATCTAAACACATTCCATTTGCTTTAATGATTGACAGTAAATCACAGCTACTAGTCTTCCGCACCCTGCACAAAGAACTCACCCAACTCCAACAATGGTCCCACACACAAAATGGATTATCTGCTCCTCACAATGGAGTAAGCCTTAAAAAGTCTAAGAGATGAAGCAACTTTGGCCACGCAGGACAAGTAACTGGCAGAACAAATACTTAAACCCAGGTTTCTGACTCCAACCTATTACTCTTGACCATTATACTCAACTCCAGCTTTGAATCCTAGAGCAAATTATCAATAGAAATGCAGACAAATTGGTCACTCCTAGGCCCACAACACTTGAACTCATCAATCAATCTTAATACCATTAAAAGTGACATTAACAGACATGATTGCTTCCCAATATGATGCAATAGGAAGTGCATAGCATTCATATAAAGTATTCTTGCCAAAAAAAAAAAAAAAGCCAAGCTTTAATTGAGCCTTGGATATAACCACCAATTTGCAGGAAGCATGGAAGATAAAAAACTTGTTCAATGAGAGGGCAGTCAGCTAAATTCAGAACATAATACACTCTACAGGACATGACCCATGACCCAGTTTCTTCCACAAGCAGAAGCATGAAAAAAGAAGGAAGAACTGTTACAGATTAGGAAAGGGACCTAAGAAACACATCACCTAAGTGCAATGTGGGAATTCTCTCTGCATCCTCGAATTCAGCAAAGTATCTGTAGGAAAGGAGTTTGATGTAAATTTTTATGTGAATGCCTATTAAAATACTAATGACTGTTGTACTAGATGTGAAAAGAATAGTGTGTTTTTAAAAAAACATTTTCTGTTAGAAATGATTAGATAGCTGGATATACATATTGAAGCATTTGTGGGTAAAATGACATATCTAGAATTTGCTTCAAAGATAAGAAAAAAATAAGGGATAGATGAAATAAAATAGCTGAATGCTGGTAATTATTGAACCTGGGAGATGACTAAATGAGATTTCATTACACTATGTGTTCTATTTCTGTGCATGTCTAAAGTTTTCCATAATAAAGTTATGTTTGAGAATAAGTGATGATGAATAGATGAACAGAATTTTTTAAGCCAAAAGTAATATTATGCTCGACTAGAAATGGTCAAGATTTTCCTTTGAAAAGCCTTTCCTTTACAGGACATAAATTTGCCAACTTAGAAAAATGTAAGAGCTTCCAAAACAGTGAGGGTTTCATCAGGAATATTCCACAGAAACCAAAAAAGGAAATAACTAAGAGATAAAACCATATAAAATTTAAGAAAATAGGTATGTTTAAAATTATTAATAAAACATTTAAATGGATGTAATAAGTTGGGAAAATATTTGCAAAGTCCATGTTATAAAAGGCTAAGCATTATCATTAAATTTAAAATATCTTATAAATCTATCAGAAAAAAATAAAATACTCAGTCCAAATGGACAAAAGATATGAGCAGAAAATTTGAAGGAAAAAAGAATAATAAAGGGTACAAAGATGATTAATCTGTATTAGGGCAAACAAGAGGCCAGGTTCATTTGTAATTAAATTAGTGCATATTACAAAGCACATCAATGTCTACACAGTATTGACAAAATTATCATATTAAAGAACATCGGATACTCTGAACATAGACAATAGCTCACGGAGATTGCCCTTCCTCTTGACTGCTGGTGGGCCTGGAAATTGGTTCACATTTACTATGTGTATGTAGCAAAAACCTCATTAATGCTCTCTGACCCAGCGTTTCCTCTTGCAGGTATTTATTTATCAAAAGTAAAAAATCAGAAAGAGGTTGCCTTGTGGACAGTGTTAAGCACAGATAGTTTTCTCAGGTGCTATATGAAAATTATTAGTGTGTAACTCAGAACCTTAAGTAATGGCCAGAGGCTTGAATTCTGGCCCTATTTTTATGGCTTGGTCTTCTTTTTATCCCACAGACTAAAAACATGCGTGTACTTCAAAAGCAACTGGAAAACTGGAATGGATCTTAGGAAAAAAAAAAAAGTGTTTATTTTTGGTATTATGTATAAGTCACCTATTATAAACCTACTCATTCACTGGATACCATTTTGTGCCTAAGACTAAGAAAATCATAAAATAGTTTTCTTCAGTCATATCACCTCTGTTTTCTCAGAATCTTAATCTACTCAGTGACCACACTGGCATAGTTTTAGAAAATATGCCCACTGGTCAATACTCAAGTTCTGATCCACAATGGAAAATGTTCCCTTGTATGATCCAGGACATGAAAATAGAGCCAGATTCCCTAACGTGTATTCTTGGACTTTTCCAAAAAATTTGTTTTCTCCAGCATTAGATTACTGTAGAGTTGAACTCGTGGGTTACCAACCATCAGAGGGAAATTTACCAATAAATTGCAGGTTGAGAACCCACAAACTGAGGAATACACTGTCCAGTATGCTTCCTCAGCATTTTACTTGAGGAGAGTGAGTCTGAATGGGAGGGAGTTGCCCAAGTCTCCTGTTTGTTCTAAGAGCAAAGGTGTTTTGAGCACAGTTAAAAGCCAGCTACAGTGAAGAGATCAGCCTCACATCCATGCAAACCACAGCCTGAAGACCTAAAGCTCCTGGCCTCTAAAGGAGCAAATCCATGGACAGGGGCACCTGGGTGGCTCAGTCTATTAAGCATCTGACTCTTGACTTCAGCTCAGATCATGACAGTTCAAGCCCCGCATTGCATCGGGGGAGACAATCTCTCTCTGCTCCTCCCCTGCTTGCTATCTCTCTCTCAAAATAAATAAAAGTAAACTTAAAAAAAAACCATGGACAGTGCAGAAGATTGGCAGCTCATCTGATAAAGTCAATGGCACATGTAAAATAGATTGAGGAACACCACCAGTAAGCAGAGTGAGTGAGCTGGTGAGCTGATCCCAAGGGTGAATTTCAAGGAAATGCTTTGGCTTATCCAGATTTAAATCTGAATGGAATGCTGCAATATTTCCAGAAACATGAGGCATTGATTTGTCACCAGGAAAGACTGATGTTGACTTTCATAATGGGAATAGAGATTCCTGCTCCCCCCCCCTTCCTTTTAGGAATGACACTTAGAAAATCTGGCATTACAATGAAAGGCAAACCAAAGAAGAAATGGAAGGTGATAGCCAGAAAGAATACCTGTCAATAAAATCTTGGATGCAGTTCTGAGCCCTGGTCCTCAGGATGCATTCCCAGTTTGGAACAGAGTAATAATCAAGGCTGCGTTAACAGTTCAATGAATATTTGCAGAAAGGAGTCACTTGATCCAGAGAGCCAGGTCTCAACCTGGGCTACACATTGCAATCGCTGGGGAGGTCTAACACACACTGATCCTAGTCTCACCCCCAGAAACTGTGACTTCTTTGGTCTGGCGTGGGCACTGGGACTTTTTAAACTCCAGGTGATTCTGATGGGTAGTCTGGGCTGAGGATCGCTGGTCCAATATGACAGTCAAATGAACGGGATCGGAAGCAGAGCTGCTGGATGTTACACAATTCAATTTCTCTATTCCTTGCTTTCCTTATCAGTATAAATGAGGATATGCGCAAGCAGTAATTCATGTAGGATGAAACAGGATTATCTACGTGAAAGCGAACAGGATTATCTACGTGAAAGCGCTTAGAAAATCCCAAAGCACTGTATACAATGTAGAAATAATTCTTGACCTGTGTCTACTGGACAAGTTATTTAACCAGGCACCAGCCAGATTACAGTAAGATTAATGAGGCCTAAATTAGAGGGCTGAACACATGTTGCTTTATGAAATCGATAATTAGGGGGAAATCATATAAAATATTTGCCAAAAATCATATAAACATCCTCAAAATTGGGCGGAGTTTTTCCAAAAGCATGAAAGTAAGGTGCATGTAACAGAGTGTGCTGGGTTGTGAGCTAGCATGTGTCGAAGGGCACGTGTGGACACTGAGGGAAGGGAAGAAGAGGGCAGAGGGAGGTGAGGAGAGGCAAGGGGAGGGAGGGGCTGGAACGGAGTCGTGGTTATGTTGCTTACCTGGATTATCTTTTTTTAGGTGAACAAATGCCTAATACAATGTCGAAGCTTTTTAAAATTTTGAAACCAGGGGCGCCTGGGTGGCTTAGTCCGTTAAGCGTCCGACTTTCGCTTAGGTCATGATCTCGCGGTTCGTGGGTTCGAGCCCCGCGTCGGGCTCTGTGCTGACTGCCAGCTCAGAGCCTGGAGCCTATTTCAGAGTCTGTATCTCCCTCTCTCTCTGACCCTCCCCTGCTAACTCTGTCTGTCTGTCTCTCTCTCTCTCCTAGAAATAAATAAAAATATTTTAAAAAATTTTTTTAAATTTTGAAATCAGAGACCCATTTCAAAAATATATGCCCATATTGACTAATGCATACAATATTTTTATTAATATTTGTGTGGTTCTATATCTAAAAGAGCGAAAAGTTTGCATTTAAGTTCATAAGTACAAAAGACGAGGCATATATATGGCATAAACTTGTTTTTCAAATATGGCAATATGTCATGTTTAAAATCCAGTGTGTTCACTGAGCACTATTTTCTGCAAAAAAGAAAAAAAAAGCTAAGAAAATATTGTCAATTAATATTAAAATAAGAGAAGATCAAACTTATATCCAATGAATGGAGCAATATCAGAACCTATTTTCCAGGACTAACTAGATAATCTTTCTGAAAAAAACTCTGTTGGGGGGGCACCTGAGTGGCTCAGTCAGTTGAGCATCTGACTTCAGCTCAGATGATGACTTCACAGCTCATGGGTTCAAGACCCACATGGGGCTCTGTGCTGACAGCTCAAAGCCTGGAGTCAGCTTCAGATTCTGTGTCTCCCTTTCTCTCTGCACCTTCCCTATCTCTCTGTCTCAAAAATAAACATTTTTTAAAATTCTGTTGGGGAAATATATATATATATATACACATAAAGAATGTATATATATATTCCTTCCAGAGAAACTTCTCCAAAATGTGGTCCTTGTCATTCCAACACAATGCTGCATGTGCCACCTTATCTGACTCTTTTAATATTAATTTTTTAATGTTTATCTATTTTTTGAGAGACAGAGAGAGACAGAGCATGAACGAGGAAGGAGCAGAGAGCGAGAAAGTCACAGGTTCCGAAGCAGGCTCCAGGCTCTGAGCTGTCAACACAGAGCCCAATGCAGGGCTAGAACTCATGAACCACAAGATCATGACCTGAGCCAGTCAGATGCTCAACCGACTGAGCCACTCAGGCGTCCACCTTATGTGACTCTTGACTCTCCCCCTCACATTGGTGCTTTGGGGTTTTGTTCTCATGGTAAAGAAAAGCCTTTATTTATTAAATGTGTTCAAAATAAAATACAAACAGCACATTTTGATTCTTTTCCTCCAAACGGATGGCTATGTTTCTGTTTCTGTCAACATTGCATTAACAAAAACTTTCAAAATCATCTGCAAAATATTGAAATGATGATCCCTTCAAAGTCTGTTTCCAAAATCCTTCCTCTGTTTCCTCTTTGAAATTCAAAATGACTATTACCCCATTGGAGATATAGAGAATGACTTTCTCCAGAAAGCTCTAGTGGCCAAGTAGAAATGTTTCTCTTCAGATCCAGGAAACGGTATTTTATGATTAAATTATTTTGAGCGACACGGCTCTTCGTGTTTTATATCGCAGAGCTGTGATTTTCTAGCAGATGGCTTTGACATTCTTATACCCAGGCAAGTTGCAGTTTTCCAACCTCAGTTAAAATCTTTACACTGTTTGCTTTGGAAGGGATTGCTGTACAAGGGGGAAAGAACCATATGCAATACCTTATCGTGTCGGGAAACTATTCCATAAAAAAACTGGATTTCACGATGGCCTGTTTTGTGTAACCAAGCTACAGGTTCAGTTGCTACACACATCGTTAGGGTATTGCAAGTGTCTGCTTTTCGTTACTTGGGCTGCGCGACCCAGCCCCCTGCATCTGTGTGTATGCCCGCAGTGATTCATTACAATAACAGGAATTTGCTGCTGTTGTGATTGAGATAAATCAGCTTTGTGGTCTGGGCAGCCGTTTTGATAACCATGGCTCCACCTCAAATTTGCTGCCTGGTCTTAAGTCATCTGCACTACAGACTGACTGCAGAAGCAAACAGATACGATATTTTCTTAGAAATTAAAAAAAAAGAGGAGGGGGCGCCTGGGTGGCTCAGCTGGTTGAGCGTCCGACTTTGGCCCAGGTCATGATCTGGCAATTCAGGGATTCGAGCCCCGCATCGGGCTCTGTGCTGACAGCTCAGAGCCCGGAGCCTGCTTCCAATTCTGTGTCTCCCTCTCTCTCTCTGACCCTCCTCTGCTCATGCTGTCTCTCTCTCTCTCTCACAGAAATAAATAAAACATTTTTAAAAAATTTTTAAAAAGGAGTTACTGTGGGCCGGGAATTTAACTAATGCCTTTCTCTACATTAATTCATTTAATCCTCACAACATCCTTAAGGGCTTTAACCTTCTCTTATCTGCCTCAGATGGATCAAGGGATTGCTATCCTCAGTTCAATAATTTGCCCAAGGCACCCCAGCTGGTACCCAGCTCAGGCTGGCCCCGGAGTCGAGGCTCTGAACAGCTGTTCTGATACACCATCTCTGGCCATGCTTGTCCCAGGGTCGAGGGTGAAGAGTGGGATTCCCCCATCATTCATTTCTATAGTGGGTCCTGGAAAGGGGAAGGACCAGGCTTAGTCATCCACACTTCCCCCATGTAATCACCTCTCTGTATTTTGGGCTGGGTCCAACACTAGCCGTGGGATAGACTGGTCTCTGCAAAGCTGAAGGGAGGCCAACCAACCAGAAATTTCTATCTAGTTACCTCTCTCTAACTAGGATCGTGTCTGTGACCATTCTCTCTCCTTTCTTCTTCATATTTTTGTGCTTGCTTCCACAGCAGAGAATTTGGGTATTTTCTTTTCTCCAGGACATATGTATACTAAGAAATTACTTGCTGTTTATCTGTGATTCAAACTTAACTGCGTGTCTTGAATTTTTGTTTGCTAAGTCTGGTCATCCTAACTAGAAGCTAATCAGTAAAGAATTGCCACTGGACTCCTTAAGAGAGGAGAAAAGGTCACAAACAGGGAGGATTTGGAAAACTGCCATCCTTTGTCTCCTCCCTGGTTAGTCCAGCAGCACATCCAGTTCATTATCCCTGCTTATATGACCTCAGACTGTACTGGTCATTGCTATCATTCAGTCTTAGCTCAGGTGTCACCTCTTCATGAAGCTTTCCTCAACCAGCCCCGTTTTGCCTATCCTATAACCCTACTTTATGGTCTCCAAGGCCTAACTAAAATAATTTAACTTGTGTGTTTGGTTCTGCTTGATCTCACTTCATTAGAAAGCAGGGATCTAAAATACCTTGGGCACTGGAGCAGCCCCATCTAGAACAGGGCACACAGTTGACTTCCTATTAGCAATTATATGAACAAATGAATGAATCCTCCAACAGGAACTTGCATATTCCTTGACACAATAATGAGTCTCTGACACACATTGCTTAGTGAAGCTACGTGCCCGTGGTCTTATCAGCTAGCCCTTCTGGTGTGAAATGCTTCTAACCATGTTAAGGGCTCTTGGACAGCACAGTAACACTGCACATTACTCTCCCTTTCCACTCCTGGGCCAACTTGCACCACTCCTCTGTCACCAAAACTGTCTTGGGATTCCCTGCATAGCTATATTATCTCCCTAGCTAGACTGATTGCATACAGAGCAGAAACCACTTCCCATTTCCAGTAGAAGTATGGAGTAAGCATCCAAAAAAATGTTAACTCTGTAGTGGTAGGATGCATTGTACAGGTGTTCATACACTCAAATGCTCCCTAGACTCTCTGTCTAAGCCAGGCTAACTCAATCAGGCCATAGCAGATAGGATCCTTAGGTAGACACTACACAGATACGTGTGCAGACATGGCCAATCAGAATGGAGCTCTGACGCCTTGTAAAGCTTGGATATTGTAAGCTATGTAGGAGAGCAGGAAGCAGGAGGTAGAATTCTAGTTGACACCTAAGGTGACACAGAAAGTCCCAGTTTGACATGGGACATAATAATCAGAGAAAAGCAATGTGGTTATTCTGTGTACCAGATCTACATTGCTATTCTCTGATCATCAAATATTTATTAACAATATTAAATACCAGATCAAAAATATTTTTTATATTTCATAGATAGATCAAAAATATCACTGCCTACTTTATGCCACCTGCTCTGCCAGTCACCAAAAATACAGATGAATAAATGTGACCCTAACCTGGGGAGTTGGTGGTTTTTCTCACTCTCTCTACTCAGTTATGATGTTCTTGAAGATAAGGACATGTATTTATCACTAAGCCTAAGAGATAGTAAGGAACATTCTGCTTGCTTTGTGTTCTTCTAAGAGATCAAACTAGAACAAAATGGAGAAAGACTCAGGGAAAAGAAACTTTTCACACTAATAGAAGCAAGACACTTGCAACTGCCTGAATTCTCCAGAGACAGTATAGGCTTCCCTTTGAGACAATGCATTTCCTTTATCTGGATGTAGTCAAGCACAGATCAGGCTATTTCATGACAAGAAAACTGTGATGGAAATTCAGAGATGTTTAACATAGCTATTAGTTCTTTTTTGTCCTAGAATGTGCAGTGTTCACTTGGTCATGATGTTGCTGCTTTCAGAGCTTTTCCGGGACTAGTAAAGAGATGCTATGTGATTCTCCTAACATTTATTGATTAATTTGCAGAAAGAGGGGAGAAGCATGGGACCTTGGTCTGTCTGGGTGATCAAAGTCTTTATTCACTCATACTATATCTGGAAAGAAAGCATCATGTAACAACCTCTCCCCTCCACTGGTTCTTGCCCTTTTCTGCTCTTTGCCTTCTGGAATCCGTGTAGTGGGACTCCATCACCTCACAAACCATACTCAGTCAATAAAAGAAAAACACAGGAGCAGAAGATGAGACTAGAACTTCTTCCCCAAGTAGAAGGAAGCCAATCAGTGGTTGCATTCCACGCCAATGACATGCATGCCTGGAAGGACACGTTCTTTTAAATACAATAAAATTGAATCTCATCTCCACATCTGGAGCTAAGAAGGAAAATTACCTTAATTAAACACAGCAGAAGCCATATTTACTGCTCACCACATGTAGTGCTCTTAGTCTCCGAGGAGCAAATCTGATATTCCAGAAAAGCTATTTTCCATTGGCACTTACACACTTGTATACCCATGGCCTTCAGATACATGGAACCAAGGAGAAGAAATGTGTTCTTCAGTTTTCAATATGGTTAAAAGATTTACAGTGTAATAAAAAAACATGGGGTCAACACAACTAGTTGAAGAGTGAATACAAAGTCAAATTGCTATTTAGGCCACATGCTCTTCCAAGCAAGCGGATAGACTATTTGCTCCCCACTCCTCCCAGTGGAATCAGATGATTTTCCTTAACTTGTGCTTTGGTATCCTGTAAGTTGTTTCTAGTTGCAGGTAATAAAAACGATTTGCTGTGGGAAAGAGGTTAGAGAAATAAAGTAATAGATCAACACTACATAAAATTGAAGCCCTGAGAAATGGATTGTTTTCCCTAGCAAACAGGTCTAATCCGGAAAGGAGGAAACACAGAGAGCCCGGAACAGAGTGAATGGCCCAATTGTACCACAAGCAATTCAGAAGGGCAGGCAACAAGACTTGCCCATTTAGCAGTTCTCATGTTGGGCCAGAATTCCCTCTGAGTCATTCATTTTAAACACTACTAATAATAAAATGCTGGAATTCTCATTGCACATGAAATAAAAAATGCGCCTTTATAGATAAAGAAATACTTCAAGGATGCAATACATCCTTACTGTACTCACTTTGACCCTGATTTTCCTTGGCTTGCTTTCTTTGCTTCAACCTGAGCAATCTCACCAGTTCCTGCCACCACTATAACCAGGTAAGGACCCAGTTCCTGACTTCTCCTCAAGGCTCTAGAGCCACATTTCCAGTGCTTAATTGGATGCTCCCACTTGCCTATTAAATATCGGTAATGGGGGCCCCACAGGCACCCTAAATTCCATATGCCCAACTCAAGTTGGAATCTTTTCCCATAAGTATGCCCCTCTTCCTCTCTTCTCCAACCTCATCAACTCCATCTGTGATCCCAGAGAACTCATCCATTTACCATCATGCTGGGCCCTGAATCACCATGGTGTCAGAGCTCTGATGCTCCCTGTCCACACTGACCATGTTCCCAGGGGTGTTCCTGGCTCTCCCATGGAGTGCTCCCCTCGTCCAGCACACATTCTCATGTGCACAGGCAAGCTCTTTTGTGGGGATCCTGACCAGGCTCCTCCCAGCTGGAGCCCATCTTGCTCCATAGTCTTTTCTCAGCCTAAGCCCAGCACGGTTCTGCTCTCATGCCGAGAACCCCCATAATAGGACCCCTCCCATCAGTGAACTTGAGTAGTGCTGCCCACCAACACTGTCCTTGCCCCTAAAGGGCATTCCCATATTTGTCCCAAATAGGCAGTGTCTGTCCTTCATAGCATACACTGGCACCTGATACACCTCTCCAATCACACTGTTGCCTTCCTAAAAGCTTTACATGATTGACTCCCCATTGCCTGTTAAATGCAATCCAACTATTTCACCAAGTAAGGCTCTCAAATACCTGGACCCACCCACTCACCTTGCTCAATGGCATCACCCCAATACCCCTTTCTGTTCCAGTCACATGAGATTTCTTTCTTCAAATGAGGAAAAAGCTGACACTTTCCTAATTCACTTCTCCCTCTGTTGTATTTCCCCAGAACTGGAGGCATGACTCTCTTCACTCGTATCCTTGTCTGCCTGTCCCTCAGCTCCCCTGGAAGTGATGGTCCCCCACCACCTTCACCAGCCCCCACAATCCTGGGTTAAACATTAGCTGGGAAGAAACATCAACTGTGAAGTGGCAGAATTGACTTGGTTCTGAGCATGGAAAAGGACTTTCTGATGAGTGTTATTTGAATAGGAACCCTGAAACACCCCATGTGACAGGTTAATAAAACCCAGCAAAATCTTAAACCTACATTAAGTCTCATTGATTTTTTACTTCTGACTCAAGAATCTGCCTTAGCCCTCCTGTTGTGGCCAACAAATCAAAAAAAGAGGCAATGTAAATCAGTGCGTGTTGCTATATTACCAGCCAGTAAGTTCTCTATGCAGATTTCTGACCTGGAGAACAAATTAGACCACATATTTATGTTTCCTCCCCCAAATCCCACTGAAATAACTGAAAAAATATAAAAATTATGCAAAAATATGAAAATAATAACAAATGTTTAGAAGCATGAAACAGGGATGAAAAACTCCAGGGAATTTCTGACTCTGGGTCAAGAGGGAAGTACCAGAAAAAGGTCCCAGAAAGGCACTGGGCCAACCAAAGCAGCATGACAGTAACCTGGGAACATCTTCCTTCCCTCATGAATACAGGTGAAAAGGTAAAGAACCATCTACCTGGAGTAGTATTAACAATTCCTAATGCACTCTCACCCCAGCCCAACACAGTCACTATTGCCCTAAAGGCAGAAATGGGACTGGATGGGGGCCAGGGGCAGCTCACGTGCCTACTCCTTGAACATCACCTTCCTGCCAGAGAAGAATGACCCTGAGTAGGGGACAGTATGGAGAAATTGGCAGAGGAAACTGAACTCTGACCATCCTAACTGGAACACTAATGTACTGTGTCCAATCTAGAACTTTCTTTACAAGTGTGAATGCTAAACATTCACCCCAAACTTGAGGAAAACTAACTACGAATTAGATACAACAAGGTGGATCAGGAGAATAATTTGCCCTTGAGGAAACAGAGGTATTGCAGGAAACACAGAACTTGGAGATGTTGGTCAAAGGGTACAAAGTTTGTTACGGAAGATGGACAAGCTCTAGGGAATCTAATGTACAATGTGGTGGCTATAGTTAGTAACACTGTATTGTACACTAGAAATTTGCTGAGAGTACATCTTAATCTTTCTCACTGAAAAACAAAAGAAAAAGGTAGCTCTGCTATGTGAGGTGAAAGGTATGATAATTAGCTCAGTTGTGGTAATCCTTTCACAATGTATACATACATCAAAACATGTTGGGGATGCCTGGGTGGCTCAGTCGTTTAAGCATTTGACTCTTGGTCTCAACTAAGATCTTGATCTTGGGTCAAGAGTTCAAGCCCCACATTGTGCTCCATACTGGGCATGAAGCTTACTTGAAAAAAATAAATAATGAAAATAAATTTTGAAAACATGTTGTAGGGGCGCCTGGGTGGTTAAGTCAGTTAAGCGTCTGACTTCAGCTCAGGTCACGATCTCACAGTTCATGCCCTGCATTGGGCTCTGTGCTGACTGCTAGCTCAGAGCCTGGAGCCTCTCTTTGGATTCTGTGTCTCCCTGTCTCTCTGACCCTCCCCCACTTGCACAGTCTCTCTTTCTCTCTCTCTCTCTCTCTCAAAAATAAATAAAACATTAAAAAATTTTTAATAAAAAACATGTACACCTTCAAAATACATAATTTTTATTTATCAGTTATATCTCAATAAAGCTGGAAGAGGAATGATTTCAGTTATATCTTCAGAGAAATTCAAAAATAATTATGTGGATTAACACAAAAACTAGGCTGTTCTATAACAGAGCCATCCAAGGACAAGAAATAAATAATGCCCCAATATAAAATTTGCCAGAAAAGCCAAGCAGTGTTGAAAACTAGAGGATCAAAAAGCCTCTAGGAAAATGTCAGGAATGAGAACAAGCTATCAGATTATTAAAAATAGGAAGAGATTAGGGGTGCCTGGGTGGCTCAGTCCCTTAAGCAGCCAGCTCTTGGTTTTGGCTCAGGTCATGATCTCACAGTTTATGAGTTCAAGCCCTGCATCAAACTCTGTGCTGCCAGTGCAGAGCCTGCTTGGGATTCTCTCTCTCCATTTCTCTCTGCCCCTCTCCCACTCATGCTGTCTCTGTCTCTCTCTAAATAAATAAAATTTTTAAAAGCTTTTAAAAAATTATAGATGAGATGTGGGAGTTGTGGGAGAATCCAGAATTATTTTGTTTATAAGACCAACAAAAACGCTACAAAAATATTGATACCTGGGGCCCCTGAGTGACTCAGTTGGTTAAATGTCCAACTCTTGATTTCAGCTCAGATCATGATCTCCAATTTGTGGGATCAAACCCCACATCAGGCTCCACACTAACAACAAGGAGCCTGTTTGGGATTTTCTCTCTCCCTCTCTCTCTCTGGCCATCCCCTGCATGCTTTCTTTCTCTCCCTGAAAAATAAATAAACTTTAAAAAAATATATTGATACCTAATTGTATGGGTTGTACATGTATTATGTAAGTACAAAAAAAAAAAAGAAAGAAAAGAAACGGAAGCATCAATACTAAACTCAGCTGAAACATACAAAAGAAGATAGAAGATACTATTAATAGAAGATCTATTCCCTTGCCTGGAGGACCATTTCCCAGCTTTCATGGTGCTGACTCTCCTTGTCCTTTGGCCTCAGATTCAATGTCCCCACCTCAGGGAGGACAACTTCCCAACCATCCCATCAATAATCCCTCATTCCTTGCCATCTTTAACATGTGCTCCTTTGCTTCCTTCATAAAACAAACAGAATTCTTTTAAATTAATATTTACTTGGTTATTTGTTTCCATAAGTATACATGTATGAATCATGACGTGCAGAAAGCTCCAATTTTTCTTAATTTTCCATTGTATTTCTGCTACTTAGCACAGTGCCTAGGACATAACAAGCATTTAATAAATACTCTTGAAATGAATACCAATATAAACATCACAAGTCTTTAGGTACCCAAATGCTTCAGGAATTATTTACTATAATATATTTTAAATAGACGAATTTAACAAAACTACATGATCAAATCAGAAGAGTTTGGCACTGGGGCGCCTGGGTGGCTTAGTCGGTTAAGCGTCCGACTTTCGCTTGGGTCATGACCTCGCGGTTCGTGGGTTCGAGCCCCGCGTCGGGCTCTGTGCTGACTGCCAGCTCAGAGCCTGGAGCCTGTTTCAGTCTGTGACTCCCTCTCTCTCTGACCCTCCCCTGCTCACGCTGTCTCTCTCTCTCCTAGAAATAAATAAAAATATTTAAAAAAAAAAAAAAAGAAGAGTTTGGCACAACTTTGATAATGAAGCCACATATAGAAAGAAAATCTATAAGAATTGTTTTAATTCAGTCAACCTACTTAAGTCCTGTATGAAGGAGATCCTATTAGACGGACGAGTCTGCCTCAACAAACTTGCATTGAAATGACTCCAGAACTTGGCTAATACAACTAACCATCAGATTAGATATATAAATATATGTGCATGACAATGTGTTCATGTGTGTATACAGGTGTGTGTTACTATATCCCAACAGATGGTATATATTACATTATATATCTTTGAACACTGACAAAATTTTATCATATTCTAGGCCAAAAAAAAAGCTTAATATATTTTTTAAAACTAAATTCCTTCAGACTACTTTCTCTAACCACAATGTAATAAAACCAGAAATTAATAAAAAAAGAAGATCCAACAACTTCAAGCACTTGGACATTCAAATAAACCTGGAACACAGAAACAAAATTAGAACTGAATAACAATTAAGGATACCTCATAATGGGGCACCCGGGTGGCTCAGTTGGTTAGGCGACCGACTTCGGCTCAGGTCATGATCTCGCGTTCATGAGTTAGAGCCCTGCGTCGGGCTCTGTGCTGACAGCTCAGAGCCTGGAGCCTGCTTCCAATTCTGTGTCTCCTTCTCTCTCTGCCCCTCCCCTGCTCACACTTTGTCTCTCTGTCTTTAAAAAATAAATAAACGTTTAAAAAAATTTTTTAAAAAAAGTATACCTCATACCGAAACTATGGAGTTTGGTCAAGGAAAGCAGTGGGGAGCCTGGCATCATTAAAAATTTTTTTCGTTCAGGGGCTCCTGGGTGGCTCAATTGGTTGTCTGAATCTTGACTGCAGCTCAAGTCATGATCCCAGGGTCATGGGATTGAGCCCCACCTCCTACTCTGCACTGAGTGTGAAGCCTGCTTGAGATTCTCTCTCTCCCTCTACCCCTCTTCCCAGCACATGCTCACTCTCCCTCTCTCTAAAATTAAAAAATATTTTTTCATCGGAAAAATGTTTAAAGATACATGAAGATGGATATCTTCTGCTTGTTATATTTATAGAAAACATTTGCCTAAATATAACTTCCAGCGTAACTTTTCATTGCTGTGTGATCAATTTTTTCTTCACATAACATCTTGTGTTTTTTTTTCTGAGTGCAAAGGAAATATGGGCTCACTACAAAAAAATCTGAATTATCTATTAAGATATAAGAAGACACTTTTAAAAAGAACAATAATTTTTAAAAATTCATGTGTAAAAACA
Source organism: Crocuta crocuta (assembly GCF_008692635.1). NCBI lineage: Eukaryota > Metazoa > Chordata > Mammalia > Carnivora > Hyaenidae > Crocuta > Crocuta crocuta. Next base: position 9,592,748 of record NW_027527853.1, on the reverse strand, counting down.
ATAATTAAACCACTCAGATTAAAAAATATACAGGCATGTCACATTTTCTTACATCATGTCACATTTTCTTACATCTAAGTTTCACAAAATTTTTATTTTTTATTCTTAATTGTTCATATAAAGTGATATTTGGAAAGTATTTTCAATAAAATCCATCCTTTTATGAACATTAAAAAAAGAATATCAAAGGATATGTAAACATAGACACAGTGGAGACTAAATAATTGTAAGAGAGGACCATGTTCAACTCTACACAGTAAATATAATTATGTAAGTGAACTGGGCAATTGTTTTAAGAAAGCAAATATAAACAAAATCAAGCCAAAATGAGAGAAGTTGAATAGACCAGAGGAACACTACTGGGCTCAGATATGTACCTCGCACCACAAGGACCCCAACCCCGGTTACTAAATCCTGCCTGGAACTTCTGTCCCTGTAGCCTCAGGTCGCCACATCCACTCCCTCTAAAGACACCTCCAAAATAGATGCTGTGTGGCCCAGCTTCTGTTTCAAAGCTCAGGCAGGTGCATCCGATTCTCAAAGTCTGGGCCATGTGACCACACACTAGCTCAAAGTGTGTCCCTTCTTTGGTGGGAGGTGAGCTCTGCTCATTAAGGCACAAAGCCCCTACCTAAACACAGGAATGGGGTTCAGAGACTCATTGACCAGAAAGAACACATGGCCACCACAGTGGTCATAGAAAGTATTGGAAAGTAAAGCAGATTTTAGTTAGCAGGTCAGCAATCTGTCTCAGTGCCCATGACACTACAAAACAGGCACTCATCTACCCTCTCAAGGTCAGTACAACCCATTGAAGGTTTACTTTCAAATTCATATGTTACCCCTATTTTACTCAACACTGATTTACCCTTTGCCTGATATGAGCAAGGTGTGATTCCAATGGTTTGTTGATAGATAGATAGATAGATAGATAGATAGATAGATAGATAGATAGACAGATAGACAGATAAAGATGATATAGATATAGATTAGATATAGATATAGATTAGATGTGGATATAGAATAGATATAGATAGAGATATAATATCTCCACTCAAATGTTTCCTATGAAAAGTCAACAAGCCCCAAATCCGACAACTGACCTTCATGTACTCTTTCGTAAAATAAGGGTAACAGGACATATCTAATAAAAAGAGATTATAAGGTTTAAATAGGATAAACCCTGGAGCACTGTGCATGGAACATAATTGGGGATAAATAAACGCTAGTAACCTTTATTATTATCCTTCCTTGCCTCCAACCTGAGCTTCCCTTATCCCCAAATCATCATAAACCCACTCAACCCAAGTGTAGTTTATATCCCTCGAGACTCAAAACACATACCACCCGCTCTGAGTGAGAAGAGAACCCTCTGCACCCCAGCACTGAGGCAGGCCCCTCTGACATCACAACTACACTTCCTATTCCCCAGTCACAGAGCTCCAGCCACACTGCCCTTCCTTCTGTTCCTTCCTTGAACACTCCAACACCATTTGTGCCTCAGGTCCTTTATTTTTACAGGAAAAATAAATCTTTGCCAGATCTCTACTTGTCTGAGCCCTTATCATCTTTCAGGCATCAGTTTCTCTCTCCTGTACTCTTAAGAAATTTCCCTGATCACTCTACCAAACAATGCAACTCCCTTCCTGCCCAACCCCTCACTCCATTTACCCATCTCCCTTTTTTTTGGACATTGCCTGCAATGATTCTTCTCTCTTAGAATATAAGTTCAGCTATCTAAGTGATCTTACCCCTAGGACCTCTATAAAGGATGGGTGAATGGATGAATAGGTAGATGGATGAGTGGACACATTCAAGAATCAGTAGGCACTTCTGTCATTCTGTTATAACACTGAAAATCTGAATGCCTATCTGCTTAATGTCTGTGTTCTATTAGAATATGAGTGCTAAAAGACAGAGACTGGGTTCCTATATACTTGGTGCCTAAAACTATGAAACAAGCCTCCTGCTGATTTAATTCAACTCATGTCTGTGTTGTCCTGTGTTCTCACTGCAGTGGTTCTCAAATTCTGTTGAATTCTGTTTTCAGTATAATCACTCCGTATCCCATTCTCTCTACTTTTCCTGTGGCAGATTAAAGATAACCACAATTCCTTGGATTCACCCCCACTGAGAAGTGGGCTCCGATTACCTTCCCCTTAGACCTGGACTGCTCTTGGTGATTTGCTTGACCAATAAACATGGCAGAAAGGAATGGCTGAGACTTCAATACTAGGTTATAAAGAATATTGCAGCTTCCATGTAGGTCTCTTGGAAGTCTCATTCGCCATGTTATGAGACACATAGGCCACGTGAAGAGTCTATGTTTTCTAGAACCACCCAGTCAATCACAGAACAATGAAAGAGAACCAATTATTGTTTTGAGTCACTAAGTTTTAGATGGTTACTAGGCATCAAGGGCTAACAGGAATACTCTCTAACCAATACCAAAGTAAAGAAGTAATAATAAAACAGAAAGGACATTGGGAACTGTGTTCTCTAGTCTTAGTTCTGTCTCCAACTAGTTGTGTGGGTTCAGGTAAGTCATGTAACTACTCTAGGTCTTATCTGGGAAAATATTTTAGTTTAAGAGAGTAGACCAGCTACCTGTAAGTCTAAGTTATTTTCATTCTATGTATATATTTTTAATTTTCTTTTATTAAGAAAGAAATTATTTATTAAATAATTAAATAGTGTTATTTAATTCATATTGCCTTGTAGGAAGAGTAAAAGAAAAACACTACCAATATCACATTTTTGCCCTGGGTCAGTCCAGCCTTAGAGATAAAGGAAAAATGGGACACCAGATTACCATTCTACAGGGATTCTTTCATGGTAAAGACTCGGGCCTGCTATAGAGATAGAATCAAATAGCCAAGCTGCCAATAATTAAGATGTGCCTGTTAGAAAGAGGATGTTGACCCCTGGTCAAGTAACAGGAAGGGTTTTGTGGCTCTATTGTTTGGCTTTGTTTTGTTTTGTTTTTGCTTTTAAATAAAGGGTTTGATTATGTTAGCAAGTTGCTTATTATACAAGGAGAGCACTAGGATTCAGTGAGGACTGATACCCTTCCAGCTCTGATATCATAATTCCAGGATTTTCGCTTTGTTTCTAAAGCAGAAACTTGATCATGTGGGCTCCCTGCTAAAAATCTGTCAAGCTCCTATTGTCTACAGCCAAAAGAACAATTCAAGTTCCTTATGCTTTAAGCTCTCCATGTGGCCCTGCTCCTCCCTCACTACCTCCACCTCTTCCTGTCTAGAAACCTGTCTGATCACACTGACCACGAATCTTTACTGAGATGCCTTCCCCGTCTCCCTCGGGAGGCTCGTCTCCTAAATGGCAGGGGCTGAGTAAAGTTGTTTGGTGCAGGTTGCATTTGCTGGCTTCTCTATTACTCCTGGCTCACTTCCTGTTGAACTTCCCTGAACTGTACTGCCCTGGGATTAGAAAATGACTTAAGACAAACTGGCTTTAACACTGCCCGTCCTCAGGGTTAAGAGCCCGGCTTTGCATTGACCACTGGCCAAGTGGATTGGTTTTGGTGTACCTGATTCTTGGTGCACCTTCCTCACACTTGGAGACCCCCTCCCCATTATGCAGTTAACAGAAAATCTTTTTCCTTTCCCGCTCATAGACCTGCGAGGTGCTTCCCCTCTCATCCCTGCAGACAAGAGAACACCAATGTGTGATACCATGCCACTGCCTCCCCGGCTGTTAGCCTCAGAGACATTTCTGTTCATTCTCAAGTTTCTCTTCAAATGCTTCCTGTTCTTGGAATGAGCACTTAACACAGAGGTCAGTCCTCTACAAGGAGCAGCTATTTTTTACATCGTTTCCTCATCCACTTTTAAAATCATAAAAATAATTTTCAAATAAGTAACACATACCCAATACAAAATCAAAAAGGTATTTTTGGTCAGAGGCAAAAAAATTGAAGTTTCTCATCGCGTACTTATTTTGTCCAGCTTCCTAGTATTTGGCATGCCTAGCACTCAATGCCAGGTGGTCTTAAAAAAATAACCCAAGAAACTATTTTCTCTTTAGTTTGCTCAATAAGTTCAGCATGTCTCTCTTTTGGAATCATAAATGTTTTCTTCAGAGCATGCATATGAATATAAAATTGTCACAGTGTCTAAGTGCTGTAAGATCCTATTATGTTTTTATGCATTAAAAATATTCTGATTTTAAATGCCAAAGGAAATGAATGAATGGAAAGTTTTATGATGAAGGACTCTATCCCATCTCTGTCTCCTAGCCCCCCAACCACCTACCTAAGATTTTATTTTAATATATTAAGTTCTCCTTCTCTGAAGCCAATCATTTCCTCCTTCTACCACTGTAATGTCTATCATTGAAGCACTAATTAAGATATTGCAATTATTGTTCTCCACACTCGACTGCAAGCATCTTGAAAACAAGGAAGGAGTCTCATTTATCTTTATGTCATTAGCGTGTACTGTGTGGGAAACTGTTTCTGGGACTGAGTAGCTGAGGCAGCCCCTACACAGATCCTAGTAATTAAGGGAATTATATAAATTGTACATCCTTGAAATTTGGGAAGTCAGGGGGGTCAGAACCCACCATATATGTGTCCCTTTTCTTCCTATTTCCAGAGCAGCAACCAAGACTCATCTCATCAGCTCCAGACACATTCCCTGCCCTCCCCTCACTCCAGGCCCCCCCCAGCAGAGGAAGTGACCAAGACAGGCATCCAGCAGTCAGCCTGATCTGGAGCTATGGGCCTTGGTTCTGGTTATCACATCTGTTATGTGAGCAGATTATTTGAGAGAGAGAGAAAAGGCCACTATATGGCATCATGTTTTGCCCCCAGAGGGAGGAAGCAGGAGGTTTTCACCATACGCAGGAACAAATGAGCACGCTGTTCATGTCCAAGCACATAGCCCATGAGTATGTCTGGCTCCACCAGAGCCCTGAAGGTGAACTCTGAGACTATTTCTTCCTCCTCCAGGAAGTATTGTTGGGGAGAAAGACACCAAGGAGGGAATCAGTCAAAAGAAGATTCTGGAAAGTTCCTAACAATTGGCATTTTGGGGTTTGTCTTTTGTTGTTTTCTCAAAATATCAGGGAAAATAGACATAAAATAAATTGGTGCTATGTAAAGCATAGAAGGGCCTGTAAGTTACAGCCCTGGTTCATCAGTCAGAATGTGCCCAATTTTTTCACTCCAGAGTGTCGACCTCCCTCAGAGTAATGATACCTTCTGAGGGTATATCCAGTCTCTTATTTCCACAATCTCTCCCTGACTTCTCTCCAATATAGTCTCTGGATGGATGTGGGGAGGAATCACACCACTTATAGCAGTGGAGGGAAGGCAATGAGTTCTAGAGCCTACACGCAGGTGCCAACCAAAAATTCTAGTATGTGAAACAGTTAGTTGACCCAGTGCTAGGAACCAGCTACATGTGGAAGTCTATCGTTCTTTGGCTCAGTTGGGCCCAGCGTTCCCTCTCTGCAGAATCAGCTAACCTCAAAGCAGCCCTATGATGCTGCCTCACACTCCTTCTCACCTGTGCCAGGAGAGCCCCAGCCTCTGATATGCAGTAACTGTTTTCCCACCATGATGAGCCCTACAGCGGGCCTACTGGCTTTCAACTCAGCATCCCCTACAAACAGAACCCCAAGGTTGAACAGAGAATCCAATGAGATCCTTCTCTGGCTGACCCCACCTTGCATGGCAACTGCCTTTTAAGCAGGGATCATTGCAAGCAACCCCTTGTCCCTTTCCTAGGTATCCCTCTCTGTTTTCCAGCGTTATCTGTTGTCCGGTGCAAAGTCCAGGGAGCAAACATCATTGTACCCATTTGCTTATCTCCTCCCTCCTGGCCCCCTCTTTCTTCAATCTCCTACATCAGAAGATTCAAATCTCCCTTCTTTGCTGTCTTTATCAGTGCCCATTTGAAATTCATGGTTAATCCATAATGGCAGGATTTTTTTGCAGCTCTGCAAGAGGATCTCTGTCTAGGCAGATGGACGCCAGAGGGAAAAAGTTGTGTGGTTGGAATATGTCAGAAAACTAGCACATTTTTCTTCAAAAAGAGGATACTCCCTAACACTGTCTGGGGAATTCTGCAGAAGGATCCCTTTGTTGAGGCTGAATCCCACCCTGTGTGTTCCTCTGCAGGAGACAGTGGATGTAAGTAGACTGAAGTCAGGCTTCCAGGTGGAAAGAAAGGCTTAACGCATCTGGGAAACCCTGGGCACCAGGACACTCTGTGGACAGGCACTCAACTGTCCCAATCTCTCCCACCGATGATGTCTGGCCCTGGAGAAGGAAACCAAACTGTTGCCCCAGGGACTGTTAGTAGGTTAATTTTAGGTAACTGAACTAAAGGGTAATGGGGACACTGATGAAGTGAGTGTTCTGCTGTCACAGAGCTTGGGGGGGGTGCTCTGCCCCCACTGTGGGCTGCCAATTGTCCTGGGCCATTAGGCTTGACCTACCACCCTTGTGGAAAACACAAAGCCCCAGGAGCTTCTGCTTCCAAAATAAAAGAACAAGAATATCTCCTGGATTGTGGACATTCTATCAGGAAGTAACCAGAGAGCCCTGACTGCCAATTCTCCTTTGAAGATGGAAAGCAAAAACAAACACAAATCTTAAACAAAGACTACAAACCACTAAAAAAATAAAATAAAATAAAAATAACTATTTCAAGGAGTGGTTATGAAGAGAATGCCAAGGATAGAAAGAAAAAAAGAATGGGGTGTGTTGTAAATCAGCTCCTTTTTTATGCACCTGCCAATGTTTCCGTTTATGACAAGAGAAGCAATTGTAGGATGCAGTCACCAGAAGTAGAATTGCTGAGCTGCCAACTGGAGTTGTGGCAGGAGAAAATGCCCCTAGATTCTCTCGAAACAACCCATGACCCCAGTCTTGTTAGGATTTAGCTGAAATGTTGAGAGAAGAACTTTGGGGTCCAAAGACAAAAGAAGGTGGGTTGATATTCAGACGGTCCTCATTTTCTTTTCTTTTTTCTTTTAACTATTTATAAGTTTTTATTCAAATTCCAGTTAATTAACATATACTGCAATATTAGTTTCAGGTGCAATTTAGTGATTCATTACTTCCCTGAATCACTCAGTGCTCATCACTACAAGCACACACCTTAATCCCCACCATCTATTTCACCCATCTCCCTACCCACCACCCTCTGGTAACCGTCAGTTTGTTCTCTGTAATTAAGAGTGTGTTTCTTGGCTTTTCTCTCTTTTTTCCCTTTTGCTCATTTGTTTTTTTCTTAAATTCCACACATTAATGAAATCATATGGTATTTTTCTTTCTCTAATTGACTTATTTCACTTAACATAATACTCTCTAGCTCCATCCATGTTGTTGCAAATGGCAAGGTTTCACTCTTTTTTATGGCTGACTAATATCCCATTGTGTATTTATAAACCACATCTTCTTTATCCAGTCATCAGTCGATGAATATTTGGGCTTTCTCCATAGTTTGGTTATTGTAGACAATCCTGCTATGTATCCCTTATAATCAGTATTTTTGTATTCCTTGGGTAAATACTCAGTAGTGCAATTTCTGAATCATAAGGTAGTTCTATTTTTAACTTTTTGAAGAACCCCTATAGTGCTTTCCAGAGTGAAGCCACATTTTCTATCAAAGTTGGGACGAGTGTGGCTCAAAATGCATCTTCCTTCCTCGCTCCAGGGAAGGTGATGGCCCAAGGGAAAAAGTAGAAAGGACTGAGTCAACAGACTTGAGTTTGAATCTTGACTCAGCCACTGCTAAGAACTTGGGGATGGGGCCTGGCAGATCTGCAGAGAAGCCCCCTCAAGGCATTCAGCATAGCCTGAGGCATAGAAGCCACAAGATTGAGTAGAACTAATTGTGGAGGAAGATTAGTTTTCCCCTTGGATTTGGAGGATAGAGGGACAAATGCCCAGCAGGAAGTGGCATGAGGACTAGCAGCGGGCATCGTCTCTCCCAAATCCATGACAAGTGCCCCCCTCAAAAGCTGAGAGTCAAAGAGGACTTGGTTTCAGGCTGCATCCCTGCAGGTATTTTTTTTATTATACACAGGCCCCCTGCTAGCAATTGGGGAGAAAATGATGAAGACCTAATGTACCCTCACTGTGACACATAGGATGGTCATCCTGCATAGAAATGACCAATCTTGTCTGTGCACTGTCCTTGTTCCAGCCATTCCCACAGCTCCTCCACCTGCACATGCCCAATTCTCCCCTCATCAGCTTGAGGGAGGCCATGTTTGCATGTAACTTTCTGAGCCAAGCACTTCATCCTCTAAAATTATTTTCAGCTCTGATACTGAACAATTTTCAGGGAAACATTCTTTCCCTGGTTACTCAGAGTGCTGGAATGTCTCCCTTGGGTGCTACACCTTTTCTTGTCACAATCCCATATGTTATCATAGCTGTTAAACTAGCTATGATTATTAGGGCAGCTGGGTGGCTCAGTCAGTTAAGCATCTGACTCTTGATCTCAATTCAGATCATGATCTCATGGTTTGTGAGATCAAGTCCCATGTCAGGTTCTGCGTTGAATGTGGAGCCTGTTTGGGATTCTCTCTCTCCCTTTCTCTCTGCCTCTCTCTCTCTCAAAATAAATAAATAAACTTTTAAGAAAAAGCTGGTATTATTTGTATTGACTCATCCCTAATCCAAGAACTTATGAATGACAGCCCCATCCCAGTCCTCCCTTTTTTTTGTGGGTAAACCTGGCAGACATGTGGGTGAATTCGGGGTAGATCTGAGGAAGGGAGGCTTTGCCCACCAAAAAAAAAAAAAATCTCTTGGATTCGCAACCACTTTCAGTGCTGCTAGTAGTTATGGTTACTTAGCACCAAGGAGATAGTCCCACTTCCCGGTCCAAGAACACCACCCAGCTCCTTGTCTGGACAATTCTTACTCATAGACTCACAATGCCCATTGTTTTATTTCTCTGCAGGTGACCTTGGGTAAACTATTATTGAATGTGATTATACACATAGTACAATTATAACTTATGACTATTATTTGCCTTCCCTCCAGCCCCACGACCTTTAGCATAGGTCCTCATAATCTCTCAAACTGACTTTGCCTTCTTGAACTATCTTACTCTATGCATGGAATGTGTGTGTGTGTGTGTGTGCGCGCGCGCGCGCACACGTGCGTGTGTGCACCCTGTATGTATGCATGTGCTGTATGTGTGGAGGGTGTGTGTATGTGTGGTATATGTGGAAGAGATATGTGTGTCTGTGTGTGTGTGTGTGTTATGTGTAAATGTGTTGTGTGAGGGGGGAGTATGCAGGATATGTATGTATAGTGTGTGAGGGGTGTGTATGTGGAGGGGAATGTGTATGGTGTATGTGTGACAGTGTTATGTATGTGTGTGGGTATAGGTATGGGTGTGTCTGCCCCTTCACCAGATTCTGTTTGGTAGAAATCTTGTTTTTTACTCCAAGTTCAGTACAGAACCTAGAGCATGGTAGGCACTCCATAAATGTTTGATGTTGAATTAAATTGAGACTTGTAGTTGTATCACTTCCAGTTTTGAAATAGAATATGGGCACCTGAACACTGTCATAAGCTTGTTGAGAGAGAAATTTGCCTTGGTTGAGTCTTGACTAATGCTCTTGTCATCTCCATTAAGAGTCTGCAGTGCATGTGTGACAGTGACTACAAATAGAATAGTAGATATTTCTGCCCTTCCTCTCACCTAGTAACCACCATTTTCCAGCCACCTCAATAAATGCAAGGATTGCAATGGTGCAGATACCTAAGCTGCAGCAATGTCTGCTCAGGTAGGAGAATGAGGACATGTGGACAGGTGGAGGGGTCAAGGTTCGGGGTTACCTACTGCCTTGTGGAGGGAGCTATTCTAAAGCTCAGGGGACAATAGGAAGACTCATGTATTTCAGGGCCCACGAATAGCAGATTGGCATTTCCCTTGTCATTTGATATTTATACATGCGGTAAAGTTCTAGAATCATTGGATCTCTTCCTTTTATAGCTACAAAAAATACTTAAGAGGCATCTATCTTACCTTTGAAAATACCTATACATAAAACCGTGAGCTTCTTTAATAATTTTTATATCTATGTAGCTGTTGGAAGTTCTGATAATTTGGAACAAATCATTATTAACTATCAAATACAATCACCACGGAAAATGCTTCTGGCATCTCATGGCCATCATAATTGTTACCATCATAGATTTCATGCATGTATTCTCACTGTATCTTCCCAACAACACCATGGATAGTTATTACTATTCATTTCTTCACACATGGAAACTGAGGATCAACACACCTGAGATCACAGGTCCTGGCAGCCAGGTCTTCTGGCTGTTGATTGCATCCTTTGCGTTTGTATGAACAAATTTGCTAAGATCACACTAAATAGGAACTCCTTCACTGGGAAGGGGTTTTGTTACATAGCTGGCAACAGCTGCCACAGCAGTCTATAGGTCTAGGAAACCAGGGCTGGAAGTAGGGCAAGTTTATCTTACTTTGGGTCTCTTAGTAATAATCTCAGAAAGAAGGAAATTTGTTGGCTAAAAAGGACAGTACACATCACACAACCTTACCTACCAATCAGTGCTTCTGCCTCATCCTGAACACCCTACATAAATGCACAATTTTACAAAGCAACTTAGTCACAGTATGTCTGTTCTCATCACTGTGTGGTTCTTCCTTCTACATATTGGCCTCCACTTGGACAGATGCAATTAATTTCTTCCACATGCCAACTGCCACAGATATTCCTTTTCAATTCTGAACTGTATTCCAACATATTTCCCAGTTCTATCAAATTTGAATCAATCTCACGTTAAGGCAAGAAGCCATAAACTGTTTCACCAAAATACCTCCGAATAACTTCCCTTTCACATGATAACAATCCTCAGATAGTTTTGCTTATCCAAGTGTACACAGACTTAACTTTGAGTTTATTATGTAACATGTGATAGTCATGCAAAATGGTGCTAGGTGTTGGTTGTCATGAAGGTGACTGAAATAGTTAACTGAAGTAGTGAACAGAAACATTAAGCATCCTTGTTGATGTCTTGAACTAAAACCAAACAAATCCAACTCCTCTAGACCAGTGATCCTGACTCGTTTCCAATAATCCAATCTTATGGTCATATGATACCTACTAAAGCAACTGATGATTATGGCTTCATTTTGTTGTGGCTTACAAACTGTCATTTCTAAAAATCCATTATGAAATATTTCCTGAGATCATTATCACTCACTGCTCTGTTGTTTGAAGAAGCCATTTTATTAAGTTTTGTTTTGCTGTATTTGTGTTTGGTTTAGGTGAAGACTCCTTTATCCATCTTGTTTCCACTAACACATATCACTTTTTCAAGCCTCTGTGGTAAACTCCCCAATGCTAATGAAAGTGACCACATCAGGGAGATTGGGATATATTTTTTAGCAAGATAAATATTAAGCTTATGAGCCAAGGGAAGGAAAGGGGCTTGTGGGCTGGGTGTGGTAAGGGTGGGGAGAGATTCATAGAGAAAGGAAGCAGCAAATGCAAAAGACCCATGGAAGAAATCATAGCATAATGCAAGAACAACTCCTCCAAATCCAAGAGTGTTTTTAGGAAAACTATTAGGACCACTAAGAGAAAAGTGGTTACATTTAAGACTTACAGGCAAAAGAATAACTATTCACTATGGACAACCAAAGAGAAAATGTATTTTAAGAAAGAGGATAGCATTTACAATATTAAGAGCATGAAGTCTGCTGAAAAATCCAACAGAAGAGGTGCAAAACCATTATGGGGAAGTTTTTTAAGCTTTAAGACCTAATAAGCTGGGGCACCTGGGTGGCTCAGTCGGTTAAGTGTCTGACTTCAGTTGAGGGCATGGTCTCACGGTTCATGAGCTCAAAGCCTGAGCTGGGCCATGCTGACAGCTCAGAGCCTGGAGCCTGCTTTGGATTCTGTGTCTCCCTCTCTCTCTCTGCCCCTTCCCCACTCATGTTCTGTCTCTCTCCCTCTCAAAAATAAACATTAAAAAAAATTTTTATAGAAGACCTAATAAGCTGGATTGTACACCGTAGTCATGGTTGTAGACTTTATTAGCCTATAGATATCAATTTTCCCCCCAAATAATTCACATGTGCAATGAAATTCTCATCAAAATGCCAAACATAATTTTTGTGCAACTTGTTGGAGCGATCTTAAAAGTTGGTTGAAAGAGTAAAGGCACAAAATAACTAAGACAATTTTATTTGAAGACAAGAATAAAAAGAATGAGACAAAAAACTGACATACCTTACCAAATATTGAGACTTATGAAAAAGCTGTAGAGATTAAAATGATATGGCATTCACCAAGGAGCTAATTTAAGAAAAAGCCAAGAAATAGACCTTCATATTTATGGGAACTTGAAGTATGACAGAAATGGCATGACAAACCAGTTGAGAAAGAAGGGGCTATTTAACAAATGGTGCCGTGACAACCAGCTATGTGGATGGAGAAAGAAAAAAATATCGCACTATATCAAGTAATTTCAGAGAGACTAAAGATTCTACCACTTGTGATCCTTAGCAAATTCTTTAACCTCCCCATCCCCTAGCTTCTTTATCTGTTAAATGGGAATAATAATAACAGTATACAATTCCTATGGTTGTCATGAAGATTAAGTGAAGTAATTATTGGTAAAGCACTTAAAATAGTATCTGGCATATTGAAGTAGTTGTTAAATGAGTACATTAAAGTCAAATGTTAAAGACAAAACTGAAAACTTCTGGAGGAAAATATATGTACATATCTTTATGACATCAGGGAAAGTGAGAACTAGATGTGAAAATCATGAACATAATTACAAAGATGAAGGAATTGGACTACATTAAAGTTTACAAATCTCTACAAATCTCTATAACTAAAGATAGCAAAACTAACATTTAAAGTCAACCAAAACTGAGAAAACATTTGTAACAGATAGAATAAGAAATACAGAGAGTATATGAAGTGTTCTTACAAATAAGAAAAATAAAAATAGAAAATATGGACAAAGAATATGAATAGTTGAAAAAAGAAGAAATCCAAAGATCAGAAAATGTATGAACTGGCTTTAAACTCCCTGATAATCAGGGAAACACAATGACTATATAATATCCCTTAGAGGCAACAGTCCAGCAATCCTTGGAGAAAAAAGTAGAGAAATAGCAATGTTCATTCCCTGCTTTTGGAAATATAATTTAGACAACTGTGTTAGGAAGAAATTTGGAAACATCCAATAAGTTTAAGGTTTTGCAAACCTAGAATCCAATATAATCCCCCTATAATGATAACTAGGCTCACATCACACACAGCCTCCCCATTTCCATAAATGGTAACTCCAGTTTCCCAATTGCTTAGATCAAACGTCTTGGAGCCATCCTTGACTCTTTTTCTCTCTCATACCACACCAGACCCCTCAAGAAACCTGTTGGCTTTATGTCAAAATATATCCAGAATCATAACCATATCTCATCACTTCCGCCAATGACCTCAGGCCCAAGCCCCGATCACCTCTTTCCTGGACCATCACAGTAGCCCCTTACTGGTCTGTTTCTACTCGTGACACCTTTTAATGCATTTTCAGCCAGAGTGCTCCTATTAAACTCAAGTCATATCAAGTTACCTCTCAGCTCAAAATCCTCCCTTGGTTCTCCATTTCATTCAGAATAAAGGCCAATAATGTCAAATAGCCACAAGATCCCTGACAATCGAGTCCCCATTCTTCTCTGACCTCATCTCCTGCTATCTCTGCCACCTCTTGCTCTCTCTGCTCTATTATATTGACCTCTGAGCTGGTCTTTGAATTTAGGGTTTGCTTCCACTGCAGGTCCTTGCACTTATGGCTTCCTGTGGCTAGAATACTTTCTCATAAATCCATACCTCCTAGATAACCCTACACAATGGGATTTTCTCAACGAAGACTTTCCTGGACTGCTCTGTATAAATTCCAACAATACTTCCCCACATTCCCCCAGCAATACATATACTTACATAATCTATAATCTTCTTCTCCATCTTATTATTTTCCTGTTCTTCTTGCATCCTTTCTTCTTTTTTGCGGGGGAGGGGAATGATAGAGAGGGGTGTCTTTCTCATCTCTTTCAAATGCAGGCTTTGGGAGGACGGGAATTTTTTTGTCCCTTCTGCTCGCTATGATATCCTCTACAACAGTACCCAGTAGGGCACTTGTAGGCATTCAATAAATCTTGTTTAAATAAATAAATGACTACATAAATTATACAGCTACACTCTTCCAGGCATTGTTTTGGAGCTGGAAAATAGAAATGGAAGGGGAGAAGGAGAGGCCTCATCCTCAGGGAACTAACGATCTTCTGATGGGAAAAAAAAATGAGCTAATACATAAACATATGGATATATAATTTAAAATAATTAAGGATGTTAGGAAGGCAATTTCTGTTGTTTCCACCCCACTAGGCTGGGGGTTTTTTGTTTTGTTTTTAGGTGCTATATTAACTGTGGAAGTGTGTCATCCACCTCATGACGATAAATCATTTCTTAGGTTTCTCACTTGCTCCATTAGAACTATCAGCCTGATTCAGCCAGAAGTCAGAAATAGGCATTTCTGTCCTGTGTTGTAATGTCAGAGGGGATCTCACTCAAATTTTTCATTGATGACTATAAGCTTGAGTGACACACTGGAGAGCTCCCACCTCTTTTCAATCCCCCTTATAGATTGGGAATGCTTTCAAATCAGTGGAATGCCAGCATCTATTCCACCTGGTGGAGCAGATTCTGTGGGAGGTGGGGTTTCATGTCTTCTTTTGTTCATGGAATTTCATGAGGTTTTTATGACTGAAAAGGATTTCAGAAGCCCGCCTTGCAGTGGGGAGATGCAGATGGCTTTTGGAACATAAAGCCCTGAATTGCCAACTTTTCATCATTGCTTCCAGCCCAACCCTAACTCCACACTCAGTTGCATTTAAAAAGTAGGTGAAAGATCTTGGGAAAAAAGCCACAGAATGCTTGAAGATTACACTAGATGAAATGAATTATCTTTATTGAACCCAGATATAGAGAAGCACTCGCCCATGAGGAATTCCACCACCAGGCCAGAGAGCATTCTGTCTTGGAGGGGCACACCCCAAACTGTGCTCTTATATAACTAGAAGGTTTTGTCTTTTCACCTCTTTATTTGGCAGCCATGGATCTGGTTTTCATTGTCTTCACCACATGTTTTCTCCTTGCTGTATGTTGTGATTGTTGACTTACAGAGCATCAAAAAGAAACAAAACAAATCTCCAAACAGCAGAATTTGGCCAGAGCCAAAAGCAACGCGCAACGTTTGAGCTGAACTTACTCAAAGCTGGGCAAAAAGACAGAGGCTTACAAAAATGCCTTTTGTTTGAACCAAAGACTGAAGCCAAGGCATCTGTGTCCAGAAGTTCTTGTGCATGGATGAGCCTCCGATCCCAACCTGCAGGAAGCCAGCTGGATGACGCTCTTGGCAGCTGAGTGTCAGAGAACCGAAGCAACAACCTGCCTTGCTTCAGCTTTCGAGTGTCTCTAGCCCCATGGAGCTTGGAGAGTTCCAACAGATTCCCTCATCCATGGCAACAGATCTATGCCCAGATTGAAGCTGCACTCACATTCCAGGAACACTGCATCCATTAACTCAGCGACACATTCTATTACTCTACTAATTGCATCAGTCGTCTCAACTGCCCAAAGATGCCACGCCTGCCAGTAAGACCTCAGATTTAAATCATCTAAGCTTCCTCATGTCTCAGGCCTGGTAACCAGCACCCAGCTGAAGAAATGGAATGACTAGTGCCACACAGGACTCCTGCGGGCCCTCCTAGTCCCTGCATCACCAAGGGTAACCACTGCCCCATCTTCTAACAGCATAGATGAATCCACAATAGACCAGATCACAATTATCATATTATTCTATGTGCAATCAATAAATTACTTACGTTAGGGGCGCCTTGGTGGCTCAGGTGGTTGGCATCCAACTTAGGGTAAGGTCATGATCTCACATTTCGTGGGTTCAAGCCCCACATCGGGCTCTCTTTGCTGACAGCTCAGAGCCTGGAATTTGCTTTGGATTCTGTGTCTCCCTCTCTCTTTGCCCCTCCTCGACTCGTGCTCTGTCTCTCTCTCTCTCTCTCTTTCTCTCTCTCTTTCTGAAAAATAAATAAACGTTAAAAAAAAGTTACTTGTGTTATACATCTTATTCCCTATCCCACTTGCTCCATTCATTATCCATTTATAGGCAGCAGAACTGAGAGACATGAATCCCAAATGCCAGGGTTTGAGTCCTGTCCCCACTATTACTTACCCTTGTGACACCTCTGTTTCCTCATCTTGAAAAATGAGGGCAACAAATTAAGATTATTATGATAAGTAAATAAAGTATGTGTAACACTATCACTTCTGGCACATAGGAAACAACCCATGAATTCTTTCCTTACTTCCTTACTTCCTTCTTCCATCCATTCCTTCCTATCTTCCTTTTTTCTTTCAGCCATTCATTCTTTTTTGTTTTCCTCAGCAGTGTCCCTAGAAGTAGCTTCTGGCACCTCCTCTGTTCAGTTGCTGCCAACACAGCCAGTTCCCAAAGGCAGGTTCCTGGCAGCTCTGGAGCTCCTACTCCGTCCCTTCTCACACCGTGTCCAGAGAACAGCTCACAGGGGGCAGGCCCTCACCCCATGGGACAGGGCATGGCCGCAAGGCCTGCAGCTTCCAGCCCACCTTTTTGGGTGTACTCCCAATGGGGCAGACCACTGAGTGGAAGCTGTCCCCTCACAATGACCCCTGCCCTGATCCCCACTCACCTTGTATTTCCTCCCAACCTAAAGGTCACTGTCATGACCTCATCTTTCCCAGGCATTTCATCCCTTGGCCCGCCGGCCGGTTCTTAGGTTCTGTCAGGTCTGTCACTTTTGTACTCCCTAAACCCTTTCTCTCTCTGTGCACCAACACTGCCTTAATTCATTCCAACATTTTTCTTCCTTGATTACATACAATATCTTCATAGCAGATCCTGCCTCTAATTGGGGTCCTCCTCACTTCAAGGGACGAGCAGAGTGGTCAAGGCCTCCTAAGATCTGCCTTTCCTCTGTCCCGGAATGTCCCAGTACCAGCTGTCTCCTTACTCCCAAGGAGTGTTCCTACCCCCAGGACCACCTGCTACCACAGCACCTATTAAGAGAGTCTCCTGAGCTCTGGGCATTTCAGATGGAAACACATTCCCTGACCTGGATTGGCAGGCAGTTCAAGGCCAGTCAGTGAAGTGGTGTGTCCCCAGCAGCCTGCTGTCACCTAGCCTTCCACCCGCCTGTGAGGCACCAGCTTTCAGAAAGTGAGCTCTGAAGCCCGTTGGGTCCTAAATGTGGCCTCACACAGAGGGAAAGATGGCACCTTGCCAGTTACTAAAAGAATGAAAAATCAAAGAGACCAGAAGCCACTTAGCAAAATACAGAAAACACAAATATCCATTCAAAGAAACACAAAATAGAGAAAGAAGATGGAAGTAAGAGCAAGTGTATCTGTTTGCATGATACATGTAAATAAGACCCATGACTGGGCTAAAAAAATTCCATATGCTGCATGAATGAGGAAGGCTCTCAGCAGAGCAACTCAGAAAGGTTGGAAGAGACACGGGGCAGAGGTGTACCTGGAACCAGCCAGCAGAAACAAAAACAAAGCAGGACTTTCCATAGTCGTATTACAAAACTAGATAAATTTAAAGTTTAAAGACATTAAAATTACACTAAGTCCACATTATAATAAAGTATATAATCCAGAAAAAAAACATTTGACTATCATAATCCTTTATGTGTCCAATAATGTATCATTAAGTATCAAGCAAAAAATGCTATAAATGGAAGAATGGGTCACCTCCTTATAGATACTCTTATTATGAAAAATAACTTCCTCCCTGCAAAGGGAACCACCAACAAAATGAAAAGGCAACTTACAGAATAGGAGAAAATATTTGTGAATCATGTATCTGATAACAGGTTAATATCCAAAATACATAAAATAATCCTACAACTCAATAACAAAAACAAACAATCCAATTAAAATATGGACATTTTCCAGTGCAGACATACATATGATCAATAGGTTCATGAAAAGATGTTCAACATCACCAGTCCTCAGAGAAGTACAAACCAAACCCACAATGTTGGAAATAATGTGGAGCAAAGGGAACCTTTGTGCACTGTTGGTGGAAATGTAAACTGGTGCAGCCATTATGGAAAACACAGGAGGTTCCTCAAAAAATTAAAAATAGAACTACTCTACGATCCAGCAATTCCACTTATGGATATTTACCAAGAAAGAAAGAAAGAAAGAAAGAAAGAAAGAAAGAAAGAAAGAAAGAAAGAAAGAAAGAACACTAACTCTAGAAGGTATATGCACCCCACATTCATTGCAGCACATACTTACAATAACCAAGATATGGAAACAGCCTAAGTGTCCACTGATGGATGAATGGATAAAGCAAATGTGATAAATACTACACATATATACACATACACACCATAGAATATTATTCTGTGATTTTAAAAAAATGAAATCTTGCCATTTGCAACAACATGGATGGAACTTGAGGGCATTGTGCTAAGTGAAACAAGCCACACAGAAAAAGATAAAAATCATATGATCTCACTTACATATGGAATAAAAAAAAAAAAAAATCCAAGCTCATAGATACTAGTGGCTGCCAGAGGCACAGGGGTGGGGAGTGGGCAAAATGGGTAAAAAGGGTCAAAAAGTACAAAAGAACAAACTTCCGGTTATAAAATAAATAAGTCTTTTTTTTAAGTTTTACAAGGTGGGGGCACCTGGGTGGCTCAGTCGATTAAGCCTCAGACTTCCACTCAGGTCATGATCACATGGTTCATGGGATCGAGCCCCTCATCAGGCTCTCCGTGCTGACAACTCAGAGCCTGGAGCCTGCTTCGGATTCTATGTCCCTCTCTCTCTCTGCCCCACCCCTGCTTGCGCTCTGTCTTTCTCTGTCTTTCAAAAATGAATAAACATTTTTAAAATATATTTAAAAAGTTTTAAATGGGGATGTAGTGTACCGCATGATGGTTACAGTTAACAATACCATATTGTATATTTGAAAGTTTTGAGAGAGTAAATCTTAAAAGTTCTCATCACAAGAAAAAAAATATTTTTGTAACTATGCACAGTAATGAGGCTTCTTAGGTGATCATTTCACAATATATACAAATACCAATCATTGCATTGTACACCTGAAACTAGTATAATGTCTGCATATATCAATTATACCTCAATTTTCAAAACAAATCACTTTCCAGGGGCACCTGGATGGCTCAGTTGGTTAAGCACCTGACTCTTGATCTCAGCTCAGGTCACTATCTCACAGTTTGTGACTTGGAGCCCCCCATCAGGCTCTATGCTGATGGCATGGAGCCTGCTTGGGATTCTGTCTCTTCTTCTCTCTGCCCCTCCCCTACTTGCTCTCTCTCTCTCAAAATAAATAAATAAATAAACGTTAAAAATTTTTTAAAAAATACCTTCTCTTCGACAAATACCATATGTTTGCACGTATAGGAGGATTAGGAGGAACTAAACAAAGGGGGAGAAGAAGAGGAAAAATAGTTGGGAAGAGGAAGAGAGGCAAACCATGAGAGACCCTTGAATGCCAAGAACAAACTGAGGGTAGATGGAATGGGGGGGAGGGGAAGGGGGGTGATGGGTATGGAGGAGGGCACTTGTGGGAATGAGCACTGGGTATTATATGGAAACCAACTTGACAATAAACTTTTTTTTTTTTAACATAGCTTCTCTTCCACTTCATTTGCTATACTCTTGCCCCACATAGGTTTTGTTATTGTTACTTATCAGGGTCTAAAATTACATTATTTATGTTTACCTGGTTATTGTCTATCTCTCCCCACTAGACAGTAAATTTCACACAATTCTCAACATCTACAATTATACCCGTATGCCAAGCATTCAATACATATTTATTGAATGAATCACTTAATCAATAACAATATGACCCAAAACTTCTCCAAATTGGAAATGAGAAAGGAAAACTCATTTCAAACACAAAGAACATTAAAACAATTGTTAGAGAATTTTTGTCCAATTATCTGGTAATAAATGAGAAAACTTGGATAAAATCAAAAAGTTTTCTTAAGAAGTGTTATCAATATTAACAAGATCAATTTAAAAGAAGTATTAGCATTTGGCTGGATAGATAGATAGACAGACAGACAGACAGACATATGGTCAGCCAAATACACACACACACACACACACACACACACACACACACACACACACACACACCGGTCTTTGAATATGCTATATTACTAATCAGAAAATATGATAGAAAAGTTAACATCCAACAATTCTATAAGGTTTATGCCCAGGAGACAAATTACCCAATGGTTAGGTAGGTAATCACATCTTCAGCTTTAATAGGTTATGCCATATATTTTTTCCCAATAGGATTATGTTATACCCCCACCAGCAACACATAAGAGTTCCTATTGTACCAACAGCTGGTATGGTCATACTTTTCCATTTTTGCCAAGTTGGGGGATTTAAAATTTTATGTTGTGGTTTTAATTTGCATTTCCCTGATAGCTAATGAGGTGGAGTATTTTCCACATGTTCAATGAGTTTTGATATTTCTTCTTGTACAAAATGTATCTTCAGTTGTTTTTCTATTGGGTTCTTTGTCTTCTTCTTGGTTTGTAGGTTTATTTATATGTATTAAATATTAACCCTTTGTGGTTATATCTATTGGGAATATCTTTTCTCTTTGGCTTGTCTATTCACTTTCTTCATGGTACCTTTTGTTGAACGTAAGTTCTTAATTTTAATGTGGTTGAATTTATTAATCTTTCTATTTCTGGTGTTTGCTTTCTATGTCTTGTTTGAAAAATCTTTCCAAACCATGGAAGTCATAAAGATATTCTCCTATATAGGTTCTTCTAAAAATTTTTAAATCTTGCCTTTCACGTTAGTGTTACATACAAATTACTATTATATAAGTACTATTGTAGGCATTAACTGATTTACCTTTCTAACAAATATATCAGGTAGTTATAATTATTATCCCATTATCCTATTTTACAGATAAAGAGACAGGGCACTGAAAGATTAAATAACTTGACCAGGGTCATATAACTAGAAATGATAGAGACAGAATGTGAACTTGAATTCATTCTATTAACCACTACCCGGTAAATTTCAAATTTATTATTTTAATAATTTTCTAATGCTATTTTTGGTGTACAGAAATATAAACAATTTTGTACATGGGTTTTATGTCTAGTATCCTTGCTTTCTTATAATTCTCTTAATTTCAGTGTATATTCTGTGAGATTTTAGCATATAGACAGTAATATAACTGTAAATTACCATCTTTACAATTCTTCCATTCATGAATTTTTATTCATCTTAGTTTTGTAGTTTTATTGTGAACCTTTCAAAGTTTTTATATAGGATTAGAATTTCTAGTTCCTTGAGCACTCAGTCAAATTGCTTATAAATTTGGGCCTACTATTTTCTTTAAGGATAATCTTTTTTTAACTAAGAATTAATGTGTAGTCATCAAGACAGTCTGGCACAAAAATAGACACATAGATCAATAGAACAGAATAGAAAACCCAGA
Source organism: Crocuta crocuta (assembly GCF_008692635.1). Classification (NCBI taxonomy): domain Eukaryota; kingdom Metazoa; phylum Chordata; class Mammalia; order Carnivora; family Hyaenidae; genus Crocuta; species Crocuta crocuta. The sequence goes on along the minus strand of NW_027527853.1, from coordinate 9,571,129 downwards.
AATGGGCCCACAACTATATGGTCAACTAATCTTTCACAAAGCAGGAAAGAATATCCAATGGAAAAAAAAGAAAACAGTCTCTTCAAGGCACTTGGGTGGCTCAGTCGTTTAAGCATCTAACTCTTGATTTCAACTCAGATCATGATTTCACAGTTCTTTCATTCGAGCCCCACATCACGATCTGCACTGTCAGTGCACAGCCTGCTTAGGATTCTCTCTCTCTTTGCCTCTCCTTCATTCGTGCTTTCTCTCTCTCTCTCTCTCTCAAAAATTAATAAATAAACATTTAAAAAAAGACAAGTCTTCAACAAATGGTGCTGGGAAAACTGGACAGCAACATGCAGAAGAATAAAACTGGCCCACTTTCTTACATGACACACAAAAATAAATTTAAAATGGATTAAAGACCTAAATATGAGACAGGAAACCATCAAAATCCTAGAGGAGAACACAGGCAGCAATCTCTTTGTCCTCAGGAAGAGCAACTTCTTACTAGACACGTCGCCAAAGGCAAGGGAAACAAAAGCAAATGTGAACTATTGGGGCTTATCAAGATAAAAAACTTCTGCACGGCAAGGGAAACAAACAACAAAACTAAAAGGCAGCCTACAGAATGGGAGAATAAATTTGCAAACATTTTGGATGCAGGGTTACTATCCAAAATCTATAAAGTTATCAAACTCAACACCCAAAAAGCCCTGGAGCCTGCTTCAGATTCTGTGTCTCCCTCTCTCTCTCTACCCCTCCCCTGATTGTGCTCTGTCTGTCTTTCTCTCTCTCTAAAACATAAATAAACATTTAAAAAATATTATAGATAAAATTAACAACACAAGAAACACAGGGGTTGGCAAGGATGCAGAAAAAGGAGAACACTCTTGCACTGTTGGTGGGAATGTAAACTGCTGCCGCCACTCAGGAGTTTCCTCAAGAAACTAAAAATAAAACTAACCTGTAATCCAGCAGTTGCACTATTAGGTATTTACCCAAAAGAAACAAAATACAGATTCAAAGGGGTACATGTACCCCCAATGTTTACAGTAGCATTATCAACAATAGCCAAATTATGGAGATAGCCCAAATGTCCATTGACTGATGAATGGATAAAGAAGAGGTTACACACACTCCCTCTCTCTCTCTCTCTCTCTCTCTCTCTGAAATGCTATTCAGCCATCAAAAAGAATGAAATCTTGCCATTTAGAATGATGTTTATGGGGCTAGAATATATTATGCTAAGCAAAACAAAAAAAGTCAATCAGAAAAAAACATATGATTTCATTCATATGTGGAATTTAAGAAACAAAACATATGAACATACGGGAAGGGGGAAAAAAGAGAACAGAGGGAAACAAACCACAAGAGACTCTTAATGACAGAGAACAAACTGAGGGTGGAGGGAGGGAGGGGGTGGGTGACGGGTACTAAGGAAGGCACTTGCTGTGATGAGCGTTGGGTGTTGTATGTAAGTCATGAATCACTGAATTCTACTCCTGAAACCAATATTGCACCGTATGTTAACTAAAATTTTAATTAAAAAAAAAAACAGAAAATAAATAAATAAATAAATAAATAAATAAAACAGAATAGTTAAAGGTTAAAAGTTTGATAATTTGTATAACACACACAAAAAAGAATTCATGTCTTTCATGAATATAGATTGATTCACATTTACTATCTTATCTTGAGTCAGTTTGGGTCATTTAATATTTGCATTTCATCTGATTTCAGATATATTATTGTAAATGTTCATTATATTCCATTTTAGTGTCTTTTAAATCTTGGTTCTATTTGTGATTATGTCCTCTTTCATTCCTGGTTGATTTTGTTAATGCCTTCTCTCTTATTCTATCTTACCAGAACTTGTCATTTTTTAGACTTTTCAAAAAATAAATTTAATGTTATTCATCTGATCTATATATATTTGTTTTTTACTCCATTAATTTCTACTCCTTAGTATTTATTTGATTCTATTGGATAAAAGTTCTGTGTTCTTACCCTTTTCATTTCAATGTAAACATTTAAAGCTATAAATTTCTCTCTAAATATTAATTTATTTACAACAAGCAAGTTTTGATGTATAGTATCTTATTTTTCATTCCTAAAGAATTTCAATTATCATTTCTTTGTCCCATGGGTTATTTAGAAGTATGTTTTTAGACTACCAAACAGATGATGATCTTATTAAATATCTTTTGGGATTTGATTTCTGATTTAATTACATAAATTAAATTATTTTAATTATTATTAATTATTCAGAATTTTGTCTGTATAATAATGATTTATTAGGTGAACCCAGGTTTAACATATTATATCTTCCTAGAAGTGGAATATTTTATCAATAGTCATCCTCTGTTTCTCCAGGGATGTCTTTTTCCTTAAAACCTTTCTTCTGGTACGACTGTAACATTGCCAGATCTCTTTAACTAGTAAACGCCTGGTATATTTTTCCATCCTTGTTTTTCAAACTTTCAGTGCTCTTAAGTCTTAGATGGATCTCATAAACATTTTATGGCTAGATTTTGTTTTTCTAGTCTAATATGCATTTTTAAATAAACAAGATATCACATTTATTGTGATTATGGATATTTTTACATATTTCTACCATATTATGCTTGTGCTTTTTATTTGGCTCCCTTTTTCTATTTTTTTCTTTAATTTATTTTCCTCCTCTTGGACTAGTAGAGGTTTTGGGTTTTGTTTTTAATTTCTCATTTTTTTTCTTCATATAGTGACTTGGAAATTCTGTACTTCATTTCTATACCTCTAAAGAGTTATTCTTTACATTTTTACAGATAACTCTAACTGAAAACAGTTTAAATCATAGCAGTACTTTTATCCTTCTTCCAAATCATTAAAGGACTTTAGAATGTGTAAAATCTGCTCCCTCCATTCTCAGCTTATTTACTCTTATTTGACAGGATTTTAGTTTTATTTTGTTCTCTTTTAAATACTATTAACTGGGGGACACCTGGCTGGCTCAGTCAGTTAAAAGCCTGACTCTTAAAAAGAAAAAAAAAATAGAGTCTGACTCTTGGTTTCAGTTCAGTCATGATCTCAGTATGTGAGTTGAGCCCTGCAAGTCGGGCTCTGTGCTGACAGTGTGGAGCCTGCTTAAGATTCTCTCCCCCTCAAATTCCTCAAATTCTAACAACAACAAAAAATGTTTTTCAACATTTCATTTTTTAAATTTTCTTAATATTTTATTTATTTTTGAGAGAGAGAGAAAAAGAGTGTGAGCGGGAAGGGGAGGAGAGAGAGGGAGACACAGAATTGGAAGCAGGCTCCAGGCTCTGAGCTGTCAGCACAGAGCCCCACGTGGGGCTCGAACCCACGAACCTTGAGATCATGACCTGAGCCAAAGTCGGACACTTAACCGACTGAGCCACCCAGGCGCCCCTTCAACATTTTATCCAGCATTTTTTGTCTGTACTATATGGCTTTTCTAGATATCTAGTCACTCATATTCCCAGAAATGGAATCACATCACTGGGTTTTGCCATAGAGTACCTTTTTCCCTTCCTTTCTTCCCTCCTTCCTTCCTACCACCTTCCTTCTTTCATTTTCCTTCACTTCCCTTCTTCTCCATCCTTTTTCCTTTCTTCCTTCTTTCTTTCCTTACTTTTTTCCTTCCTCTGTTCGAAAGTTCAAAAGTATGGGGAGGAATTCTGACTCCTTTAACTGGAAAGTCTTTCATTCTTGGGCAAATACTAGGAAAAATATTATCTCAGGCAACAGCACGAGGGAACTGACCTGATTGCAACAATTTGACACCACATTCCAAACACTGGTTTGCATTTGAAATAAGAATTGCAAATGGCTATTTCCAGCAATCCTATTTCTCATGTGTTTGTCCTTAGATGATTAAACTGGTCACTTCTGAGGAATAATTGGCCAGGGTTTCACTGGGGGCGATGTGAAAGAACATTCTATTATTTGGTGAGTAAATGCTTAGTCCATTGGGAGGATTTAAAGGGAAGGAAAATGGAAGCAAATCTGGGAGGAGGCAGGGGGTGGGAACAGTACCTCTTCCCAATGGGACGAAGATTGGGATGTGGTTGAGCTTCCAGTATCTGGACAAATAACAAAAGTTGGGCAAAGTAGAACAATGAAATGTCCAGAAGCTAACAGGTGTGAGATGAGCTAGGAGGTGCTCTCACCTCTGGGGAAAGTCTCATGGACCCACACAAGAAGAACCTTGTTTTCCTTCTTTGATTTGGAAATTCAAAGGGTGATAGTTGTATGAAGACATATGAGAAAACCAACCTTTTACTTAAATTCTAGAATTTTAAGGTATATTATGGTGTGTATTAATCAAAATTATTTATAACCTATTTCAAGTGAGGAGTTACCAACTGCTCAACAGGATGCTTACAAGGCAGGGGGAATGAGGGGATTTGTGCCACATAAATTATGTACTTTTCACAGTAGCTATTATTTTGAGTATCTACTCTCTGTGAGGTACTACACTAAGCACCTCACATACTAATTCTAATCCTAAAAGAGAGAGAGAGAGAAAAAAAAGAACTTGCAAGGTGGGTAATATTTGCCACATTTTATAGAATCAACTTAGTGTCCTTGTGGCAAGAATATTTCTAGTGAGAAGGTAAAGTCATCTATTTGTGAATTTTTAAATCATCCGATTGAACTCTTTTGCAGTTAGTTGTTTTACTAGAAAATGCAACTAAACCACAGTACTCACTTACAATGAACCTTTATCTGCAGTCCCCGGCCCTGCTACTGTTTGGTCCCCAAATCCTAAAGACAGAGCTGGCCTCAGGGACACACTGCAGCACTCCAGCATCACTTTAAGATGAAAACTGCTGTTTGTTCTGCTCTTCCTCTCCTTGGAGTAATGGAGAGCTTCCGGATTTTTACTGAAATTGGAAGGGGCATGTAAAAGCATAGAGTTGGCAAAAGAGGTCTAAGAAGATGCGTTTGATGGGCCACATTCAAGCAGTCTCTTAGTGAGAATGCTATGGCGACCCTGTGGCACTGGCCAATCACGCTGATTGCCCAGGAGACGGCAGGCTACAGCGGCGTCTTCATGCGCCTCGGCACAGGGCTGGCCCAGGGTTTGTTTTACTCTGATGGGGCCAAGTGGTCAGAGTGCAGGCATACGTGCCAGGTTCCTGGATTTGGATTCCACTCCAAATTGTGTCACCTCAGGCAAAGGATGTAAATCTCTCTGTGCCTCCATTTGTTCATCTGAGAAACATGGATGTTAAGGCTACTTAGCTGTCAGGACTACATTACATGAAATAGAACCTAGAGGAGAAGAGCCATGCTTGTGGCAGGTCAGCCAAGCTCTGCGGAATGAGACACTCATCCAAGGTAACCAGAACCACAGACCTGTGCACATGCGCTTTGTATATCTCACATGTGCTCTGTGGAAAGAGCCAGGAAACAAATGTATAAATTTACGGTTCTGTAGACTGGTTCTGCAGACTGGTTTCCAAAGAACTTTCCTCTGCGTCCAGAATGGCCACCTGGACAGGAAGTCCTGATGCCGCACCCTGATCCAGACACACTGCACTCGAGAAGCAAATGCTTTGAGAACCGAAGCGGGATAGAGACCCCTGACTGAACACAGGTTTATGATACAGGCTGTGTGCCATTTTTCCTCCCTTGCTGCTTTCTAGGCCCCAGAATTTTGTTTCTTTCTTCTTTTTTTTTTTTTGATCAATATCATAGTATATATTCTCTTTTTTCTTTTCCTTCCTCACAAAGTAGGTGAACTCCCTAGCAGCTGTACTCAGCCTATCGTTATACAATTAGAAAGCAACGGGGAAATTCCTTTTACATTGCCTGTAAGGATCATCTATAAATATTACCGAGGAGAAGCATCTCTGTGAGGAAAAACATGAGTGATAGGCGTTAGTGAATGTTCGTGAAGAGTATTACTGGGCTGTGCTGGTTTCCTGTTACTAAGAAAGCATTCCTGTGGAAACAGCCCAGGCCCCCTCTTATGTTCTGGAAAGGGCTCTCTGCAGTTGTTAATAAGCATGACATTTTTAGAAGGAGAAAAAGTGAAATCCGGGGCTTCAAAGGTGTCTAGAGCAGAGTGTTCTCTCAAATAAGCAAACGTCCATCCCTGCCTTCCCTGCACCTGCTCACCAAGGAGGTATCTGCCTCTTCCCACTCAGCTCTCAGATGCCCTCAGCCCTCTCCTCCAAGAAGTTGCTTTTTTTGCCAGGCAGATTCCTGGTGACTTTACTAAATCTGAGTCTGGAATAATTAAATTAACACTCAGGGAGGAAAAAGTCATTGTGGAGAGGCTGGAGTGGGGTGAGGTTAAAGAGGGGTTATCAAACAGCTAGCCCGTGTGAGGCAACCTAAGAAACCAAAGGGGATCCAAAGCAACATTTCCAGCTCTGTGGCTTGTTTTCCTCCCTCCCCTCCTGCCCCTCCTCCTCCTTCTTCTCTGAGAAATAGAAGAACTTGAATTATTTTGAAATAACTGTTGGGAGCTGGACTGTGTTCACTTGACCACAACACTACTCTGGGACAGAACCACAGGGTCTCAGCCCTTTTAAAGTGTTACATAATAACAAGGAAACCATGGGATGTTAGATCAGCTTCAAAACAAGTTTCTTCCCATAACCTCCTGGACAACATCCCAAGCAAGGTCTCCAAATTGGCAGGATGAGATGACTGTTGCCCAATAGTTTAAGATTATTCTTATTTATGTAGAAAAGCCAGCCACTGGTAAAGGTACTAGAAGGCTGTTTTTGGCAGGTAGAAAGCCATCAAAACAAAACAAAACAAATTAAAATGTTTCTTTTGAAGATGAACCAGAACAGATTGGTGAAAAATAGATATACAATGGCATTTGCAACAAAATTTTCAGGATGGTTCTTGTTTGAGAAGAAATTTTGCTGGTTCCATTGCCCTTTAAGGTTGCTTTATGCTGGGGGCCAGGGAGGGGAGGGAACGGGGTACTTGGGTAGTTCAGTTAGTTAAGCATCAGACTCTTGATCTTGGCTCATGTCGTGATCTCACACTTCATGGGTTCAAGCCCTCAGTCAGGTTCTGGTTTAAAATAAAAATTAAATCTTATTTTAATAAAATAAAATTACTTTGTGGGTAGGATGTGAATCAAAGGATGTGTCCACACAGTTCCAAACACATGAGTAAACCAATTTAATTCAGTTACAAAAGTTTGCTTTTGCACACATAATGTCACTTGCCTAGATATCTGGAATCCTATATCTATTTAATTTGAGCTTTTTTAGTGAAAGCAGGTAAATGTACCCAATTTTTATAATGAGGTGAATTTTCAGTCTCACATGTTAACCTTAATTCTTTCTTCCACAGTCCGTCAAGAGCATCCAGAGTGATCCTAGAGAAAGGCTTTTTAAGTAAAATCATAGAAATAATGCTTTATGCTTATATCACAGTTGCTCTAAGTGGTTCCAAATATACAAGATATTCTCATCATGTGCTAAAACCTCTTTGTCATTGAAAACAGCAAATACAATTACAAAAGGAAAATACAAACTATGATATAATATAATGTCAATATATCTGTAATGGAATCCAAATCTGTGACTCTTTCTTTATAACATTATAAACTATAATATATTCCTCAGAGAACGTCACTTGTGTATGTAGCAAAAACACAACAGAAACAGCATTTTTGAAAACACCAATGACAACATTGTTAAAACACTTGGAGATTATGCTTTTAATATTCTCTATTAGGGCCTCTCTGCTCCCATAATTTCTCCCAAATAGCATTATGAAGTCATGTAAGGGTAGTCAGACAGAAATGAAATTATTGAAAATATCCTCCAAAAAAATGAGAAGATGCCAAAAATCACACAAGGACTTAATAACCATAGTATTTACAATGGAAAATAATGCTTCTGCCAGAAACAGTACTCTGTTTTTATTAGCTAGGCATTTTTTTCATGTTTAATTTTATATGCAGGCTTTTTGCCTGGATTTATCATTCAATTATTTTCCTCTCAACCCCCTCTAAGTTGTGCTCCCCTGCTTTTATCCATACCAAATCATTTGGATTCGGCATCAAATAAAAATAAGCAATAAAAGTAAAAGCTAACTTCTATATAATGGTGATTGGGTCCAGTTCTCATCATTGAAACAAGCCTAGGAACTAGGTACTATTACGTCGAGAGTGCTGAAGCACGGAGAGGGTAAGTAATTGCCCCAGGCTACACAGCTGCTAGGTGGCAGAGCCGAGGTTTGAACCCAGGCAGGCTGGCTGCAGAACCCATGCTTTCTCACTTTCAGGGGAGCAGCCCAATGATTTTAGTCCCAATGTATCAATATTGGAAGTAACAGGACCTATTTTCCCTTTGGACAAATCTTTCTTAAGCACAAGGAGATTCGTGTCTTAGCATCTGTACACAAGGCACAAAGGCAGCTACAAAACACACACACACACACACACACACACACGAATATTGCTTCTAACCCTGTAATATGCAAACTCCTTGAGTAAGAGGAACTTGGAGAAATCCCATCTGTCATTTGACAAGGGGAAGAACTAAACTCCCATCTTCTCAGGGCTGTCCCCTGCATCTGACTCCCACCTGTGTGCACACTGATGTGGAAGGAACCACCACCTGTGCTGGTGTGGGTGGGGTGGTGACTCCTCTGAAGGTTAAATGTGGTCTCTGCTGCCACACATGCCCCCTCCCTTCCAAGGGCAGGCGGGACACGTTAGCCAGTGTCCCTGAAACACACCAGCCCCACATGCTCCTCTGGATGGCTCCCCAACACCCCGTTTCTCCCAGCTTTTGTTAGTTTCTCTCTGTGCAATACCTAAGAGGGAAAGATCATGTCTCCAAAGCCCAGAGTTCAAACGAGTTTCCCAAGGTGACCCAGACAGGAACCTAGACGTGAACAGGTGAGCAGGCCTTCGGTCAGGCAGGCTGGGCCAGGTATGCGCTGCTTCCCCCTCCCTGTAGCACCTCTCCTATCCTTATCTCATCCCTCATTCCATAGCATTTATCCATCCCTCCTGGCTACCTCATGCTCTTGTGCACGTGACAGATCAAACACAATTCTGGTCCCTTAAAATGCTCCCAGCTTAGGTGAAATGAGACATAAGCTAACATTAAAATACAATGTGGTGAGCAGCATTGTACTGCAGTTTTTTACAAAGCCCCAAGGGAGCAGAAAGCGATCTGTCCCTGCCTGGGAAGCCTGGGAAAACTTCGAGCAGACGGTGGCCCTCTAATTGAAGGGCAAGGTCAAGATGTGACCTTCTGCTCATTCCCAAACTGCCAGCCAGAACTGATTCTGCCTCATTCCATAGCATCAATGCATGCTGACCCTGTTCAGGGCCCGTAATATACAAACAACTCACAAAAGCCGACAAGAGACCAGCCCAACTCTGGAGACACCCTTGAATTAGCAGGAAGAGGGGAACATGGCAGACAATTTCAACTGAAGCTAAAGCTCATTATTCATTTCTTTGACCAACAGTGACTGAATATGGGGCATCGAGGGGACAGCTGTGACCTCCGAGGCTCAACCACCTGTGCTGGTGCCCTGGAAACACACTGGCTTCTGGGACAGTGGGGCTTGGCATAGACCCCATGAGATGGGGAGGTTTCCCTGGGGACACGGCCACGGCACAGGGAGAAGACAGGTAACCACAGAGGGCAATTCTCTGCAGAACCAGCTCGGGGAAGGACACAGAGGAGGGGAGTACCACTGACTTCAAAGGGGGCCGGGAGGCATTCTACGCTGCAGAGTGATGTGACCAGACTTCTGTGCTCCTCTTCTTTTTAGTCAGAAGAGTAGAAGAGGGGAGAGGGCATGAAGGTGGGAAGAGATAAGAAAAGAGACATTGAGGAAGTAAACGGGCAGCCTCATTTATTCAGGAGGGAGGGCGACGGGAGACCCCAGGAAGACTCCGACATTCTTGCACCGCTGTGAATCTTGCACACTAGAGCATCTCGGATGCTCCCCTTGATTGTTTCACCAGTGAGCCGTGCAGGCTCCGGGGAGGGCTCGTAGAGGGAACACCTTCTGGGCTGTGCATGTGTGGAAATATTTTCTTGCATTCATAGTTACACACAGATGTCCCATGGCAGAGAGAAGGCTAAAATTAGCCTAGGTTTTGTAGAGACTTTTGTTTCCAATTTTAATGCTAGGGGGTCATAGCATTTATTTTTTATGCATTTTATCCTTGGCTTCCAGTGTTTTCCTGAAGATAACTATGGTGCTTTTCGCCCTCAAATTTTCTTTTCTTTTCTAATCTACTTGATCGGCTTCTTCTAATTATCAAGGTAATATTTAGTTTCCATCACGCCCCCGCATCTCCTCCCAGGCCACACAGTACATTTTCTTTTCCCCTTCTTTTCCCCTCAAGTGAGTAGAACAGTGGGCTGGCTCATCATTCACAAGCAGACGAGGCACACGCTCTAGGTGTAAAGTAACCAAAATGTCTGCATTGTGTGAGAGTTATCCACTGCTAAGTGACAAATGTCTCTGTACTCAGGGGTGTCACACAATGACCATTTTGTTATGCTGTCAGACTTGGGGGCTCAGGAGTACGGACAGGAACCAATGGGAATGGCCTGTCCCCCTTGAGGCTTCTCCATCCACACATCTGGCATCTGGACTGGGATGACCCAAAGGCTGAGCTCAGCAATGTCCATCAACTGCAGCACCAGAGGCACATGGCCTCTCCCTGTGGCCTCTCACACCAGGACAGCTTTGTTCCAGAGGGAATGTCCTGAGAACAAGCATCCCAAGAGAACCAGGTGGAAGGCTTTTGTGACCCAGCCTCAAAGGTGACACAGCTCCCATTCTGCCACAGTGGTGGGAACGGTCAAAACCCACCCACATCAAGGTGAGAGTTCAAAGCCCCCGCCTCATAATGGGAGAGATGTCACCGAATCGGGGGCCGTATTTTAAAACTGCCACAGGAGGGCACTGGTGGGATGGAGACATTGCTCCTGAGCCTGCTGTGGGCTGCCCATCCCACCCTACCCTACCGCTGTGTGACCTGCTCCCCCTGCTGGTCTCAGCCCAGCGCAGCCCCTCCCCAGACCCAGTGTCTCAGAAGCTGGGGTCCTTGGCTCCTTTGTGTGTGCTGCAATGCAGTAAAGGGAGGAAGAGGAGGGAGCTAGCTACACCCCTCCAGGCCCACTGGGAGTTAAAGGTGCGGTAGAGGTCCGCATGCAGGGCGTCTGGTCTCCCTTCTGTGCTGAAATGACATTTATCTGTTGCGGGGCTGCTGGACCAGCTTATCACCCACCACAATAGTCCCAGTGCCCTTCGTCCTATTCTTACAAGTCTTTACAAACTCCATGCTGCTCCCAGAGCTCTTTCCCATCCTCTGCTTACCTACAACCCTTTACTGGATGCATCTACAAGCCTCAGAACACCGGGCAGCTGAGCTATTCCCCCTCCTGCCAGGTTATAGACCCACAGTCCCCAGTTTGCTTGCTTTTCTTTGCTTCCTTGAGAAAATTGTCCAGGAAAAAAAAAATTATCCTCTAATACTGAAAGTGGAAGAAGGGTTTTCTAGCTCTGCTTTTCTTTAGGATGTTACTGGTTTCAAAGAAAGCAAAGTCTCCTAGGAAGTTTGGGTGGTTTCAGTATGCAACTGTAAAACTCTAAGTGATAGGACAAGGAAACAGTAAAAAACAAAAACAAAAACAAAAAAAACAAAAACCAAAAAAAAACTTAGAGAGTCTAGTTCCTAGTCAGAGTAAATGAGGCAAATAATATCCCCTGATATGCTAGTGTTAATCTCAAGACTTATCAGAAAGTCAGCAACTTCTTTGCAACAGAGAACGCTGGGTTTACAGTGAGTCGTCCAGCTCTGTGCTGCAGGAAAAGGCAGAGCTGGCCTGAGTGGTATCACTTTCATCTCTTGAACTGACTCAGGAGGCTTTGAGATGGCAGGGCCCTGAGAGACATTGGTTACTAGGAACTCCCAGTGATGCTGTGTCCCCTGAGGTGGAGGGGCTAGAAAGTGGGGACAAAAGCAGCCCCACAGAGTCCCTGGAACACACAATTTCTCAGAGAAAGTGATTCTTCCTCTCGGTCTAGCTGAAACCAACACCATCTCCAAAGTCTGACTCAAGTCCAAATAATTGTCCCTGGGGACCCCAGATCACAGGAATGTCACCCGTCTCTCCACTCAAATTGCACTCATAGTTAGAGCACGTGGATAAACACCTAGCTGTGTGTTTCCCCCAGATGTCCTTTTCCCTCACCCCATTTCTTTGCACAGAAAGTGAGCTTTTTGAGATAAAGGATTTAATCCACTGTCACCCAGAATCCTCTCCTCCAAAGTGTGGAATTTCATTGAAAACTGACATGCAAATAAAAGAAAAAAAGTACTGCTAGTCTGCCATGTCTGAAGGATTGATTGGTTCATTGATCAAAGGTCTTTAAAGGTGATGCAGCTCCCACAAAAAACAAATCGTCCTTCCTTGACTTGCCCAGAGTCCCCACATCTAACTCATCCTTCATGCTGAATGAGATACTTTTGCAGTGTCCAATTTATGTGATGCATGACCCTAGCTAACGATCCTTCTTTTTGTGAAGTCTCATCAAGACTAAAATGAAATCTTCCTTCCAGCTCATTCTGGGGCATCTTTCAGAATCTGGGAAGAATTCTCCTTATGGTTTTAGGAAGACCAAGAGCATTAAAGCATCCACTAATCCCTTAGTTATGGAATGTCACAACCAATGGAAAAAAATAAATGACTGCTTCTGGAAGTTCCATGATGAACCACAGAGCCCCTCCATACATTTTACAGGCTCACAGTGCACCAAATAACTCCGGCTTCAGAGGGAGAGCTCAGAGGCAGCGATGTTTACAGAAAAGGCCAGCTGTCATTTTTTTTTTTAAAGAGAACACCAATTTCCAGAAAGCTTAACCTAAGTTATTTCATAATGGAATCATTAATCTCCTCTTTGGTGACTTCTCCAACTCACTTTCCCTGCCTATAAATTACCTATAATCTCTGTGAAATTGTTTTTAACTTCAAGGTGCCTCTTGCAAATGGCCTTACCTCGGCCTCCTCCACAGACTTACAGACACCAACAGAAGGAGCTGTGCCCTCAGTGACCCTCTCTACTATGCTTCCGGTCACACCCTCTTTCTGGACCTCTGAAACCAAGGCCACCAGCAGGGTGGCCAGCTCCAGAGAGGAGAGCCTAAGCAGGGTTGACTCACCTCTGTGGTTCCCACGTAGACCTGGGACCACCCTCTCCCTGGGCCCTGCTGTGGCCGCTGACTGTAGACCCAGAGGCTGCCCTGCTACATGGTGACCTGAGCAGGAGGACTGGGCTTTCTGAACCTACTCTTTGAGTCTAGACCCATGCCATCCCATGTTACAACTTTAACCCATTATAAACTCTGTGATAAGTGCTACCTTAAAACTTAGCACAGGCAGTTTTATTCTGAGTTCTGGGGAAACAATCCTCTCTGTGTCATAAGCCTTCCCTATGAAACCTCTCCTGCTGTGCCCCCAGCAAGCCAGCCTCGGAGGCTCTCAGCTTCTGCACTCCAGCATCTGGACTGTCAATTCTCTGCTCACATCCCAACCAGCAAACACCTTCAGTCTGTGTCCATTTCCACCTTCCCCTGGACAGAAGCTTCCTACTCACCATGTGTCACCATCATTGTCACCAGGCACAGCTCTGGCACCAGAGAGCTAGAGCCCTTTGCCAGAAACCCAGCAGCATCCAGGTCTTCTGGCCCCAAGAAGGCACCTCATGGTGGTTCATGAGCTTTCCAACATGGGAAAACTCCGCTTGGCCCAGACCTAATTTTGATTCTTTTCATCATAGGCAGATGGAAATGTCAGGACAGATGGGCTTTGATATCACCAAAATCGGTGACAAGGAACACCTGGACATCACCTTGGGTGGCCCGGAACCAAATCAGCCTGCCTCTTCTACTGGGCAAATGGCAGATGGGGCATGGGGCCTGCTACCAAACCTAGGCCTCAGCAAGGTAAGGCAGCAAGCACTCCAAACGGGGTGAGGGGCCTTCGGCCCATTTTATTACTTTTACTAGGACTGAACTGATGGGGAAACAGTGACATCCAAGCACAATTCTCATATCATTTGGGACTGGTTCAGTAGAGACGCCCAATCAAAACTCCCTTATTTCATGCAGGAAATGGGTTTTTTTCTTTCTATCCTTCCAGAAGCATTATAAAGGGAAGCATAAATAATTTTTAGGAAAAAAGAGACTTCTCCCACAGCACCTACAAACATCCACATCCCTTTCCTTTCCTCTGTTGCAGTCTGCAAAATCCATCTTCTGTGAAGAGGCCCAGAGCCCCTCACTCTCCCTGAAGAACAAAAAGCATGGTCACTGCTATTACTCACATTTTCTCCTCATGCCAAGGAAGAACTGTTATACAAGCATCCCAGAGCTCCAAAGGGGCTCCTACAAAAATGCCAAAACATTCATATTACACACAGGGCTAATACACACACACACGCACACACACACATTCCTCGCACTGGTATTGGAAATATCCCTGGAATAGGAAAGTCTTGAAATGAAAATGAATAGGTTTCCACCTCTTCCTATTTTGTCCTTCCAGACAAAAGGGAAGAACATTTTAAAAAGGAGAACCACATGATTTTGATGTTTCATGACCTGCCTAAGACACTGTTACTAGCTCAGGTAAGCATCAGAGGACGCTGGCTGACATATGGCTGTGCCCATGGCTCATTGTGATTCTGTCTGTCACCCACACCTCAGCCTCCATTTCTGCATTTGTCTGTTGGAGACCATATTAATCCTAGCTTACCAGTATCACAGGATGCTTATTAAAGAAGTATATAGAAGACTGTGCAAGGAGTAACTTGCTAGGATAATGTTCACTGTTTCTGATAGTAAAGTCAAGGTCAATGGGGCACCTGGGTGGTTCAGTCAGTTAAGCATCTGACTCTTGGTTTCGACTTAAGTTGTGATCTCACTGTTTGTGAGTTCAAACCCCACATTGGGCTCTGTGTTGACAGTACAGAGCCTACTTGGGATTCTCCTTCTCTCTTCTCTCTCTCCGTCAAAAAATAAATAAATAAACTAAAAAATGTCAAGGTCTAATGCTCAGAGGTGTTAGAATGTTACATCTGTTCAATAAGATAAGGGTTCAAAACATGGCACACTGAATGTGAAGCTGATTCACAAGTGATGCTTAGCACAAAAAAAATCCATGAGGAGTGAAGAGAACATGTGTTTACCGAGGAACTGCTATGTGCCAGGCACACGATTTGTGATGCTAGTGCTAAACATTTTGTTTCACTGGTGAGAAAATGGGGATTCTGAGAGGGTGGTTCACCCCTGGTGAGCGGAGGAGCTTTACCTGAAAGCCAGGTCTCTGTGTCTCCAAAGGGAGAGATTTAGCAGAGAAAGAGGAGTGGAAAACATCCTCATCTCTCTCTTATCAAGAACCCTGTATAGTATAGAGACCTTGGGAGTTTTTTACACATGTGTTTTTAACCTAGGTGGGCCTAAGTTAAGGGTCATTTTCCAGTCCCTTACATCTATTTGCCTCCCCTTGTCCATCCTGTGACCATTTCCCCCCTAGTGAATTTCTCCTCCTCAGTTCAGTCCTTCTCAGTCTCCTTCCCCTCCATTCCCATAAGCCTCTCTGCACAGTCCTAGTATGGCACTCCCCCTGCCTTAGCGAAAGGCATCTGCTTCGTGCATTCTTTCAGGAAAAGTATTACTCACATCTTCCAAAAATACTGGACCAACATCTGCTTTATTTCAAAAGTGAGCATGGACAAGCCCAGAGTATTATCTCCAGACTATTCTAAAAAGCTCTCAGCACTCTCAGAACTCAAAGGATGTATGAGCAATCATTCAGTTCATACTATACAGCGTATTTCTGTATGACTCCCACAGACAGCCTTACTGCCAGGATTTTGAAAGATCTTAGTAAGAAGAAATTGACTCTAATCTTCATCAGACCAAAGGCTGAGTAAATAATTAAAATTCTTTTTTAAATGTTTACTTATTTTGAGAGAGAGCAAGATGAAGAAGAGGCATAGAGAGAGGGAGAGAGAGAATCCCAACCAGGGGCTCAATCTCACAAACCGTGAGATCATGACCTGAGTTGAAATCAAGAGTCAGATACTTAACCAACTGAGCCACCAAGATGTCCCAATAATTAAAATCCTTATACCAAAGAGGGTCAAAACAAAAATAATACTCAGGTACAGAAAGGGAACAGAGAATCGTTTTTTTGTGTGTGACTAAAAATAAATTTATTTTACCAAGATAGTTTTGTTTATAGTACAAGGATCTCTGTTTAACAGACTTGAATTGTATATATATTTTTTTTCCATTTATACTTTATTGTCAAGTTGGTTTCTATATAACACCCGGTGCTCATCCCAACAAGTGCCTTCTTTCATGCCCATCCACCCCCCCTTCCCCTCTCCACCTTCCCCATCAACCTTCAGTTTGTTCTCAATATTTAAGAGACTCTTATGATTTGCCTCCCTCCCTCTCCTTAACTATTCTTTCCTCTTCTCTTCCCCCATGGTCTTCTGTTAAGTTTCTCCTGTTCCACATATGAGTGAAAACATATGGTATCTGTGTCCTTCTCTGCCTGACTTATTTCACTTAGCATAACACACTTCAGTTCCATCCACATTGCTACAAATGGCCAGATTTCATTCTTTCTCATTGCCATGTAGTATTCCACTGAACGTATATACATATATATTTATATAATTTTTAAACATGTATCCCTAAGAGACTGAGGTAAAAGAAAGAAAAGGCTGAACAGGTGTCTTCTGAGGATAGCAAAATCCACCCGTCATTGTCTCTTGCTTCCCTGCCCCACCACCATGTCAGTCTTACTTTCTCTGTAAAGGTTAATCTCACCCAGATTAATCAACCTAAGTCTCTCTCTCTTTTTTTTCTTCAGTTGAAAGTGATCCCTAACCTGCAGTTCCCCTCGCATCTGGTTTTCAAACCTCCTGCTCTCAAAATTTAAAAGAATGGTGGAATTGAGTTAAAACTTTTGCAAAAACTTAAGAACTCATAACTTGGCCAATTTTGCAAATTAAAATTGATTTCTGAGAGAGAGATTCTATACTATTTGTTTGCCAAATATTGATGATTCATATCTCTGTTTCATTCTTGGGTTTTTATTTAATCCTCTTTTATTTATTAAAAAGTATGTGTAAAGAAAAATCCAAATACTGCATAAGGTAGAAGAAAGAAAGAAAGAAAAGAAAGAAAGAAAGAAAGAAAGAAAGAAAGAAAGAGAGAGGAAGGAAGGAAGGAAAAAGAAAAAGGAAGGGAAGAAGAGGAGAGGAGAGGAGAGAGGAGGGGAGAAAAGAGAAGAGAAGGGAAGGGAAGGGAAAGGAAGGGAAGAGAAAAGAAAAGGAAAAGAAAAAAGAAAATCTCCCTGATAACCAGACTCCCAAATTCCTTGTAAGATGTAACTGTCATTGTCAGTGTTTGTGTGTCTCCAAATCTGTCCTTGCTTATTCAAACCTCTGTGATCATTTGTGTGTGTTTTCATATTCTTTTCACACCAAATGAGAGCATACAGTACCTATTCCTTTGCATCTAGTTTTTCTTTACGTAACGATACATTTCAGCACATACGGACCAATTCTTTTTCAAGACTGTGTTGTATTTTATTATAAGGAAGAATGATAATGCATTTTACCAAACCCCTACAGATCGGCATTTAAGGGCTTTCCAGATCTTTTGCCTTTACAGATCATACCACACCCTTGTTTATGTGACTTTCTGCACACTCAGAGCGTGCCTGTGGGATAAACTCTTAGAAGAGCAATTGTATGGTCCAAGAATTTGTCCTTTGTTCATTAGAAGCCGCAGAAGTGCTCTCCAAAAGCAATGCACAAATATGCTCTCCTGCCAAAATGTAAGTATAAGAGGCCCTTTCCCCTCATCTTGCCAAACGGGCTAGTATAAGGAAATTTACTCTTTGCCCGGTTGTTAGGTGAACAACATGTGGCTTTGGTGGTGGTGGTAGAGGCGGTTTAGTCTTGTCATTTTCTACGGATTGCCTGTGTATTCTTTGTCAATTTTTCTACTGAGTTTTGGTATTTCGGCGATAGATTTGTAATCCCTGGCTTTATTTTAGCGACATGTTCTTTTTCTGCTGTGTGTGGCAAATATTTTTCAAGTTTGACATTGTCTTTTAATTTCTGCCCCTTTTTCCCTTGGTGAATTTTGTTTTTATTTATATGTACTCATACACATTAGTCTTTTCCCTTATAGTTTCTAGGTCTTGTTTTGTTTTGCTTAGAAAGGCTTCACCCACTCTCTTGAGAGACATAAAAGAGACTGAAGTAAATGGAGAGACAGGCTTTTGTCTGGAGGAGGAACTCTTACGATACATCACGTTAGTAATAATTAATTTGATGCAATCACAATAAAAATCCAACCATTTTCCTTTTTAGAAACTTGACAAAATTAATTTTTTAATATCAAGATTAAATATACAAGAATAACCAGGAAATTTCAGAAAAATAAATGGTTGAGGGTAGAGGAGATCATGAGATTTGCCCTGCCAGATGTTGAGAGCTGGAAAATAATTTAAATCCAGTGGTGTGGATACACAAATAAACAAAGAAGTAGAACAAGACAGAATCAAGAAATGCAACCAAGAATGAATGAAAGTATTGAAACTTATGAATATAACATTTCAGTAAGAGGAAAAATGAGTTACTGAATAAGCACTGGCATGAAAATCAGCTAGACTTGGCGGGCAGAGGTGGGACAGAGAGCAGGAAGCATCTTCTACCTAACTTACTTGCAGTTAGGGCAAATACTTAAACAAAAATAAAATTATAAATGTGCCAGAAGAGACTATATTTTTACAACATTGGGATACATAAAACCTTTCTAAACATACAGAGATTTAATTAATAATAAAGAAAGAGATGCCCAAATTTGAGTATGTAAAATACAAGTAGTTCTGCAAAATCATCATACTCAAAATCAAAAGACACTGTGAAAGCTGGGGGGGAAATATAATATACATGAAAAAGAATAGGTATTCACAACACACAAAGATTTTTTTTTCAACTAATTAAGAAAGCAAGGAGATAAAGGTAATGATAGAAATTGATATATTGGAAAGTAATGAGAAAACAGAAAAATCTAGAGCTCAGAAAGGCATGAAAAATAAAAAGAAAAGAAGAAAAGAAGAATATATCATTGATGGGAGCAATATTTGGAAGCAGGTTGAATTACATGATATTGCCAAATTACTATAACCACACTTGACTTATAAAATACCAATTTTTCAAAGATGAAAATGTACATATTCTTCAACTCAATATACTACTTTTAGAGATTAAAAAAGATTTTAAAGTATACAGCAGACATTTATATTAGTTTTATTGCCCATCGGGCTGATAAAAAAAAATTAAGTCTGAAAATACCAGTGGCATATAGGTTGTGGAGCTTCTATACACTCACTGCTGGAAGTGGTAGCAAGAGGTACAATCAATAAGGAAGTCACATAGCAGTGTCCAGCAAAGTTGAAGCCACAACAATTACTCTTCTAGGTGTGTGTGTGTAACTGTGTGTGTGTGAGTGGTACATACATATACATACATATTTAAGACATGCATACTTTCCACTTGCATAAATTATACTAGGTACATATGTGAAATTTTCTCTAGGATGCATACCTATATGAATGTTTATTTGTGTGTATGTATATAGTGCATCTGGATATGTATACATATTGTGTGTATGTGTACAGGTATGTATACATATGTGCTTGTGGAAATATGCATTCTTCCATGTATATCTATATGCAAGAGACATTCTCTCATAAACACACATATGTGCACTCCCACACACATATAGTCACATGTACAAAGGAAATTAATTTTTTTAATGTTTATTTATTTTTCAGAGAGAGAGAGTGTGAGCAAGGGAAGGGTGTAGGCGAAGGGGGTTGGGCAGTGGGAAAAGAGGACCCAAAGTAGGCTTTGCACTGACAGCAGGGAGCATGACACCAGGCTCAAACTCATGAGCTCTGAGACCATGACCTGAGCTAAAGTCAGACGCTTAAATGACTGAGCCAACCAGGTGCCCCAGGGACTAATTTGTACCATTGTTTATGACAAAAGACGATATACAATTTAGCTGTCATTCAGCAAGGAAATGTGTGTGTATAAGCTATAATTTTCTCACACAATGAAACATTATACAATAGTTAAAATATACAAATTATGTCTACATATATCCACGCAGCTTTATATCAGAAACATAAAATCCAATTTAAAAATCAGGTAGCAAAATATATATTTAATATTATTCCATTTATGTATGGATGTATGCAAATGTAGTAAAATTATACAATAATCCATGTTAATGAAGTATGCCAATCTCAGGAAAGTGATGCTGGGGAGGAAGCAAAAATGAATGGGGTAAAGCCATTTGAGTTTCATTTCTAGCATTATGGGTCTCAAAAATTAGGAAACAAATTGGCAAAATGTTAATATGCTTAATGTTAACAAAGGAATTACTTTATGTGTTTTAATAATAAACATATTTAATGCCATATCCATCTCTTCATAAATATGCATATATGTAACTTTACATAAAAACATAAAACATGGGGCGCCTGGGTGGCTCAGTCCATTGTATTTCTGACTCTCATACTTGGCTCAGGTCATGATCCCAGGGTCATGGGATCAAGCCCCTCCATGGGCTCTGTGCTGGGTGTGGAAGCTGCTTAGTATTCGCTCTCTCTCCCTCTACTGCTTGCACTCTGTCTCTCTAAAATAAAATTAAAAAATTTTTAAAGCATAAATTTTGTTTTCTTATCAGTCTTTTTTTTATTTTTACTTTTTCCTCCTTGGACTCATCTAGCCCTCCAGCCTCATCTTCTCACACTCAGGCAGTCCATTCAAACAACCACTATGTCTACTTCCATATTGCCCCCTGCTCTTATAATCATAACACAGATGTACATTTATCTTTTGATATTTCTATGTATTTACCAGCATACAATACTTAATATTTATGTATTGGTGGTAGATATGATTTCTAATGATTGCTTAATAACTGGAATGGGACCATTTTATAGGTGCAATTTGATTTCTTGTCCTTTTATCAGCTGTATAATACTTTATGATATGAACAGAACGTATTTAACTGTTCCCTAATTGAAAGGTATTCACCTTATTCCCAGTGTGTATCCCCAATTAACAATGTTGTAAGAAGCATCTTTGTCCAAAGATTCTTATATATGGTACTTTCATTTCATGAGACAGAACTTATTTCTATTTTTAACCCTGTCCATAGTATTATTACACAAAATGTCATGGATTATGGTACAAAAAGTCATTTAGTAATATGCATTCAATGGCCCTGTATTCCTGTCTTTTCATGGCTTGATAGCTCATTTCTTTTTAGTGTTGAATAATATTCCATTTTCTGGATGTATCAGTTTATTTATCATTCACCTACTAAAGGATATCTTGGTTGCTTCCAAGTTTTAGCAATTACGAAAAAAGCCACTATAAACATTCATGTGCAGGGGCACCTGGGTGGCTTAGTTGATTAAGTGCCCGACTTTGGCTCAGGTCATGATCTCACGGTTGGTGGATTCAGCCCCGTGTTGGGCTCTGTGCTGCTAGCTCAGAGCCTGGAGCCTGCTTCAGATTCTGTGTCTCCCTCTCTCTCTGCCCCTTCTCTGATTGCACTGTTTCTGTCTCTCAAAAATAAAAATAAATAAACAAACACTCGTGTAGGTTTTTGTATTAACATGTTTTCAACTGCCTTTGGGTAAATACCAAAAGGCACAGTTGCTGGATTGTATGGTAAGATTATGTTTAGTTTTGTAAGAAACCACCAAACTATCTTCCAATGTATCTGTACTATTTTGCATCCCAACAATGAATGAGAGTTCCTGCTGTTCCACATCCTTGCTACCATTTGGTGTTGTCAAAATCCTGGATTTTGACCATTAAAAATATTTTTAATGATTTATTTATTTCTGAGAGAGAGAGAGAGGCAGTGTGAGCAGGGGAGGGTCAGAGAGAGAGGGAAACACAGAATCTGAAACAGGCTCCAGGCTCTGAACTAGCTGTCAGCACAGAGCCTGACGCGGGGCTCCAACCCATGAACTGTGAGATCATGACCTTAGCCGAAGTCGGATGCTCAACCAACTGAGCCACCCAGGCGCCCCCGATTTTGACCATTTAAATCATGTCATCTGCAAACATGTCAAACATGTCATCTGCAAACAAAACAGCTTTATATCTTCCTTCTTAATCTGTATACATTTTACTTCCTTTTCTTGCCTTACTGCAAAAGCAAGGACTTTCAGTACAATGTCAAAAAAGTGGTGAGAAGGCACATCTTAGCCTTATACTAGATCTTAATGCAAAAGCTTTGAGTTTCGAACCATTAAATGTGATATTAGCTATAGATTTTTTTGTAGATAGTCTTTATCAAGTTAAGAAAGTTTCACTCCATTGCTAGTTTACTGAGAGTTTTTATAACAAATCAGTGTTGCATTTTGTCAAATGATTTTTCTACATTTATTGATATGATCATGTGATTTTTGTTTGTTTTTTGTCTGTTATGATGAATTGTATTAATTGATTTTCAAACACTAAACCAGCTTTGCGTTCCTGGAATAAAGGCCACTTAGTCATGGTGTATAATTCTTCTTATACTTTCTTTTTGGATTTGATTTGTTAATACTTTGTTGAGAATTTTTGCATCTATGTTCATGGGAGATATTGATCTGTAGTTTTCTTGCAATGTCTTTGTCTGATTTTAGTATTGGAATAATGCTGGACTCATAGAATGAGTTAGGAAGTAACCCCTCTGCATTAAACCTCTGAAAGAGACTGTAGACAATGATATCATTTCTTCCTTAAATGCTTCATAGAATTCACCAGTGAACCTATTTGGGCCTGGTGCTTTCTGTTTAGGAAGATTATTAAATTTTTATTTATTTTCTTTAACAGACACAGTCCTCTTCAGATCATCTATTTCTTTTGTGTGAGTTTTAGCAGGTTGTGTTCTTCAAGGAATTAGTTCAATTCATCCAGGCTATCAAATTTGTGGGCACAGAGCTGTCCATATTATCTCTTTACTATCCTTTTAATTTTCATGTCGAGTTCTATTTTTGACATCAAGTCTAATAAAGTCATAGTCCTGAACTGCTAGAATTGTTCTTCTTAATTTATTGATTCTTTTTCCATTTCATTCTTTACTCTTTAGGTTACAGAGCTCATGGTTTTATTTCCTTGAGAGTATAAGTACTAATTGTTTAGTACTTATTTAGTACTAATTCTTATTTAGGTAAGGTATTTTGGTATCTTTCTTATTCAGATGTTCTTTTAGAAGGATTTTTATCAATATTCTGCAAGCTGTATTCTTTAACTTTCTAGGAGAGGAAGGACTAGTGTTTACATCTTGTTTATTTGCTTGTTTGTTGCTCTTCTGCTTAGGTTTCTTTGAGAATTCATCACAAGTCTGTTACTTGCCCCCAAAGGATCTAAATAAACTATTCTCAACTTTCCTCACTGTGTGTTTGAAGTATTCAGAATTCCATTTTAATTCACCTACTTGCTTTTTCAAAATACCTCATTGCATTACATTTTTAGTAATTGCTCTAGAAATGGTCATATACTTCCTTAACTTTTATAGCCTACTTAGAGTTAATATTGTACCACATACATAAAATGTAGAAACCTTGTGGCCATATAGCATTTGGACAATATTTGAATCCTTCCTTTAGCACAGTAACTTGAGTGCTTGAAGTTTATGGTTTTTTGCTTTTGTTTTCTTTTTTTTTTCATTTGCCAGCAGTCTGAGGAAGAAAGGAAAAGGAAATTCTCTATCTTAGGCATTTTTCTTAAACTACAAAGGAAACAAACCATTCCTTTCCATTTCTTGCTCTTTCTCCCATTTCTGGATACATACGTGCAAACATGAGCATACACACACACACGTACACACACACACACATTTTACCATATACATGTATGAAAGAATGTTCCTTGCTGCATATTCATGTTTTCAAAGACTATTGTCACATGGAAATCAATAAAAAAAGATTTTAACCTTCACAGACTTGGTCATTGTGATACAGAATTTGTCACCAAGAGCCAAGTGAAGTGGAAAACAGACTATAGTATCATGTGTCATGTTGTGGGCCCCCATTTTTATGACCACTAAGTTTCCTCAAGTCCAAGGATCTTCTGGCTCTAGGAAGTGCTGTACGTAAGTATGTGAAACACCCAATCAAAATGTTTCATTTGGTCTTGTGTATTCACAATTACCAGTAGATTGAACTTTGTTTCAGATAATCCACCAGGAGCTTTCTTGACAGAAAATAACTAAACGTGGGTCATCCTGTGCTGCAGGACAGTGTCTGGAAGGGAGGAGGGGACACCAGCACTGCTCCAAGCTGGTCCACAAGAACACGAGTGGTTTCTGGGACAAGTGCCTTCAGAGCCATGTTCCATCTAAAATTCTCAAGATGTTTGACAGCTGAAGGTTTACAATTGTAGCAAATAAACCCTCTAGATAGGTAACAGGGACCTTAATATTTGAAAGATTTTCCCATGGAAAGAAATATCAGTCATCTTTTTTCAAACAAAAGGTGAATTTCAAACTGAAGTCAGCATCAGGCACATAAGATGCTATTGGCCATCAAAACCCTCAATTGACACTAAACTGATAGAACGACATCACGTTTTATTTTTAGGCAATTACTCATTCATTGGAGAAAGCATAATGAGTAAAACTATTTCTCTTGTGGTGACTGTTGAACTTCTAACATTTTCAGAGGCTGTCAATATTTTCACAGGTGTTCTATTTCCTCTTAAGGACCAGGTGGTCAATGTCACATTAGTCAGCTTTTCTCACTTCAGTAGATCCCTCATTCTTTTCTTCTTTCCCTCTCCTGCTCCTTTTAACTAATCTTCATAAAAATTTTATAAAAGCAGTAATGCTCAAAGTAAAAAATTCAAATATTAAAAAGTATAACACAACCTCCCAAAGGTAGCCACCACAAACAGTGCTTTCTTTCCAGGACTTCCCCTGCATGGACAATCAAAAAAACATAGATCAATAGATTTATTAATAAAAGGATGGTTGAATAATTATATATTTAATGCTTTACTTTGTACAAAAAGATCTGCTTAAACAAGCACTCCATAAAAAAGAGCTTTTCTGAGTGAGCTATAGTATACTTAAAAGAGTGTTTTACTTTTACATAAAAGTGATGGAATAGCTTTATTTGGGTTCTGCTAATGAGCAATTTAAGATAAATCCATTTTTAAGCCCTGAATTATGTGCTTTGATTGCTTATTTCTCTACATGATATTAGAAGCTAATCCTTCCCACTTCAACCTAATAAAATGGTCAGATTTAGTGACTTACTTATACTAGCCTTTTTTATAGTCTTGTGTAAAATATACCTATATCTCAGATTGAACACTGAATGAGTTGTTAAGTCGGTATCAATAGTTGGCTTTTCACCTAAGAATGTTTGTCAAATTTCAAATCATGAATATTCATTTTTATACAAATATTTCTATATATTTGTATACATGTATAGATTTATGAATGCTATTTGCTAAAGACTGAGAGGTACAGATCTACCTGGTTCAATATTGGTGAAGAATAAATAAAGGCATACACCAACATGAAAACTGGCTAACCAAAAAACTGTATATATATGAACATGTATTAAGTATGAAAAATTGCTTTTTTCAAAAATTACAGTTTTCCAACTTAATATTTGTGAGGCATGATTTTCTAGTGGCATATGAACAGATTTATCACCCTTTTCAATATTTGCATCTTGTTCTACCATGGAAGTGTACCATCATTTTGTAAGGAATATTCCATAGGTTAGACTACTTTAGAGGTTGTAATATTAAATATTCCAATGATTGTCTTTATGTGCATCTTTAGAAAATTGGGCTAGTATATCAATAGGAAAAATATTTATAGGTCTTCATAAAAATAAACTTCCTTACTGACATAAAAAATTAATAATTGTCATATATAAAGGAAGGTCTCTTTTTTAATTTTACTCTTTTAAAGCTTCCCATTCTCAAATCACACTCTTTATTTTGGTCTTCTATAAACATGCTCTAAACTGTGACAAACTTAATCTTCTTAAGAAGCTATGTTGATCCATAAATTCTTCTTACAGATCATTTAAACAATTATGTTTCATGGACAAAGCTCAAGGCTGGGGCCTAACAGCAGCCTCCCCAGCCCCTTTGAACTGGGCATTCTGGAGATTTCACCCCCCAGCCTGACTGGCTGACCTTTGTTGATTTTACTTGAAGCTATTATTCTAATTGACTCAGTCCTGGCTGACATCTGGATGTGTTTTATAACAGACTGTTTTCATAATTCCACAAAAAAGTTCTCAGGATTATTACTTGTTTATTTTCATCTTCCATCGGACCTTAAGTAAACTGGCGGCCAATTGTAGCAGAATTCCTTACTGGAAGCCATTTTACATAAATGAAGGAGATGGTAAATCCATTAAATCCTGGGCTTTCTGTTGCTTTAAAACCCCTTGCCAATTGAACATTATTCAGGAATGACTATAAAGTCAACCAATAGCAAAATCCTTAGGAACATTTGCAGGTTTGATGGAGTAGAAGCATCCAGATGTATGATTAGGAAATGCAAGTACTTTCCTGTGTGAGCAGAGGGGCAGCAGGAAGAGGCAGGGGTACACATGGATGTGTGTGTAGATAGACAACGAAACACACAGGTGGTGAGATACTTTATTGAGATATTATATGTTTTGTTTTCTCCATTGTATGTATTTTGTCCTCTCCCATATGAATATGTTTCCTTTACTTTTGAGATTACACTTTTAAAGATGTTCCAGACACCTGAATTTCAAATTTAGGGCATTAATCTAGGGCTTTGTTTTCAAAGAACTAGGATCATTGAAGGAATTAAGTTAGATCTTCCTGGACAAACGTATATTTACACATGTTAACACATGTTATATATGGCATAAGGAAGTGGCTCACATGATTGTGGCTGCTAGGAAGTCCCAAGATCTGAAAGAGGCAAGCTGGAGGCCCAGGAGAGCCACTGGTATAGCTCCAATCTGCCCCAGCTCAAGGCAGCAAGGCAGAGGAGTTCCTTTCTAATCAGTCCTTTGTTCTCTTCAGGTCTTCAACTGATTGGGCAGGGCCCACTCATACTGGGGAGAGTAATCTGCGTTACTCAGGCTCTGGATTCAAATGTTAATGTCATCCAGAAACACTCTCACAGACATACCAGAATAATGTTGGACCAAATATCTGGACACCTCATGACCCAGTCGAGTTGACACAAAATAAACTATTAGGACAGGTATGCCCAAAAATGTTAGTTGAAGTATTATAGTTCATATTTATTTATAGGACCCTAGATACCTAAATAAATCCAGCGCCAAACAAAGGGGTACCATGGAGGTATGGCAAAGCTGGCAGGAAGGCACAGCAACAGGAATATGTTCTCCCTTATCACAGACGACACTCAGAATCCAGCATCCGTGTCAGGAATATTCCAGAATATGTCAAAACTTTGCGGTAGAGGCCCTGTCCTACACAGAAGGGTGAGCTCCCCCATTCCTGGTCCTTTAAATTCACCCATTCCCTGGATGGAACTTACTAGCAAGCTACAAACATAAATTGCTCTGACCTTTGCTTTTTTCCACTTCTCTCAACCGCCCTGCTCTTGCCCGATGCCTCAGGCTCCCAGGTCGAGCTCTCTGCACTCAGGCTCTACATTCACATTTCCCTCCCTGCCTCTCAGTTTGGTGTATTCTCAGACTCACTTTTGGAGCTTAATGGACCTCAGATTCCCTTTGGATACTAGACTGTCAGGACACTTCTTGTTCTCTGTAAAAGCCTCTTTACTTCAATCCAGTGGCAAGAGCCCCTAAGCAGTGCAGACGGTGGGGATTTGGGCCTGAACTAGCAGGAAGGCCTGTCCTGCAGATGGACCAAGCATCTTGCCAAGTAGTCTCAGACAGAAAGTTTGCTTCTATCAGGAAAAAAGAAAAAAGAAATACAGAACAATATGCTATTGGTTCTTTTTCTGAAGAATCTTGACTAATACACCCATCTATACATTTGCACAATTACATCTTTTAAGATAAATTCATGGGAGAGGGGCGCCTGGGTGGCTTAGTCGGTCGAGCGACTGACTTTCGCTTAGGTCATGATCTCGCGGTTCGTGGGTTCGAGCCCCGCGTCGGGCTCTGTGCTGACTGCCAGCTCAGAGCCTGGAGCCTGTTTCAGTCTGTGACTCCCTCTCTCTCTGACCCTCCCCTGCTCACACTGTCTCTCTCTCTCTCAGAAATAAATAAAACATTTAAAAAAAAATTAAAAAAAAAAAAGATAAATTCATGGGACAGGGATTGCCAAGCAAAAGCATTTATACTTCCTATATTTTGACACACACCACCAAATTTTCATTCAAAAATGTTGTGTGCACTGATGCGGGAGCATAAGGCAAGCTGACAGCCTGCAAACACCCCCTCCAGCAGGTGAGATATGTGTGAAATTCCTCAGGCCCTCCTGGCTGCCCAAGAACAAAGAAAAGGGGGAAAACAAATGGTTAACTGATAGAGATCATAGTCCTGCAGGACTATAAATTTTCTTATAACCTGTAGCCCATGGACAAATACCTGAGGCCCTCAGAGGAAAATGTTTCTCCAGGAACTCCTTACTGTCTTAATGTTAATGCTTTGCTAGAGGGAAGGCCACCTTAGCTTGACAATAGCTATGGCTCCAGTATCCTGTGAGTCTTCTTTAGCATATGAAAATCTCGCTGGAAACTTCCCCTGGGCTTTACCTCCCCCAACACCATAGTATATAACCAGTCTCTCCTCCGGGGGGGGGGCTCTTCCTGCCCATGGGTCCTGTCCCCGAGCTTCAATAAAATCACCTTTTTGCACCAAAGAATTCTTTCTTATTATCAGCTCTGGACCCCACGAAGCCCACTAACCACCCCCAAAAACTTCATCGTTCGTTACATTCCCAAATAGCATGGTTTCTCAGTGTTATTGTTTTTAAGTCAGTTCTATCAAATTCTCATTTAAGGTTTCTGACACTAAGATCTTGATTCAAGAAACTTCCCTCATCATGAGATTACGAAATTATTCTCCTGGATTTCCTCCTAATACTATGATGGTTGTATTATTTTATACTTAATTAATCTGATAAGGATCTAAATTCATAACTGCTGTTGTAATTTTGTTGTTAGTATTTTGCCAAATCCATAACTAGTTGTACTAATATATTTTACTGGGGAATAAATCCTTGCTACACTGACTTAAACACCACTTTTACAATTTTCGAAATCTCCCTGCATATAAGCATCTGTTTCTGGATGTACGCTTCTGCTCCATCTCTACCCATTGGTTCTCTCCTCTGAGGTTAGTTCAAGGCCATTCTGATCATTGAAACATGGTGATATGCTTTAATAGCTATGCGACAATTACCAGACAATTACCCTCTTCTTTTCCAGAATTTTCTTGGCTTTCTTTGCGTGTGTCATTTCCAGATAAACTTTAGAATCTTTTGGTTAATTTCTGAAAAAAAAATCACATTGGAATATTGACTAGGGTTATACTAAGATCGCGTATTAATGGAAATAATTGACATCTATATAACAATGAATACATTCATCCTGAAAACTGTCCTCTGCAGTTTTATTTTTTAAATGCTATTTTTGTTATGTGACATTATCAGGCTCATACCATATCCATTCAAGGGATTTGGTAATTTTATTTCTTTTTGCAGCAGTTTCTGGAACAGTTCCAGTAAAATAATTATCTGTTCCTTAAGTTTCAACCACATATTCTGTGTAAGTTATTATTCCCTAAATGGTCTCTAATCACAGTTCTGATGTTCTACATGACATAAAGAATTGTTTTCAAAAGTATTTTTGAGCTTTCAATATGTCTTCTTGCCCTTCTGTCATTTATTTCTAGTTTTGTTCTATTTGCAAACACTTTTGAACTTTCCATGTGACCCATGTCTACAGTTCCGCAGCTCTGTGTGTGTGCCGCACGTCATCCGTGGCTCTCCTGCTGGGATCCCCGTTACATGTGCGTGGACTTCCCTGCATCTGACCTCGGCTTCTCATCTTTGTGTTCATTATCTTTATGCCTCTACAATTTTCCTTTTCCTGTGGGAGAACTTTTATGTTCCACTCTAATAGCCACATGGCAATTACCAACCAATTATTTGCTCAAGCAAGTTTCTGTAACACCTAATCTGTTCATCACTGCTTCTGTGCCATTTTCATTTGGCGTGACTATGTTTTTTTCCTCTTCAATTCATCGATTTCTTGTCGCGGATTGTCCTCCTTCACAAATTCACAGTACTCTTACATTTTTATTGAAAGTGCAAATCCAGGTTTTCAAACGATTTCACGTTTTTATTGGAGTCAGTCTGTTGCTCTGAGTCCAAACGAAACCAGGTGTGTGGCGATTTTTTCCTATCTGATTATCCTTACAAGGGAGGTCCACACAGCATTGGGAGAGTCTAAGACTGCTGGCTTCTGATAAGAATCTCTCAAGCTAAAGCTCAAAGAATGGAAAAGTCGGGATTTCTAGGCATTCCCTGTTTTCAGGTGAGATTCCAGTAGTGTGTAGGAGGTAGGGATGGATCTGCAATTGGAGATGGAGGTAAGAGGAGGTTTCAGCTCAGTGCTAAGTGGTTTATTTTCTATACTACTTGGGGGTACTGACAAGGCTGCCCTTGCTAGAGGCAGGCCTACCCTTGCCTCTGCATTTTATTTCACATAGACCTCTCTCCACCAAGGCAAATAGAAGTAGGTGGACAAAACCCTGAACTCTCATTTGGAACCCCTGATGTTTGGTTCCATCCTTCTCATAACTCATGTTTTCCCTGTGGCTTTTTACTCTTGTTCCGTGGATTTTTAAGTCTTATCTCTTTTTAAGGATACAAAACAGATGTTTTCTAAAACATTCTTGTCTTTCCTGTGAATGACTTTAGAAGCCTGCCCTTTCTAGCAAATCTAGTCTTCTAGATTACATGTTATTTCCCTTAAGCTGTGGAATCATTCCATGGAAACTTCTTTTTACTGTTTGCTCGTACACGGGAAAACGGGCACCTGCCAACAGACACTGGATATGAATTGCCCTGGGTCACTGCCCTATCCGTTCCCCCTTGAGGAGATCAGTGGCTCCTCCAAAGACTATCTGGAGAGCTGATAAATAGAACCCTTAGCCCTGTTTTCACTTCAGAGCAGTCACTCAGGTGGAGCTGGATCTCAGATCTTAGTGAGGCAATGTTGTCCCCCACGGACTGGCAATTTCTGTGGTTAGTCAGGTGTAGCCTATCAACCTTTTCAGAGTTCTGCACTGAATAAAATCTATCCATCATCATGCACCACTCACATCCTTTCTCCCTCTACCTTTCTCTCTTTCTCTTTTGACAAATAAGAATAATAAAGCTATCAGTCATGAAGTACTTGCTATATTCAAAGCACCAATCTAAGGACTTATGCATTGTTCCATTTAATCCTCATGACAACTCTACAGAGATAAGTGCTATTATTATCACCCCCATTTTATAGATGAGAAAACGGAGCTGAAGAGGTTGCATGACTTCGCAAATTCCACACACCTTGTAACTGCTAAACATGGAACTCGATCTTGAAGATCACTTATCAACTCTTTTTGAAGGAACTCCAAAATCAGAGACCCAGTCCCTCATGTCGGCCTTGGCCCCACTGAATCACAGGCTGGGTGTTGTTGTGGTGGTATGGTTTCACAAAGGCAGGGCTGTGGGCAGCAGAGCACGCAGGGCAGGGGTGATGGCCCTGGCCCTCCCCTGCTCCTATTATATCATTATGAGATTGAGGTGGCTCCTGGATACTTTGATGAAGGTGGTCCCACTAGGGGTACCAACCGGCCACTGGGGCAAGCAAAGAACCATCCTGCTTCTTGGTGGCTGTCTTCAAAGTCTTGGCTCAGAAACAGAGTTTACATGGTTCAGAGACACATTTCTCAGTCCACTTCTCTCTGTAACCCAGACTTTGCTGGTTTCCAGGGATCTTGTGTACCTTCAGAGCACTTTAGTAGAAGTGGACCAGGAAATCTCTGCAGCACTTGATGTGATTGACATTTGTGCTTAGTCTTAGTCTGCCACCTGGTCTCATACCCCTTGTTATCTGTTTCTTTTTTCATGTTCTCTCAGTTTCCTTCAGGCTATAATTGATTTGCCTTCAACTCTGCATCAGTGATCAAACTGTCATTTCATACACCATCTTGCAAGTTTTGCTAATGGCTCAAATTCAGCCTCCCCCAATCTGTGTTCACCCTCCCTTCCTTCAGGACTCCTCCCCCCACATCATGTCACACACTCTGTGGTGACTTCATACCCTTCCCAGCTCTGCAAGCCAGAAACCGACCTTCATTCTCTTCATTCTCCTCAACCAGCTAAAAGCCAATTCATGTAGTTCCACCTCTACATTTCCACACCAACACCTGGCTTCTTTCAACTCTCTGCCATCAGCCTGGATTAGCCTCCTGAGTGGTTTTCCTAAGTCCAGGCTCTTACATCTCTGATGTACCCTTCGTCCACCACTATTGACCATCTGACAACATGCTACAACCACGTCACACTAACCCACACATATCCCCCAAAGTTTTGCAGAGCATGGCATCCCCACTTGATATTTGTGCCTTTCCCTGACCTCCATTTTCATCTCCCACCCCACTTATCCATGATCTCTACAGCCTGATAGTGCTCAGCTCTCACTCACCATTTCCTAAGTGAATGCATGCCTTTGTGAAAGCAGTCATCTCACTCAGGAATGTCTTTCCCCAAAATGAATCTACCTAATATTTGGGCCCCAAATGGAACACCACCTACTCAGTGGCATTTCTGGGGATCCCACCCCTACTTCTCACCTGTGACTTATTGCCTGTGAATTCTACTTAATTGTTCTAATACAGAACTCCATTTAGCTGTCTACATGCTCTGCTTCAAAGACCACCCTCTAATCAGCCTTTGTGTGTCTGAGCTGGGACAGGCCACAAAACATGGTGGCCATGCAACGCTTGGAGTGGACATGTTTACGAGGACACTGCAGCCACTTCCAGGAATACCCTCACCTAGCTGATTCTCACAGCAACAGCTTTAATGGAAAGAGACACATATTGAACTGATCATGAAAAGAATGACAGATCTTGCACAGCTTAGTGATGTAATAATAATTATGAAATATAAATAATAATCATAGATAACAATCACTATTAATAACAGTAACTAATTATGCAAGTGACTGAGGTCAAGTGACTGAATCCCCTAGTTCAGACTTGGGGTGTGCATACTCCTCTCCAACATTAGAACTGACTTTTGCAAACTATGGAACTTATCTTTGGGTTTTCTTTCAGAAATTAGGGGCCCAGAGATAGAGGGGCTGTGGTAACTTTGAATTCCTGCTTCCTGTGAAGTGCATTTGAAGAGAAAAGTCTGGAATCAGGGAAAACAGAAGTGTGTACATCTTCTTGAAGAACTAAATGCATAAGTTGTCTGTTTAGCCTCTGAAAGGCAGACAATAAAATAGCCAGGGTCTCAGTCAGCATATGACTAAGTTATGCTACAGTAACAAACAACTCCCAAATCTCAGTGGCTTCAAATAACAAAGGTTAATATCTTGCTCCTGCTACATGCCCACCTTGGGTTGGCAAGGAGGATCTTCTCACAGGAATCTGGCCTGATGTAGCAGCCACTATGTGCAAGATTCCAGTCACTGTGCCTGAGGGCAAGAGCTTTAGAAAGGATCTCACATCAGCAATTAAAAGCCCTGGCCTAAAGATGAAGCATCATTTCTACTCAGAACTCATTCACCAGAAGGAATCACATGGCCCCACTCAACCACAAGGGAACCAAGAAGTAGAATCCTTCTATATGATCAGTGGGAGGGAAAAGAAGAAAATATGGCAAATGGCATTCACAATGACTGTGAACAGCTGTTTATACCTCCTATAGTCAGTAATATCAATTCTCAGACTAGCAAGACCTGCAAGGATGATGGCAACTGTTCCAGAGAAGATTGTGGTGATGTTCAAGGACAGCCATAGTACTTCTAGCAGACCAGAGAAGAGATAACCAACTTTCACCTTAGAGAAGGGCTCCTTAGAGCCCCTGTATGCTTTTAACTTTTCTTCACTTTTTTTTTTTCACATTTGCAAGCTAATTTTTCTACCTTGTGTTAGACTTACCATAGAGATTTAGATATTAGTAAGGTTTGGCACTAATTTTGCAGATAGAAAAATATTAAGTATGAATTATATTTTGATAAAATCACTGACAAATCATGGGCAGGACTGAACTATTTCCTCTTTTCGTGTGAAGGTCAGTGTAATTCCAGGAGTCAAGCGATCTGCACAGAGCTAAGGAGTGATAGATAATCATGTCAGAATTCTCTAAGGGTTGTTTTTTATTGTTTTGTTTTGTTTTGTTTTGTCACTTAAATGGTGAAGCCAGAATACACATCTCTAGGATCTCTTTTGTTCTAAAATGTTGTGAATATAAATCATTAAGGAAAATAAATTTTCACTGCTGTTATTGCTAAATATAATCCCATCTTCTTGGCCAGCACCTCATTCTCCCTGAGCCTCTGATGTTGGAGTTCCTCAGAATAAGTACTAGAGCCTCTTTCTCACTTGGTTCCCTTTGCCTGGACAGGTTCCTCCTGTCATTTGTGTATCTACAACCCGTAGACTGATAACTTCAAAGGTTCAAATGTATGAACCCAGATGCCTTTCTTGTGTCTCCACTTGAGCTTCTCATAATCATCTCAAAATGTCCCAGAGTGATGGTCTCTCCCACCCTCAATCTGATCCTCCTTCAATGTCACCAATCTTAGTAAGGTAGTTGCTTGTGCTCAAGACTGAGGAGTTATCCTGAACACCTCCTTCTTCATTCCAGTCCAACCCTTCCATTCAATAATTATACTACTCTACCTCTAAAGGGCTCAACCCACTCCCTCCTCCTCACCACCATGTTCCCCCTACCCAGGCTGAGCCATTGTCATGAATTACCTGGACACCTGTAATTAACCTTCTCCTCACTGGGCTAGTGCCTCTACTCTTATTCCTCCGCAATCCCTTCTAGACACAGAAGGTGGAACAATATATTAAAGAAAAAAATTGGAAAAGGGGCATCTGGGTGGCTCAGTCAGTTGAGTGTCTGACTGCAGCTCAGGTCATGATCTTGAGGTTCATGGATTTGATCTCCGTGCTAACAGCTCAGAGCCTGGAGCCTGCTTCAGATTCTGCATCTCCCTCTCTCTCTGCCCCTCCCTCCACTCATTCTGCCTCTCTCAAAACTAATTTTTTTAAAAAAGTTAAAGAAAAGAAAAAATGGATCACAACACTTGTCTTAACTCCTTGGTGGCATCCTCTTTAATTTAGGATAGAGTCTAAATTCTTTTTTTTTTTTAACATTTATTTATCTTTGAGAGAAAGAGAGCATGAGTAGGAAAGGGGCAGAGAGAGAGAGAGGAAGGCACAGAATCAGAAGCAGTCTCCAGGCTCTGAGCCATCAGCACAGGACCCAACACAGGGCTGGAACCCACAAGTGGTGAGATGACAACCCAAGCTGAAGTCAGACGCCCAACCAACTGAACCTCACAGGTACCCCTAGGATAGAGTCTAAATTCTCTTCAGTCTAATGTCAACCCCCCACCGCCACCTTCCTTCTCATTCACAAGATCCACCTTCACAGTCCTTTAACTGCTTGAAATGTGATCCTTTCTCCTGCTTCAGCACATTTTCCCACCATGCTTAATCTGCCTGTCTTTCCTCCACATCTTTGCCTGACCTGTGCCTGACTCCTTCTTCATCCACCTAATGGTCACTTCCTAGAGGCTTTCCCTGCTATTCATTCCAACGTTGGTCCCTTCTAGAATGCTGCTTTTATTTCCTTACATCATTTATCATGCATTTTAATTGTGGGGGTTTTTTTTCCCCACTATTAAGCATTTGCTTACCCTACCAAGTTATAAGCTTAATGAAAGCAAGCATGCCTGTTCAGCCCATCACTCTGCCCAGCCCTTCCTTCTTCCACAAAACTAGCAGTCTTTGGCACATAACGAGCATTAAGAAATATTTGTACACCAAATGAATAACTCTAATTACCTAACTCTTAGAATGTTGTAACAAAGATGGCTTCTAAAGCTCATTGATCATGTTACAAACAAACAAAAAAGCAAAATGACACATGCACAAAGCTATTACAACACTGTATGTAATAGAAAAAGACAGAGCTAATTAACGCCCAGAAGTCAGGGTCATCTGCACAATGGAGGATCATACAGCTCTAACAAGGAGTAAGGAAGATTTTTAGATATTGTTCCATTGAAAAACAAAAGATCAGGTGCCGAAGAGTATGCTAGCTCTCTCTAGAAAGGAGATAACATAAATACATGTGTGCCTATTTTCAGTTATAAATGAAACGAAGAAAACACAACTTCAGTCTTTTAGAGTGTTTACCTGTGAGAGGAGAAAACAGGATAGAGGAGACAGACTCAGAAGCTAGACTTCTCTGAAGGTACCTTATTTAATAGTTTTGACTATGGAACCTTGTTGACGTGTTACATAGTTACAAAACAAAAGTAAATCAAAATGGAAAAAATCAAACAAAATGGAGGAATTGAACCTAATTCTATATCAAAGTAGTGTTTTACCACATACAGAATTATTTTAAGTAAATTACAACATAACAATGAAATTTTTCACCTCTACTGAATTTATCTTAAGGACAAAAAAAAAAAAAACAATGAAATTTTTTTTAAGGATTCCATAGTTTTACTTTTATTAGTAATAAGTGGTGTTGTTGATATTGTTGTTTTTAGGCTACACACACACACACACACACACACACTCACAGACACCCCACCGTGTTATTGGAAGTCAAGAACTTTTAGTGTAAGCATGAAGAAAATTAACATAAAGTCAAATAAGTTAAATAAAATCCTGATAATCTTGTTTGATTTAGAAATACATGTGTGAACTCATATTTTTCTTTTTCAAGTGAAAAGAAATATATATTTTCTAGCTCTATGCAAATATGTATTTCCATCAAAAATATCTAGAAGCAATGAAAACCAGGTAGTAATAATCACCTAGCATGCAGACATTGGTATTCAGATCTCAGCAGAAAATGTATGAAATGATTCTAGACTGTCTATCTTATGCCAAGAACCAAGGAAGTTACCCAAGACTACCAAGGAAATGTCAAAAGAACCCAGAATTTGAAAGAATTCTCATTAGCCAAAGATGGGACAATTTAAACATCAAAAAGAACAATGCTTGCCATGAGTTGAACAAACTATCTTTGGGGGAAACCAACCATTGATGACAAAAATTCTTATTTATAGAATAATTCCAGCTAATAAATTCTGGAATTTATTTACGTGTTAGTGTGTCATAAGTTTTCAACCCTAATGAAATAATGAACCTGGCGATGAACATCAATAGCTTCTGAATCCCTTGGATGGAAAGTTGATGAGAAATTTCTTATTGGATGACATCAGCTGAGCCCACTGATAAATCTTCACATCCCAGAGGGAAAGGCACTAGCCTTCCACCGCTCCTGGGGAAATGCAGTTGGAAAGACACAGCACCAAATAGGAAATAGTTTTGCAAAAAATCCAAATCCAATCAAGCCTCTAGATCTAATTGTCAATTTATACAAAACAAGTTAGGGAAACAGTACCACATAGGGAAGCCAACAAAGCCAGAATGGGGGAAATTCTACAAGACAAATGACTCCATTTCTTCAACAAATAAATAATAAGGGGGTAAAAGGAGGAGGAACTTTTGGTTGATATACATATATAATGCATATTGTTTTATTTCCTTCTTTTAAAAATCTGTATTTATTTTTGGGAGAGAGAGAAAGGGAGAGAAAGAGAAGGGAGAGACACTTTGAGAGAGGGGGAGGGCAGAGAAAGAGGGAGACAGGATCCAACATTCTCTGCACAAAAGCCCACAGGAGGTTTGAACTCACGAATCATGAGATCATGACCTGAACTGAAGTTGGTCGCTTAACCAACTGAGCCACCCACGTGTTATGAAACGATCAGGGAAATTTAAGCACTTGACTGGATATTAGATGCTATTAAGGAATTATTTTTCACAATTCTAGTATGATAATGATAAAATGGTTATCTTTCTTAAAACAGCCCATTTCTCTTAGAAGTACATAGGTAAGCATTTATCAATGAAATGGTGTATCTGGATTTTCTTTCAAATAATTCAGGGGGGAGATTAAAGGAGAGATGGAAGGGATGGAGTACAAGTAAAACAAGAAAAAAAATTGTAGCTTAATGCTTAACCTCCATTTCCCTAATCTAAATATCCACTTTCCACAGATATTAATAAATATCTTCAGAGTTTTATTAGAGAATAAAAACTGCCTATGGTTTTGTGACAACAATTATAGTTTTAAATTTAAAATTAAGATATTTCCTAACAATTGTTCATGCGCCCCTCATGCTAAGCACAATGGATTGGCAAAACCGACAGCCCCTTCCAATCCTCGGTCGCTTGTTGGGGAAACAACTCAGCTGCAGCCTGGAGCCCCCCCCCGCCCCCCGCCAGGCCAAGTGTCGTCGTTTGCACAGGCTGTGAGTTCTCCTCTCCTTCCAGTCTAGTCCCAGGGGCTCAAACCAATTTGTTCTGCATGTTCTCTTGACACCTCATGGCCTATACTTACCAACTTAGCCTGGAGATTCCCTACAGACACCTATCCCTGCTCCTTGCCGATCCACCCCCTTACCCTCTCCTGAGAACTCCCAGCCACGTCCTCTTCCAGAAAGTCCCCTGCCTTTATGAACTGCTTGAGACAGCCTCTCTGCCTTCTCAGCAAAGAGGAAAATGTGGACTTCCCTCTCTTTCACTTCTAACGATCAATGTGTTGTTACTCATAAATCTTAGTCAATTTTAAATGGTTACAACCAGAGAGAATGGGCATCTAAAGATTAGAGACAAGTAAATAGGCCAAAGATGCATCTACTTAGCACAAAGGACCTGTGGGTGTTTAAAGGCAGTGGGTAATTGGTGGTTAGGATACTGTCAATCAGTGACTACTCTGTTCATGGTGATCTGTCATCCCCAAGGAGGGACACAGGATGCTGTCATAGAGCAGGCCAGAACTTTGGGATCAGACACATTTTGATTTGGAATCCATATCAGTCTCTTACTAGATATTTCAATGTGGACAACAACTATTACTTTCAGGGCCTCTGGTTCCTCTTCTGTGCAAGGATCTCAGTAACCCTGCTACACGGAATTGCATGAAACCTTATATGCAAGCCCTGCTAACTGAGCTTGCACGTGGGAGCCCTGCTGAGTTTCTCTGTGAACTCCGGAAGGGTTACTTTGGCAGCCAGAATGGATTTTTCTGGAACATCACGTCCATCCTCAAAGCAAACAGTTTATTCATCTTCTCATCTTGTTCCAGAAGTCGTCCTTTATCTTTTTGGGTTTCTGGCCTAGCTCTCCAGCTCTGGAAGCCTTTGGCCTCAGCCCCCTTCTGAGTTCAGGGCTCTTGCATTCATTAGATTACATGGCAACAGCATCCTCTGTCACTTATCTCGATAAGGCACTGTGGGAGGGAACGCTCTGGCGAGGACAACTGTGTATCTGAATGAGGGAAAACAGTTAGAAGGTTCTGTAGCTCCCTACTCATCTGAAAATGATGAATGATTTCCTGCCAAGAACAATCAAGCTGCTAATTAATGATCTGGTAATGGCACCCACTGTCCCCTGCCCGGCTCATATGTCTTCCCTGTGTGGACAGATTAAGGGTCATAAATACAGTCTTGGGCTCTTGTTCACCCCATGAGTTTCTCTGTTGTCTTAAGGCCTGTTAGAATAGGTGTCAGTGGGGAAGGGGGAAGGGTTAGTGTGCTTCACAAGAGTTCCCAGGGACATCAGGGGCGGGAGGGGGAGAGGTTACATTTGCAAGTAGCCATCACAGACCAGGAATTTACAAGTTCCTTAACGTTGCTTGTTCTGTGAAATCTCAGACAACCTTCAAGGGCAGATGAGATGCAAAAGATGACTCNCGCTGTCAACGATGTTGAATAATTATGATTGGATCACTATTCCCATGTCACAGCTTCTGTAACTCCCCTCTCTCAAACCCCATAAAAACCCTACTCTGCCCTTGTTCGAGGCTCTCAGCATGGATCCATTGCGTTGGTGAGGTCTGGGAACCCGAGCTTAAGTCCGTAATAAAGCCCTTTGCCTTTGCAAAAAAAAAAAAAAGAAAGATGACTCCCATTTGGAGATGAAAGAATGATGTTCAGAGAGGATAAGTAGTATGTTCTAGGCCACAGAGCTAGCAAGTGATTCCTGTGAGATTTCAACACAATCAGTTTGATTCCAAAACCATCACCTGCCACCATGGGGCTACACAGTCCTGAACAAAGTCAGTATCTGCAGAATCTAAACAATGCATCTAAACAGTTATGGGTATAATATACACAAAATTCAGGATTCCATGGGAGGAAGGAATGAGACCTGGGAAGAACACAAACATCGCCTTTCAAGTTGTGTGGTAAGTTCATGTGTGGTCATTTTTACATTGGGCTTCATTACTGATACATGTTATATAATGTGTGTGTGTGTGTGTGTGTGTGTGTGTGTGTGTGTGTGTGTGTGTATCAAATAGTATATGAAAGATCTAGTGCCTAAACAAAGGTCTTCTCATTCTCAGTCAAGCCCTCCTTCCTCACCACCAGAGTACAAAGCAGCCCCATTCCTAAATGTAATACACTTTCAAACACCAACTGCACATCACTGGAAACAGCCAGGAAACCCTTTTACACCGGTGTTCACGCTGGCCTCCGCAAGCGGAAACAAGGGAGCTCATCCTCACCCGTGAGGCAAAGGCTCTCCTTCCAACCTCACAGATACCCACACACTCTGGTACTTTCCATCTATGGCCATTCTCTCTCCTTTTTACTCCCAAAACGAATAAAGGAGGGAGTCAGTGCACAGTGTTGTTTGTGTTGAGGGGGATGAGGGAGTGAGTGGGGTGAGGAAGGAAAATCAGCCCAACAGGAAAGGTGGTGAGTCCTTCCCTGGACAGAATGGGTGGTGATGGTGGCACACTGGGAGCCATAGTGCTCCCTGAAGCAGAAAGGCAGTGCACCCTCCTGCATCCAAAAACATATCCCTATCCAAAAACTAAACTTCTCTAGCAAACGTCAGCTCATAACTATAGGCTGTGTTTGGTCTTCGCTCAAAACTACACAGTGGAGCCGCCCTGAAGCTACCCCAGGGTGAGAGGAATTACCCAGCTAGCTCAGAATTGGGAAGTGCTGCTGTGAACACACATTTCTCTACAAATGCAAAGACAGCATTACAGAAGGATGCTAGGGGCTAAGCAATAAGTTACAGTATC
This sequence comes from Crocuta crocuta, assembly GCF_008692635.1. Classification (NCBI taxonomy): domain Eukaryota; kingdom Metazoa; phylum Chordata; class Mammalia; order Carnivora; family Hyaenidae; genus Crocuta; species Crocuta crocuta. Next base: position 9,529,708 of record NW_027527853.1, on the reverse strand, counting down.
TTAGGATATTCTTAAGTGGGTATAAACATCCATGAAACTGGTGTCTGGCAGAAGGGCCACAAAGGCTTTGGCCTTGGCCTTGGCCCTTTCCGGGGCCTGCTGGGCCCCATAGTCACCCAAGGGCGACCCCTTCCCCCTTCCTCCCTCCCTGCCCAGCCTGGTCCCAAGCTCCCACCCCCACACCTCAGCATTCTTGGCCCCTCTCTTCATGCAAGCCAAACCTGGCTCCCAGGCCTCTGTAGGTCCACCAGGCCCAGTAGGTCTGAGGCTCCCAGATTCCATGCAGAAAGACACCTGTCTTTTACCGCCAAACTCTGCCGAATGGAATAAACCCTGACACTTCACAGAAACAAGCCCCCAACAAGAGGAGGTCTTAATCAAGCTGTCTTTCCATGTCCAGCCTTGTAAGGGGCACATCAGCACAGAGAAGAAGGTTGGGGTGTGACATCCCTCTCTGTGTTTCTCTGATTAGCCTCCTACACTGCATGCTGAGGCAGGGAAATTGAGATGTGGGGCACAGAGACAAGGAGTTCTGGTTATTACTTCAACCTCCTTTGGTCTGCCAAAAATTAACATAATCAAGTTCACTTTTTTTTCAAGGTAAATCCTCCCATGAGACTCACTGACCTGGCATATAAAAGTTCATTCTTTGGAGACAGAAAGAGAGACAAAGCAAGAAACAGACTCTTAACTATACAGAACAAACTGATGGTTACCAGCAGGGAGGAGGGCGGGAGGAGGGGTGATGGGAATTAAGGGGTGCACTCTTGTCTTTTGTTGTGATGTATGGAGGTGTTGAATCACTATATTGTATACCTGAAACTGATATAACACTGTATGTTAACTAACTGGAATCAAAATAAAACCTTAAACAAAATAAAGTACATTTTTAAGATATTTTTTTAAAGTTTGCTTTTTGATTCTCTTAGGAGATCTTCACCCCATTGCACAGGTTTATTCTCTCTAATTCCCATCATGTAATCAACTAATCTTTTGGACAAAAGAATCCAAAGAGATGGTGGTGAATCATTACATCCACCAAATGCTGGGTGGTCTGGAGAGTTTCTCAAGTGATACCCAAGGCTCTCTTTGTATACTTTGTGTTTCAGTGGTGCCAGAAAGAGGTCTTGATCTGTTATTTTTAAATCAGGTAATTCTGGGTTGTTGATTTTTTAATAACCCAAAATTGAAAGAATGAAAGTCTTAGACGATCATTTTACAGCAACATAACTGCCAAGCCAGTGGGCAATGACAGCTTCCCAGAAGCTCTTATCTTATCTGCCCCAGATTACTCTTATCTGTCCCAAATTAAGGGAAGTTTCAACTTCAGCAACTAAGAGCAATTCAGAGAAGAAACAATGCCCTGACCTCCAGCAAAGATAATTAGAAGTTGCTCCTTCTCCTTTTCTTCTGCCAACCAAGATTCTCTCCATTTTGAATTATACAAGGGCCTCAGAGCACTCCAGAGATTCCCAAACCAATCTTCACTTGTTGATGGGACAGAGAAAGCATCAATCACATGATGGAGAAAATCACAAATGTTCCTTACTTCTGTTCAAGCACAGATGAAGCTCTTTCTAGGTCTACACACTGTGTGCCAAACACCAGGGGCATCAGAGATGGTTAAGAGCAAAGTCTTCCTTCTAAGAGCTAACAGTCCAGTGAAAAAGCACGCACGAGATATAAGGCCCTCTAGGACATGGGCAAAAAAATCATGGGCATCTATGGGTGATGACTGGTGAGGTCTGGAAAAGCTCTTGAGGGAGGTGAGATTAGATCCAGGCCACCCGGCACTGAGATGGTATATTTGCAAGAAACATTTGCATGGAAATAAAATAGACAGGAATTGTTCAAAGAATAATCTATTGTAGTAGAAAGGTGGGGTGTAGAAATATTGAGATGTCTACAGGCCAGGAAGAAATGTCACCCATCCCTAAGTCTGGGACATCTAGAAAGAACACCAAAATCACAAGCAACCATGATCTTTCCAGACTCCTCTTACTTCATTGTTGATCCAAAAGTACCTACTAGCCTCACCTGACCATTTAAAAAGCAATCTTCAGGCCCTGTGTCAGTGACTTAATGAAGATATTTCAAGATGAAGTGATTCTTTCTGAAGTCAGAGCACATTATCAAAGAGATCCAGCAGTAAGTCATAAGTTGCAAAGAGACAGTGCCCTGATCTGGACAGATTGCCTAACCAAAGACACCAGCTAGACCCTCAAGGTCTCCAACAGGTGTTTCAGGAAGGCTGCATTTGTGGCTGTGGGGCTCTTTCACCCAGAGCTGCTTCTCCTAAGAGTTTTCCACCTATGAGGCAAACATGACAAAAAGATTACTGTACAGTAGGTCCCTCCTTATCCATGGGGTATATATTCCAAGACCCTCAGTGAATGTCTGAAACCATGGATCACACCAAACCCTATATACACAATGCTCTCTGCCTCAAAATATTGCCATCAATAGGAACACATCTGTTCATGTCTCCCACCCCCTCACATTTAATGTCTTTTCCATCTTAACTAATTACCATACACGATGGCCATAACTTTTACGGTTTGAGGTCCAACAGCAAAACCAGCACAAGTTTCTTTATCTTCTTCACAATTTCCTGACAGAGGATTCTTTCTTACCATAGATCTTAGCAACCCTAGCAATATGAATTTTTCCCTTCCTTATTAAGCCAAGAACTTTTTTTTCAGTTTATTTATTCATTTTGAGAGAGAGAGAGAGAGAGAGAGAATCCCAAGCAGGCTCCACATTGTCAGCACAGAGCCTAACACGGGCTCAAACTCATGGAACACTGAGATCATAACCTGAACTGAAACGCCTAACCGATTGAAACACCCAGGTGCCCTAAGCCAAGAACTTTTATCTTTACACGTAAGAAAGCACTTTACAGCTTCTCGTTGACATACATGAATTGCCAGCATTGCTGCTCTTGTACTTTAGGGCCATTATTAAGTAAAATAAGGGTTACTTGAATACAAGTACTGTGATATAGCAACAGTCAATCTGATAACCAAGATGGCTACTAAACTGACTAACAGGTACATAGCCTGTACAGCATGGATATGCTGGGCAAAGGGATAATTCATGTTCCAGGCAGGATAAAGCAGGACAGCACAACATTTCATCATGCCACCTGGACTGGCACACAGTTTAAAACTTATAAACTCTTTCTGGAGTTTTCCATTTTGCAAATCACAGTTGACCACAGGTAACTGAAACCATAGAAAGTGAAACCATGGATAAGAAAGGACTACCGTAATTCTTTTTTGAAAGTAAAGCAAACACATTAAAATAAGTTCTTACATAGTTCACGATAAAACAGAATTGGCAAACCAGAAATTCATGCAGACATGTAATTTAAGTATAAAATTTACTAAGTAATGAGTTTAATTTTGTTCCTGACTAAAGTCTTATTTTCAAATAGTAGGCTATTTCTTTAGTGATTTCCAAAATGCTACCTCAGCTAAGTTTCCTTTAGTATAGTATCATTTTAATGTGGTATTCTCTATTTCAAAAAATTTTTTGAAGGTGAGGCTGTCAATATATACATTGCTGAATGAACTGTATGTTTATGAATAATTTATATTAATAACTAGGGTGACGTAATTAGTTGGAGGAGGAACATATACTACTGCTGTATTTATGACTGTCAATGTTTGAATAACTAAATTTAATGTCTTAAGTTATTAGTAGATTGATTGATTTTATAAGAAGATCAAAGTACACAGCTCGTCATTTTCCAAAGTGGATCTTCTATGTGAGCCTTTGATAATATTTAATGCTCCCTCAGTGGTACAGTAGGAAAGTTGTTCTAGACCCAATATAGAAAGCTATATACTATTTAACTACCTGGAGGAAGATGAGGATAATGTGACATTCTTGTAAATATTTTCTGAATGCATAGAATGATAAAGTACAAATAAGTCATCACTTATGGTATACAGTAAAAAAAATATTTTATTTGCATCATTTAGGATTGGGTTTGTCAGCAAGTAGCAGAAGCCAACAGTGCCAGCTTATGTGTTTGCAGTAACGTGGGAGACACAGCCTACCACTGGTAGGGGGCTCACAGTGTCCCGAGGCTCCAAGCCCCCTCTGTAGTCCTGACAGATCCAACTTAGCATGAGGTTTCTGTCCCTTAGTTACAGGGTGGCCCCTGCACTCCCAAGCACTGTGTCCATACAGGATGGAAGAAGGATGATGGACGATGAGGTGTAGGGTAGAGGGCCAAAGGCAGTCCTGTCTGATCACTGAAAAACAATTTGCTTTAAACTCTACCTAGCGACTTCTGTTTCTATCCAAAGAGCCAGAATTGGGTCATATGTCCACCCATAGCTTTTAGGGCATCTGTAGAGTTGTTTCCTTTTCAGCCGGCATTGACATACTCTGCAGAGTTCTAGTAGTAAGAAAGTAGAGGAGAATGAATATTGAGTAAGCAATTGGCTGTTTCTGCTACAATGTCATGATTTTTGTCATTTCTGTGCTGGAACCTCAAATGGGAGAGTACAAGTTGCTACCCTTCTGGAGCTCTGCTTCAGGCACACAGAAGGATACTTCCGTGCTCCGTTAAAGTTAGGCACAGCCACATTCCCGCTTGCAGCTGGTGAAGGTAAGCACAAGTGACAGGCAGCCCCCAGGCTAAAGGACTGAGTGGCAGTGCTCGACTGGCACCATATCTTCTCTGTGGCAACCATGAAGGTCCCTGTCGAGAAGTATCCAAGTCCTTCAGTGTTCCCTGTGAGCAGAGCCCTCTGTGGCACTGAAGCAGCAAGTACACCTCTGCTCTTTGAAGCCACTAAGATTTGGGGTTGGTTTGTCACTGCAAAAAACTTTGTCTGCCCTGATTGGCACAAACTGATGGTAATTTGTCCAGTACTCCCAGTTACACGTGTTTTGTTTGATTACTAAATAAGTGGGGTTACATTAGAATGTAGTATATGTTTCACAAGCCAGTAGCTTTTTTTAAATAAAGGGTTGAACAAAGGATACAGGAGTGCTGATGCATAGGGGCACATGTACCCCAATGTTCATAGCAGCACTCTCAACAATAGCCAAATCATGGAAAGAGCCTAAGTGTCCATCAACTGATAAATGGATCAAGAAGATGTGGTTTATCTATACAATGGAATACGACAGGGCAATGAGAAAGAATGAAATCTGGCCATTTGTAGCAATGTGGATGGAACTTAAGGGTGTTATGCACCCTTGAAATAAGTCAGGCAGAGAAGGACAGGTACCATATGTTTTCACTTATAAGTGGAACAGGAGAAACTTAACAGAGGACTGTGGGGGAGGGGAAGGGAGAAAACTAGTTAGGGAGAGGGAGGGAGGCAAACCATGAGAGACTCTTGAATGCTGAGAACAAACTGAGGGCTGATGGGGGTGGGGGAGAGGGGAACGGGGGTGATGAGTATGGAGAAGGGCACTTGTTAATGAGCACTGGGTGTTATATGGAAACCAACTTGACAATAAACTGTAAAAGAAAAAAGTAATAAATAAATGGTTGAAAATAAAATAATCCAGCCTTTTTTAATGTTTACTTCATAGGATGATAGTGGTCTGGATGCAGGAACTATCTGTAGGTATATCAAGAGGAGCATATACACTTTGAAGAATTAAATTGTCTCTTTGAAGAGAATATAGAGGAAAACTATCCCCATAAAGGTCAATGAAGGGCAGTTATCCAAGATGGAGAGGTGGCCTCTTTTCCATCCTAATAAGTCTTAACAAAAAAGAACTGTTTTACTGTGCAATTTTTAAATGTTTATTTATTTATCTTGAGAGAGAGAGCACAAGAGGGTGAGAGAGGAGGAGGGGGAGAGAGACAGAATCCCAAGCAGGTTCCACATTGTCAGCGCAGAGCCCAATATGGGGCTTAATCTTAAACACGAACTGTGAGAACATGACCTGAGCTGAAATCAAGAGTCAGACACTTAACCGCCTGAGTCACCCAGGCACCTCTTTTACTGTATATTTTGAAATAATTTCAGACTTAGGACAATGTTGCAACAATAGTACAAAGAATTGCCCCTCAACTTCACTCACCCCATACTCTCCTCTTTTCCTCCTGATGATGTGGAAACTTCTCTGCCATTCTGGCAGGTTGGTCCTCCTCAACTTAATCTTGGATGTAAGAGCTCCTCAAGGCTGCCTACCCCCGTCCCCTCTTCTCCATTTACACCCTTTCCTCAGATGAACTTGTGTGCCCCCAATGCCTGGTAGCACACACCAGGTGACTCCTCTGATCCCTACAGGTTTGTCTGTATATTCTCTTTGATATATCTAGTAATACTCAATTTTCTACATGATATTGGCTCTTCAATGTCTCCAATGTGCCCTAAAGTCCCCAGCAGAACTTACTGTCCCCACCCTACCCACACCTGGTCCTCCCATCTTCTGGTGTCCTACAATCCATCATGAAGTGCAATCCAGAAATCTTACAGCCCTATTTGACACCTCTTTAATTCATCTTTCCTATCCTGTGCCAAATCCCTTTCCTCAGGAAGCCTTCCCTGCCCTCCCTAATAGACAAATCTCCTAGAACTATCCATTTCACCTTCACTGCATTTATCACAGTAATGAGTTTATAATTATTTATTTGGCCACTTAATTAGCTTCTGTCTCCTCAACTAAACCATGAACTCATTAAGGGAAAGACTTGGTTCTGTGTGGTGGTATCCCCACCCCCTAACTCACTGTCTCAAGTGGTCAGTGCTCAGTAGGTATTTTTTTGAATGAATATGAGAATGGGCACCTATCCAACATGTGATTTTGCTCCTGAAAGTTCTGGGTTCCCATCTTCTCCTTGGTGGATCACTTAAGGGAGGGAAGATCAGCTCATGTCCCCCATGGGGACTCACCTCTAAAGTATTCTCAAGAGATTTCATAAGGCCAGAGAGACCCAACTCCTCCAGTTCAAGACAAAACTTTTTCTTGCATTACCAATATTCCAGAAATTGAGGTCCTTAAATTTGGTAAATGACAGAGAGAACTCATCCTTGTTCAGACTGACAGTGGGAATAGCAGAATGTACACACACTTGGAGGGAGAACATCCCAGGAAGAGGGCACAGAAATGCAAAGGCTCTGAGGCAGGAGTCTGGTATATTGAAGAAAACACCCACAATGGAAGGTCAGCACCATGAGGCATATGCTTGGTCTGTGTTGTCACCACTGGACTCCCACAGCCCAGCCCAGTGCCAGCATGCCTAGAAGCACAATAAAGCATTGTTGTTGATGTTGAATAGCAAGCACTCAACAAGGTCTCTATAACAACTGGCATGAAAGATTTAGGGACTGAGCCAGCCGTCTGTGACAATTATTGATCCCCTTGTGCATGTAGGAAATAGTCTAATGCTTGGTGGGGAGAGGGGCCATTGAACCCTGACTTGTTGCAAATGTCCTGGGGGAAATGACCTCTGTTCCCCCACCATTCCACCTGGATCCCAGCTCCAGAGGATTTGACTAATTAGCATCTGGCAGGTGTCTGGAAAGAGCTACAGGGCAGCAGTGAGATAATGGCCAGGCATATGCCGCCCCCCCCCCACCCCATTCCACTGCTGAGAAATCCTCCATTTAATTAGGATGCCAGAGGATTACTTTTTTATGTTTTTAATTCCCTTGTAGGTTCTGGCCCCAATCATGCTTATGGAAAGTTCTGTACTCTCCTTCCTGCTCCCACTGCCTCAACAACTGTGCTTGGGTTAAAGTTACTGCTCACTGAAGAGGGAGCTCTGTCTTCTCTGGGCCCACACTGACTGTGGCAGGATCCAGGCTCCTCCCTCACCCGCAGCCCCTCCCACACTTTGGGCAACTGACATCTTGCACTTATGTTGCTCTTATGTACCAGGAGTAGTGATTTTTAGCTTGGCTTGCTGTTTTCTCAACTTGGTAATTTTCAAGTAGTTCCAATGGGCTTTTCTGTCATTTCTCTGGTTCCTGGACTATAGAGGTAGAAGGCTATTTAGATGCTTCAAATGGTCCATTTGGTTCAGACATGTATAGTCCTGGGGGTAACTGACTCTATCGATGATGAATAAAAAGCTTATGCTCATAGAACAGTATAATCCAGAGAATTAATCCTAATATAAACCATGGCTTTCAGTTAATAATAATATATTAACATTGCTTCATCAATTATAAGAAACATAACACACTAATGCAGATATGTGAGACCCTACATATTATTTGCTTAATTTTTTATAAACCAGAACTGTTATAAAAAATAGTCAGTTGATTAAAAAAATAATAATATGGGTGGGGTAGTAGATGAGGAAATAGATGAAACAAGATTAGCCAATAGGTGGTCATTTTTGAAGCTGGGTAATGGGTCCACAGATGGGAGTTCTATATATTATTCTATGCCTACAATAAAAACTTTGTTAATCTTATGCTACTTTAATAATGTGCCTTTTCTCATTATAAAATAATTCATGCACATTGTACACATTTGAAGGATACTGGAAAGTACCTATAATGGAGTCATTCAAAATACGAATGCAGTCACCAATATTTTGGCATGGTCATTTATACAAATAACAAAACCAGGATCATACTGAATAAAAAGGTTTGAATTCTACCTTTTTTTAACTTAGTATGGTACAATGAACAACTTCCCATGTCTTAAAATAGCTCAGAAAGTATGCTTTTTAAATAGTTGCAATAAGATTCCATGGTGTAGCTATACTATAAAGTCTAGAAATTAAATACCCACCTGAATGGCCCTCATCCCATCTGGTTGAGATTGTCAGAGGTGTGAGATCTGCAGTGCACACTGAGTCCTGCGACAGAGAAGCCTGACAGTGGCGAGAAAGCCATTTGGTCTCATTCCCCAGCTGGTGGTGAATTTCTCACACTTCAAGTTGTAAATGCACCTCAGTGCTATTTAACACAGTGGAAGAGGAACTTTTTTCCTTCAGAATGTATACGATCTCAAGTGGATTTGCTATTTACAAAATGAAAGGGGGCCAGGATTCGAGTGTTGGAAGCCTTGGTGTGTGTGTAATTGCTCTCCCTGGACCAACGAGCCAGAACTCTCTGGGGGTGCCTAGGACAAAGGCAATTCCTGGCACCCACTGAAACACTGACCCTTCTCTCTTGCATAAGAAAGCATATCAGAGGGCAAATTAGTGAGAATGGCGTTATAACAATACCATTCGCTTAGTCACTGTAGCAAATCCTCAAGATCAACCTTGCCCCTGACTGTGACCCTGCACCACCTAGACAGGTGGCCCATTGGCTCCAGATGGGCCCTGCCAGCCCCCAGCTGGCCCTAGTGATAGGTCTCGGTTAACCACCCACCTCTTGGCTTAGAGAATCAAAGTTAAAGCAGGATTGCAAGTGACCAAACATCCGTGTAGATAGCACGCACGCCAGCGTATTTGACCACAGATCATACAATTAGTAAGACTTCTAGATCAGATCTGGATGAAGCAGTTTCTTCCTGAAAGAGCCAGTTTTCCCTGAGGCTGAGCCGATACAGGCGCCAGCCCACCCGCCTTTGCCAAAGGTATTTTCTTCCACAGAGCTGGAGAAAACAGAGGGCTTAAAACTTTAAATATGAGGAGATGTGTTTTCTAAAATCCAAGACTTCTGCCAATATATCAGGATTGCCTTTATCTTGGCGAGTTTATGTAATCAGACAACTGTAATTTGCCCTGTGATGTAAACACTGAAAAGTCACATCAGAGCTTGGGAAGCCCTAGCACTGTCAGAAAAACCTATTGGACCTGAGGACCTGAATGACCTGGGTGGCCTCAGCTTTCACATCAGCTCCCCTGGGTCTGGAACCTGGGAAATCTTCCAGGTCAACTCATCCAGGAAAAATCCATCTACCAGTTGAATTCCTGAGAATCATTGGCTCTTGAGGAACCTAGCCCAAATTGTGAACTGGCCCCACGTGAAGAGTTCATGGACACCCCTGAGGGCCACAGAACCGAGCAGTAGATGAGTCGGCCAGATTCAAGTTGCCATCAGTTCAGAGGGCCTGAGGGGAGACTCGTTCCAAAGGATATGCAGTTGTCCAGGTTTGGAAAGAAGAGAAAATGCTTTTACCAGGAGAAATAGCAACTTCTGGTCCAGAGAAAACAGAGAGAGAAGCCAACGGAAGAGTCCTTGTGCTGTGGATGTGACGTGAAAACAGAGTATTTCTCAGGCCCTCATCTTCTCAGTCAGCACCCTACCAAACCTTGACATGCAAAAAAGAACATCCCATCCACAGCCATCTCACCACACTTTTAAGAAATGGGCCTCATCCTTAATGCTGCAGTATGGGCAAGTCTGTTCCATCCCTGAGGATCCCATATCTTCTTGGCAATGAGGACCATGGCAGTAACCCCAGCTCTAGCCACTATTTCCTCAGGCCTAATGGGGCAAGGAGGAGACTCAAAATTGTTACCTGCCACAAAAGGAAATCAGCAGAAAACTTAAAATAAACATGATAGAGACAGAGGCTGAGGGAAACACGATGCCTGTGTTCTGGCTATGGATGCTCCACAAAGCAGCTTCCCAAGGACTGTCTGCCTCTCACATCAGGCCGGGTAATAGAATGACATTTCCCCATCCCCAATGCCAGCAGCTGTGCCTGCTGGAGATTCTAGAATTCAGAGTGTTCCTCTCTTCAGGAAGAGATGGCCAGGATGTGATTCCAGACGGTACTGTGACCCGGCCAGCCACCTGGGAAAACCACCAGTGTTCCGAGGATGCTCTTTAAAGGAAGGGGTTTGAGAAAGCCAGGATGAGACTATGAGAGGTGTGGAGGAGAAGGTGGCCCAAACGACCGCAGTAAAAACGCTACACAATATATCATGTAGAGAGGAAATAATTCAGAAAATACAAAAAAGTAAAAACATAAAACTGAGGAATTAAAGGTAAACAGGTCATGATGCTGAATGACTTAGAGAAATGGTATTAAAAAATCACAAGGATAAAAGATTAAGGTCTGATGATTAGTTATAAGAAAAATTTAAGAGCAAAATATGGTAAAATAATTAGAATAGATGAAAAAGCAGTTTAAAACTAATAAACCAAACAGATGAAATGAATGAAATTTTCATTCAAGTGAAAACAAAAAATATTTTTTTAATGTCCACAATAACAGACTAGTTAAATAAATTCTATGGTACAATATTAAGACATCTCTGAACATTGTTTTAGAAAAACAAGCAATGTGGGGCATCTGGGTGGCTCAGTCAGTTGAGCATCCAATTTGATTTCAGCACAGGTCATGATCCCAGAGTTGTGAGAGCGAGTCCCACATTGGGCTCTGTGCTAAACGCAGAACCTGCTGAAGATTCTCTCTCTCGCCCTTAAATGCAGAGAACAAACTGGAGGTTGCTACAGGGGAGGTGGTGGGGGCATGAGCTAAATGATGATGTGCATTAAGGAGGGCACTTGCTGGGATGAGCACTGGGGTTCTGTTCCTGAAATTAATACTACACTGTATGTTAACTAACTTGATTTAAATAAATAAATGTAAACATTTTTTAAAAACAAAATCTAGATGAGATTTTCTTCTTTTAATGAATCATATTAAAATCCTAAAACAGCCAAAGTAAAGAATTTTGCTTTCTAAAGCTAAATAGTTAAGATGCAACATTTTCCTTAAAAAAGCAAAGAACCCAAAAACATAAATTGATAAATTCTAAAAATATGTAGTGAGAAAACAAAGAGCTTTATATATATATAATATATATAACATAAAGAGACAGAAGCAATACATATGTTTTATCTTAAGAATAGTTATTCATGGGGCACCTGGGTGGCTTAGTTGGTTAAGCATCTGATTTTGGCTCATGTCATGATGTCACTGCTCATGAGTTCAAGCCTTCATCAAGCTCTCTGTTAGTACAGAGCCTGCTTTGGATCCTCTGTCTCCTGCTCTCTCTCTGCCCCTCCCCCACTTGCACTCTCTCTCCCTCTCTCAAAAATAAACATTAAAAAAAAAGATTAAAAAAAAATAAAAAAATTTTAAAAATAAATAAATAAATAAATAAATAAATAAAGATTCACTCTCTCTCCCCTGCTTGCACTCTCTGACTCTCTTAAAAACAAAAAGAAAAGAAAAGAAAAACAGCAAAAGCAAGGATACATAGTATGCTCCTAGAATATTCTACGTGATAAAATTAAAAAGAGTACAATCCTGGAGCACCTGGGTGTCTCAGTCGGCTAAGCCTCCAATTCTTTTTTTTTTTTTAATTAAGTTTATTTATTTATCTTGAGAGAGAGAGAGCACAAGCAGATGAGGGGCAGAGAGACGGAAAGAAAGAGAGAGAGAATTCTAAGCAGACTCTGTGCTGTCAGCACAGAGTTCGATATGGGGCTTGAACTCATGAACCGTGAGATCATGACCTGAGCCAAAGCAGGACACCTAACTGACTGAGCCACCCAGGTACCCGGCCTCTGATTCTTAATTCCTGCTCAGGTCATGATTTCACCATTCATGAGTTTGAGCCCTGCATTGGGCTCTGGGCTGACAGGATTCTTTTTCTCCCTCTCTCTTTCTGCCCCTCCTATGAGCTCTCTCTCTCAAAATGAATAAATAAATACTTAAAAAGAGTAAAATTTCCAACTTAAATCCATATATATGAAAATACATACAATTATGTTTTCATCAAAAAATGTGTGTGTGTGCATGCTTAGATAAAAGTGTGGAAGGAAGTATATCAAACTCCTACCAATGGTTACCTCTGTGGGATTATTAGTAATTCAATTTGGCTGTACTTTTTTGAACTTCTTACAATAAACCAGTATTCTTTTTATTGCCAGGAAAAAATGTTTTTCAAAGAATAAAAATCAGAAAACAGCTTCAAAATGTATCTGTAGAAAATGAAATTTTTGTGTTGTTTTAAAGTTATTCCATTCTATTAGAGATATCTAGTTTTTACTTGAAGAGACTCTATGGAAGGAAGAACATCTTCAAGTGAATTCTTAATTGAATAAGAGGTTACAATGTCCACTAAAAGATATTCATTCCACATTTTAATTCTTGCCAAACACTCACCCAGTTGCCAGGGATATAACAAGCCAGATAAAAATCTTCTTCTCTTAAAGGTTGCATTCTGGTTGGGGGAAATACACAATAAACAAAACGGATCATATGTCCAACTGTGGTAAGGAGTTTAGAGAAAAACAGAGCTGAAGAAGGTATAGTTGCTGCATTTTTTAAAAAATATTTTATTTTTGAGAGAGAGATAGAGACAGCATGAGCAGGGGAGGGTCAGAGAGAGAGGAAGACACAGAATCTGAAGCAGGTTCCAGGCTCTGAGTTAGCTGTCAGCACATAGCCTGACGCAGGGCTGGAACCCACGAACTGTGAGATCATGACCTGAGCTGAAGTCGGACGCTTAACCGACTGAGCCACCCAGGTGCCCCACAGTTGCTGCATTTTTACAAAGAGTGATAATGGACGAATCCCGAAGAATGTGACATTAGGACAAAGACCTCAGGTAGGGAGGGTGCCATCCTTGGACACCTGATAGGGAGCACCCATGTCAAGGGAACACTCGTATGAAGGTGTTCAGGTAAACAGCAAGAAGGTCTGTGTGCTGGACAGAGTAAGGGAGAATGGAGCAGGAGATGAGGGCAAAGAGCCACTTTGGCTGTGACTGTGAGGAGTGGTAGCAGAGGGCCATAAACTGAGAAGAACATAAACAGAAGGTAACGACTGGCTCAGTGTTGTGCATTGTCAAATGCACTTGTGTCAACAAGTGCTTACCCTCGCAACGTTCCTGATGAGGTACTATTCAAACGTGTGGTTTAGGCTTCAACTATGACTTTAGCTAAGAGGGATGCAAAGAATAAGTGCTTACCACAGTTGGACATACGATCCATTTTGTTGGATCCATGAAATAAATGAGTCATTCAAAGGAAAACTGATCTGGGGGCACCTGGTGGCTCAGTCGGTTGAACATCAAACTTTGGCTCAGGTCATGATCTCACAGTTTGTGGGTTCAAGCCCTGCATCGGCCTTTCTGATGTCAGTGCCAAGCCTGCTTTGGATTCTCTGTCTCCTTCTTTCTCTGCCCCTCCCCTGCTCACACTCTCTCTCTCTCTCTCTCTCAAAAATAGATATAACATTCAAAGTAAAACTGATTTCAAACTATATAATTTGAAATAAAATATGCTAAAATAACTTGGACAAAGATATAGAAATTGTAAGTGGGTAGCTTACAAAACCCATAAGGTCAGAGTATCCTGGGTGGCTCAGTTGGTTAAGTGTCCAACTTCGGCTTAAGTCATGATCTCACAGTTGGTGAGTTCGAGCCCCAGGTCAGGCTCTGTGTGGACAGCCCAGGGCTTGGAGCCTGCTTCATATTCTGTCTCTCTCTCTCTCTCTCTCTCTCTGCTGCTCTCCCACTTGCTCTCTGTCTCTCTCTCTCTCTCTCAAAAACAATAAATTTTAAAAATATTTTTTAAAGCCATTAGGTCAATTAAGTGGAAATGCTAGAAAGCAAGTGGGGATTCAAAACCTTGAGATCTGGGGTGTCGTAAAGTTGATGCTCTGTCAGGAGAAATCCTGGACTCACTGAGTCAAAGACAGCAGGTCTTCCTAGCTGGCCATTACCATGAGCATTTCCTCAAATGGGCTGTGGACATCTACAGTGGCCTCACAGCAGCCAGAGCAAAACAGGGAAAAATGAGCTGCTGGAGCAATTCTTTGATCAGGAGCTTGAAGAAGAAGCCAGAGCTATGTTATCCTCAGGCCTAGGTACAGAGTATAGCCAGGTAGGGAGGACCAGGGTGGCAGTGAACCACAGAGCTCGGGAACCATGCTGAGGTCACAAAGGTAGCTGTTAACTTGATGGTGTGTTTTTATTCAAAGATGTGTCATTGCTTCTCCTTCTCAGCACACATCGTTGCCACCTCTTCTCCCTGGGCGCAGAGTGCTCACCAGCAAGCACGGGAACCCCCTGATCTCTAGATCTTCAGGCCTGGCGGCTTCCTCACTGCAGCCACACCCACTGATAGACTCCACAGAGGAAAACCTCTCCAGCCGCAGGAGAATGCAGGGGCCAGTGCTCATTCTCTAGAACGTAACAGAGCTAGGGGAAGAAGGCCTTCCCTGCCAGCATCATCACCTGTCACCCAGAGCAGATTCCTCTGGCCAGCCCATTCAGCAGAGTAGAACTTGACACATCCCCTAAATATAAATCCTCCACGATCTGAATGGAATGAAGCTCTCTCACGAGGGAGCTAGGGAAATTAGAGGGACTCAGGACTAGAAAAACCTGTGCAATCATTTCAGGTTTTTGTCTCCATCCTCATTATTGGTAGAGAATTTGTCGTCTAAGAAATGAGAATTCTTGGAATTATACATTGATTCATGGATGAAACTCTTTATAAAGAAAGAGTTGACCTGCCAAGTCTTCCCAGGACAAACCATCAGCTCAGGTATACTTTCCCCACTTTCTAAGAACTATTTGAGGAAAAATCCCTCCTTGCATTCATAGAGTTAACCAACACTGTCTTTCCGGTGGCTTGGACCATTTTGGTGATTACATTACTAGTGGACCAAGTCTAATTATTGTACAGAAACAGATGCTTTCGGCCTAGGCAGGAAGTGAGGCTGTAAGTGCAAAGGGGTCATGAAGGACCACGTCCTCAGCCCACTGGCAGGTCTCCTGCCTGCTGGGTCAATGCCACCCATCTCAGAATTTGT
Organism: Crocuta crocuta; assembly: GCF_008692635.1. Classification (NCBI taxonomy): domain Eukaryota; kingdom Metazoa; phylum Chordata; class Mammalia; order Carnivora; family Hyaenidae; genus Crocuta; species Crocuta crocuta. The sequence goes on along the minus strand of NW_027527853.1, from coordinate 9,514,039 downwards.
GGTGAGACATGGTACTCGACTCTTTTCCTGAGGCGCTCAAGGCTGGAACTTAGAGATTAATCCAGTTTCATTCTGCAGTCACTAGAGCTAGGCAATAGTCTCACAATTCATAAGCTCCCTGTCTCAGGACTGCTAATGCCCTTTACAGTTGCCTAGCACTTTGCCATTTACAAAGAACTTCTGCATTAATTGTTCCCTTTGAGACCAGACCAACTATGTCAGGTTGTTAAGTAACAAATGCCTCGGGGGAGTTAAATGGCTTGCCAAAAGCTATGAGTGTCAGAAGTGGTAGGCCCTGAACTTCTGACCCCTGGTTGTCTGAATCCAGGGAGCAGCCTTGTCCACCGGACCACCCTGTCATTCATGACCTCACTCTGTCAACATCACCCACCAATGCCCGGATGTGTGCAAATGCCCTTCTTAAAGAATCTACATTGACTGGTTAGAGGCTATATATCTTTTAAAACAGCAAATACACCCTGACTCATATTTCCTTCTACCTTCCAAAGGTGAGCTAGTCCCTCTACTATGTGCTACATCTGTACTTTAAATGTTCCTCTATTGTTTCTTATTAATTTGTACTATAATTGACTTATTTATGTGTCAAGCTATAGCCTGTGAAGTCCTTAAAATAATGAATACTTCTGAAGTAGGTGGAGGGAGCAGAGTTCTTGAACACATGGTTTTTAAAGCCAGGCTGCTTAGGATGGAATCCTAAATGCACCACTTTTTAGTATGTATGCGAAAATTACTTAAACTTTTGTGTCTTCACTTTCTCATCTGTAAAATGGGGACAACAACAAAATTGCCAACTTCATAGGGTTATTGTGAGAATGAAAGCAGTTACTATATATAAATCACTAGAACAATTGGTAAATTAAATGCAGTATATGCATACAAGGGAAAAATAGTCTCCAGCTATTAAGAAAGGAAATCAATCTATACACACCACCACTGTATTAGGTATCATCACCATCATCATCATCATCACATCCTAGCTCCTATCAAGCCTGTCACACAGCAGGTGCTCCATAAGTTTCGATCAAATGAATGAACAAAGAAATATACTGATAAAACAGTGATTTGAGTGAAAAGAGAAGTGTTACCTACTTTGGGCTAGTCACAGTTGTCTGGAGCACATCTAAAAATGCTAGCATCATTGCTTTCCTCAACAAAAGAATACATAGGAAATTCAAGGAACTGAACTTGAGGTTCCTTAATTAATTTACCCAGATGAAAATCACAGGCCTCCAGGACAAAAAAAAAAAATCATGCTCACTTATTTGTTAATAAAATTTTATACAAACTAAGAAACTTTCAGGCTAAGTTGCTTGGCTTGAACTGCTGGGAGCCTATCAGAAACCCCGAAGACATGGATATTGGGTGGAACGGCCTGAAAAGAAACCCAACATACCCTTCTCTCTCTTGAGAATGTTTGATTTAGAACAAACTACAAAGGTAACCACCACAGAAACAAAGAGAATTTCACAACAAAACTCTCCAGAGTGTGTGTGTGTGTGTGTGTGTGTGTGTGAGGCCAGCCATGAAAGCAAAAGGTAGCAGATTCAAGGAACTTGTACAAGGAAATTGAAATGTTTACTTTGATAAGCTATAACTTAAAAAAGAAGTTGGGTCTTTCCTATCCAAAAGAATGGATGTCAAACATAAGACAGCTTTTGCAAAGATTGGAAAAGGCCAGATTTTAAGTTAATTCAAGTATCTAACATTTGTTTACCATATTACATTTCCAAACGTTTACATGTTACTTAAATTCTAAAAGATTAAAGATAATTTTTTCATAAATGAATACCACAACTCTCACACACGAGTTCAAGGAGAAAGATCACAGAATTTTTATTGCAGTATTTTTTGTTATAGTGAAAAATGTTAAATAACTGAAATGCAAATTGATGGTAAATTGGTAAATGAAATGTGGTATACTGATACATGGGAAAATATTATATACCTATCACAAGAAATTATATATACATGTGTATGTGTGTACTAACATGGATATATTTCAAATACCATGGAAGTATGAAACAAGAAATTCATAATGACATAGTGATGTTTATGGTGTAACACTTGTTTTTAAGAAGAAAAAAAAAGCCAAGAATTTCCAATAATATGATTGACCACATCAGCAGAGTAGTTTTTTTTTTAATCTTCTAAACTTTTTCTTAAAACTAAACAGACCAAACATAAAAGTAGGAAAAAGAAACCCATAAATAACATCTTCAGTAACACTGAGCTGTGGAATCCTCTGTGAACCTGAATAAGGGAGGTGAATGAACAGGACTGCAGAAGACCCGGTTGTGGGACAAGTTAGGGAAACAAGAGAAAGGCCTCACTACCCTACAAGTGATGAAAACAAAAAACAAAAGCAAAAAAACAAGGAAATGAAAACCCAGATAAATTCATCCAACTCTTTTAAAACATATTAAGAGGATTCTAAAAAGACAGCCACAACGGTAGCTGTAAATCTGCTTAGGATGTTGTAAGTCATCCTAAAAGCCCTCTCTCCTTATAAATAAGGCAACATAGGATAACAAAACCAAAAGTCCATAGGTAATATCTACCAACACATCAAAATGACAACACATCGAAATGACAACACATCAAGAATCTCAAATGAAGAGGAGACAAGAATGGTCCCCTTAGAGCCCCAAGACTTGCATGAGACAATGAGACTTCAGATAACACTGATAATCAGTGAATTTACAACTATCCAATAGATACTAACTTAGAAAGCAAGAGAGGCCAATCTGAGAACAGTAGTTAAAACTAAGAAAGGGGCATTAAATTTAAAAGAATTATTTTGTTGTCCAGACAAAGATATCAAGTAACTTAAAAGGGAAAAGAAATCACACTGGCATCAGACATTTTAAATAGCAACAGTTTGTGTCAAATGGACAAGGAGTGACATATTTAAGACACCCTAGGAAAGGAATGAAGCCAAGGATGTTACATCCAGCAAAAGTAATCTTTATGTATATAAAGGCTGAAGTCAATCTGTTATGAAAAATCAAGAACTCAAAAATATTGTTCCCACAAGCCATTCATGAGAAATCTACTGGAAATAAATTAACATATGGACTTATATGTCAAAGACTGTTAACACCACAAAAGAAAAAATCAGACTATAAGGTATTCTTGCCAAGAACAAAAACAAAACAAAAACCTGAATCTGATCAAGGCTTCAGACCTAACTATCAATTTACATGAAATACAGGGAATAGAAAGGAAATTGGCAAATTCAAACTGTGGAACTCTCTACAAGAAATAAACCACTTCCTTCAACAAGCAATACAAACAATTCAAAACAAAACAGAAAATAAAATAAAAAAACACTGAACACATCATAAGTAAGCTGTGGGACAATTTCAAGCCACCTGGTGTGCATATAAATGGAGTCCCTAAAGAAGGAAAGAGAGAAGTGAAGGCAAAAAATATTTGATGAAATCATGGCTGCAAATTTTCCGAATTTAATGAAAACTATAAACTCACAGATCTAAAAAGCTGAATGCACCACAAGCACCAAAAAACATGAAGAAAACTACATCAAGGCACATCAGAGGCAAACTGCTTAAAGTCAGTGACAAAGAGAAAAATTTTAAAGTAGCCAAAGTAGAAGGACGTTGCATACTGATAAACAAAGGCAAGGATAACAACACATCTTTTTTCTTCTTCTTTGTCTTTTTTAATTTTTAGAGAGAGCATGAAAGGAGGAGAGAGGCAGAGAGAGAATCTTAAGCAGGCTCCACGCTCAGCACAGAGCTCAACACGGGGCTCTGAGTCAAAATCAAGAGTCCATGGCTCACCTGACTCAACCACCCAGATGCCCCATCAACACAATTCTTATTGAGGAAATTATTGAAATTGTTCAAGCAAGAATTCAGTAGAGCAAATATTTAAAATATAGAAGAAAAAAAATGGCCAACCTAGAATTCTATATCCCACATAAATAGGTTTCAAAATTGAGAGCAAAAAAAAAAAAAGATTTTTTTCAGACATACAAAAGTTGAAATCATTTATCACTGGTAGATTCATAATAACAAAAATGATAAAGTGCTTCATCAGAAGGAAAATGACACTAGATGGAATATCTACCTGTAGAAATATAGATCTGTACAAATGTATGAAGCACACTGAAACTGGTGACAACATGGGTAAAATACATAAGCTTTTTGTTATTATTTAAATATTTTTAAAGAGTAGAAATCTTTAAATATCTTTACAAAAAATAAAGATAAATATGTTTATGCTTTATAAATAAATATAATAATAATGTAGTAACGGGATTATATAATAAATGCGAATATAAAATGCATGACAACAATAGCCCAAGACCAGAAGAGAAATGGAAGTATACTACTGTAAGGTTCTTATAGTATTCATGAAATGATATAATAGCACTTGAAGGTACTCTGTGCTAAGTTATACACTATAAACTCTACAGTAGCCACTAAAATAACAAAAGAGCCAACACTAAAAAAAAAAGGATATGAAATAGAAAAAATATGTAATCCAAAAAAGTCAGAAAAAAAGAGGAACAAAAATAGGTGAGAAAAATACAAAATAAATAAGATGACAGATAAAAACAGAGGGGGAGCCAAACCAAAAGAGACTCTTAACTACAGAGAGCATACGGAGGGTTGCTGGAGGGGTGTTGGGTAGGGGGATGGGCTATATGGGGGATGGGCATTAAGGAGTGCACTTGGTGGGATGAGCACTGGGTGTTATATGTAAGTGATGAATTACTAAATTCTACTTCTGAAATCATAAGAAAATAATAATAAAATAAGATAAAGTGGAGAAAACTTTTAAAAATTTAAACTTTAAAAATCCATATAACTCACCACATTAACAAATTAAAAAATAAAAATTCTGAACATTGAGTAGACAGAGAAAACATCTGACAAAATTCAACATCCATTCTTGACCAAAGAAAAAAGACTATCAGAAACTAGGAATAGAAGGGAACTTCCTCATTGATCAAGGGTACCTATTGAAAAAAAATCTGCAGCCAACATCATACTTACTAAACAAAGACTAAATGCCCCCCACCAAGACTGAGAATAAGCCAAGGATGACTGCTCTCACTCTTCTAATTCAACATTGTATAGGAGATTCTAGCCAGTGCAATAAGCCAAGTAAAGAAAAAAAGCAGTACCAAGATTTTAAAGGAAGAATAAAAACTGTATTTATTCACAGAATACATGATCACACAAACAAAAATCCCTATGGAAATACAAAGATATTCTTAGAACTAATAAGAAGAGAGTTCATTCAGTTTGCACAATACAAGATCAATAAAATAATTCATCATATTTCTTTTTTTAAATGTTTATTTATTTTTGAGAGACAGAGAGAGTGACACAGCACAAGTGGGTAGGGCATAGAGAGCAAGAGGCAGAGGATCCGAAGCAGGCTCCGCACGGACAGCAGAGAGCACAATATGGGGCTTGAACTCATGAACCGTGAATTTGTGACCTGAGCTAAAGTCCAATGCTTAATCAACTGAGCTACGCACATGACCCAAAATTAATCATGTTTCTATATAGCAGCAATGAAAAATCAGAACTTGATATTAAAAATAAAACTATTACCAATAGCATAAAATTATGAAATATTTAGGTATATATGAGAAAAAATATAAGACCCTATAAGCTGAAAAATACAAAACATAGCTGAAGGAAAAGAAGAAGAGAAGTAGATGGCAAGATTAAATTGGTACATGAATCCGAAGACTCAATATTGTTAAGATATCAATTCTTCCCAAATTGATCTATAGATACAGCACACTATCCAAATCAAAATTCTATTCATATGAAAATGTAAAGGACAGAGAGTAGCCAAAACAACTTTTTGAAAACAAAAGACCTGATTCACAACTCACTATATAGTTGTAATAATCAACACAGTGTGGTATTGTTATAAAGATACAAAGAGAGATCAGTGCAACAGAATAGAGACCAGAAATTGACCTATATAGTCAACTGATTTTTAACCAAGGTGCACAGACAATAAAATGGATAGAAGATAGTTATTTCACCAAACAGGGTTGAAACACTTAGACATTCATATGCAGTAATAATAATAATAATAATAATAGCCTGACCCATTCCTTAAATCATATGCAAACGTTCACTTGAAATGGATCTTAGGTAGACTTAAATAGACTTAAATTTAAAACCTGAAACCATAAAACTTCCAGAAAAAACACAGGAGAAAATCTTTGTGACCTTAATTTAGATACAAGGATTTCTTAGCATGACCTATAAAGAAAAATATTGATGAATTTGACCTCATAAAAATTAAGAATTTCTGCTCTTCNATGAGAAAGAATGAAATCTAGCCATGTGTAGCAACATGGATGGACCTTGAGGGTGTTATGCTGAGCAAAATAAGTTAGGCAGAGAAGGACAAATATCATATGTTTGCACGTATAGGAGGATTAGGAGGAACTTAACGGAGGACCGTGGGTGAGAAAAAGGGGAAATATAGTGGAGGAAAGGGAGGGAGCCAAACCATGAGAGACTCTGGAATGCCAAGAACAAACTGAGGGCAGATGGAGTGGCGGGGGAGGGGAAGGAAGGTGATGGGCATGAAGGAGGGCACTTGTGGGGATGAGCACTGGGTGTTATATGGAAACCACCTTGACAATAAACTATTAAAAAAAAGAATTTCTGCTCTTCAAAGAAAATAGAGAATAGGGGTACTGGGGTGGTTCAGTCGGTTAAGCATCCAACTTTGGCTCAGGTCATGATCTCACCGTTCGTGAGTTCGAGCCCCACATGGGGCTCTGCGCTGACGGCTCAGAGCCTGGAGCCTGCTTCAGATTGTGTCTCCTCCTCTCTCTCTGCCCCTCCCCCTCTCATGCTCTGTCTCTCTCTCTCTCTCAAAAATGAAACATTAAAAAAAATTTTAAGAAAGTAGAGAATAAAAAGATTAAATATAAACTAGGAGAAAATATTTGCGACTAACAGTGTTTAAAATAAACTTGCATCACTAATTGTCCAAATTTAATGATAAGAAAGCAAAAATTCAATTTTAAAAAGCAAAATATGTGAACAAACATTAAATCAAAGAGTAGATGAGGAGATTAAGACAGAGTAATTGGAAAGTAGATGACTTGCCTCTTAGTGTTAGCTGAAGGTAATAAAAGAAGCCACTTGAGGCTGACAAGTTGAAGAAGCTTAAGTAAATTGAAGAGTACAAAGATTAATAATAAGATAAAACTGGTGTCTAAAACTCAAAGCTAAGGAAAAGGGAGGGAAAAGAAGTGGTTTCTATAATTTCCATACTGCTCAAAGTAAGACACCAACAGACAGTATCTAAAGAAAAAGATAACTAAGGTTTTTATTGTATAAATCATTGGCATAGAGGTAATTACTAGAACACACACGAATCTTCCTGAATACAAAAGTCAATATCCAATAAAAGAGCAAGTATATCATGACATGGTCCAAACTGAGATTGAACATGTCATTTGTATCAATAAATAGAAAGGGTTTAACTCAGCTATTAAAAGAAAAGTTTTATCAAATTGACTAACAAAGCAAAACCCAACGCTGCTCTACAAAAGACAAGCAGCAAAGGCATTCAGAAAGGATAAAAGTTAAAGGATGTGAGAATTTATACGAGGCGTATCTTACTATCAGACAAAGTAGAATTCTAGGCAAAAAGCAATAAACAGGACTAAGAAAAATACCTTTTAATACTAAAGGCTATAATTCATAATGAAAATATCATAGTTATTAATATCTATGCACCTGATAACACATCAAGTGTGCCAAGCAGATGTTATAGGAGATGAAAGGGAAAATATATGGACACATGTTGGAGACTATAAAACACAGTTAAGCTACAGACAGAGGAAAAAATCATATTAAATATCTATAGAACTAAAAATAAATAAGAAAAAATAAATCTAATGTAATACAACAGAAGTAAATTCATAAGGATCAAGATCAGACATGAGTTAGGAAGCTACAAAGTGAGAAATACATCACAATGTCATAAATACATCATCAAGCTGTTGCTTTGGAGGAAAAAAAATCCACAAAGTTAAGAAACATTAACAAGAAAAAAGGAAGCATAAATATACAAATAAAATGAGACAAAGGGGAAATTACTATTGAAATAGAGAGGTTTTTAACATCTTAAACCGATAACTTGCTAACTTTATACAAATAAATTTGACAACCTAGATAAAATAAATAATTTTTAGGAAAATATAATTTACCAAATCTGAACTTTAAGAGAGGAAAAATTTGAAGAGCTCAATTACTACAGAAGTTATGGAGCAAATTATGTGTTCTCACCAAATAATACCCCAGGCCCTGATGGTTTCACTGGGGAATTTAGCAATTCTGTATAGTCAGATAATCCTCAGGCTGCTTAAACTATTACAGAACATGGAGAAATAATTACAATTTCCAAATTCTTTTTACGAAGCAAATTCAACATAGAGGTCAATATCTGATAAGTATTGCCCTAAAAAGAAAACTATAAATCAATTGACTTATAAATGCTGATATAAAAATCTTAAATAAAATATGAGCAAACCGTATATTAAGAAAATGTCATCGTGGCCAAATGGGATTCCCTCCAGGAAAGAAATTGGTATTAGAAAGCTTAACTATATTAATATGTAATTCGTGATATCCATATCTACAAGAAAGCAATTCATGTTTCCGCAGCCCTGCAATGGGACCCTGCAAACCCCGCTCCTCCTCGGCCCGCGGTTCCCCTTTAGGCTTTGCCAGTAGGAGGCGCTGAAGGGGGAATGAGAGGCTGGGGGATGGGAGGCAAAAGTTTGCTCACTTCTGTCTACTCTCTCCTCCTGCCCATGTTATCCCAGTCGTGTTTCTTCACCTCACAGCTAGTGGGGTTTTTCTAGTAGCAGCTTTCAAATTCAGTTTGCTATTTTTCCAGAGCTTGCTCCTCCAGCTGGCCAGCACCGCCTTCCCAGAAGTGTGGGTCCAGCTCCTCGGAGCCCCTCCTCAGAGCTCAGGTGCTGGCACCTGCCAAGCAGTGACTCCTCAGAGGTTGACCTCCGTGGGGTCCCTCCTTTTCCCTGTGTCCCCCCAGCCCTGGGTGTGGTAACTACATCCTGCAGTTTCTGTTACCTCCCAGCTGCCTTAGGAGTCCTTTTGTCTTTTCTATTAGTTAATATTTATGTTAAATTCTCTTTATTAAAACAACAGGCATGGTTTCTGTGTCCATTTGACTAAACCTGACACCCATTTCTGATTTGAGAAAATATTAAAAAAAAAAAAAATATTCCACTAAGGAAGAACTGGTGGATACTTACTTGATGGATATATGATTTCGTATATATGCAGGTCCACCAGAGAGCAGGGTCCTTCTGGATGGGGAAGAGAGGCTCCTCCGCTGCCCGCTGTGTTGGGAGCAGTAGGCAGAGCAACCAGACAAGAGAATGAGAACCAACGGCCTCTAGATGCCATCCCCTGATGTGAACCAATCTCAAGAACAGGGAAAAGACCAAGGAGCACAGTTGGCGTATGATATCTACATTTTATATTAAAAAACAGAGGGAAATACAGATATAAACGTATCTTCTCATAGCTACAAAATGAAATACTGGAAAAAAACTATTTTAAAATGTTTAAAAAACTAATTTTTTTAACTAATTTTAAATTAGTATTATATAAAACCAATTTTAAAATGTATTATGTAAGGAGGGAAGGAGAAATGAGGTACAGAGGATAGGAATGGAAACTAGATTTCTCAGAATATACCCAGTTACAGTAGTGACTTTGGGAACATGTTTTATATACTTAAAAAAAAAATGAAATTAAAAAGCAATTCCTAGGAGTGCCTGGGTGGCTCAGTTGGTTAAATATCTGACTCTTGGCTTCGGCTCAGGTAATAGGCTCATGGTTTGTGAGTTCAAGGCCCACTTGGGCTCTGGGCTGGCGGCATGGGGATTTTGTCTGCCTCTCTCTTTCTGCTCCTGCCCTGCTTGCTATCTCTCCCTCTCTCAAAATGAAAATACTAAACTTAAAAAAAAGCAATTCCTAAAACAATCTGGAACAACTAAGTCTAATTATCTAGCTGGTTGGTAACATAACAATACAAAACTTTGCTTGCAGTGACTTTAGAACATCATTTGACTGACTGAATCTGCATGGAGCCCTGTGATGACAGCACAGACCTGCTTGGAATTCTCTCTCTCCCTCTCTTTCTAGCTCTCTCTCTCTCTCTCTCAGTAAATAAATAAATAAACATTAAAAGAGCTGCTGGTTCCAAAACATGCTTCCCCTGCTACAATCCACATCAGCAAAAGGACCCCCAGAGCCATACCTCTCTTTCCTCCCATCTCAATTCTAAATTTAAGTCTTGCAGGGGTGCATCCGATTGGTGGACCACACAGCCCATCAGGAATCCCAAATGCGACGGTGACTGAGAAATATGGTCTGTAGCTTTCTATATTCTGCACATGGGTCTGCACACTAGCTGGAAAAGGAATTAAACAGTCTGTATGATCTATGACCTTGTAAACTCAGGCCCTTCAAATGTCTTTGATTAGCCTCTTGAAGACTTGGTGTGGTAGCAACATAGGAATTTTTCAAGAAAACGCATTCTAGAAATTCATTACAAAATTATACCGAGTAGCTAAAAGTTATGTGTTTCATCAGAGTATATGTTTAGAGTCTATGAGGAGAAAGACTAGGTCTGACATATCCACTGCGCCCTTGGTAGCAGCAGGGCCATGGAGTCACTCAGGAAATCCTGCCCTGATGGCAGCTCAGTCCCACACTGAGGGCTCTGGTTTGGAAAGAGGGGGAGGCGATATAATTTGTTGCTTTCTACATACCCCTAAGGGGATGGTAATTTTATTATTATTAATAATATCCCCAAAATTCGATTCATTATAAACTCTCCTAGGAATAACCTTTAAAATGTGTCTGGATGAAAAAAGGAAATAAAAGCTAAGCTTTTATTAAATATAATAAAATTAAACTTTTTAAAAATAAAAACATCCAAGATCCCTAGACCCAGCTATGGCTTAGCCCCAAATCACCCACAGTACTTCTCGGTATCAGAGAACCGGTCTCAGCTAGGAGGCCCATTCAAAAACCATTGTTGGCTGATGAATTTCTTACTGGTTCAATCTCCGGACCCAAGTTCTGTCATTATATCATGTTTGTGAGTAAATATCCTGAGTTTGATGCACATCAAACACACACACACACACACACACACACACACACACACACTGCTCTTCACAGTAGCAAGAGTTGGATAATCTCTGATTCCACTTACTGGCCGTGTACCCTCAGACAAGCTTTATAGCCTCTCTGTGACACAGTCTCCTCATCTGTAAATGAAAGTAACAATTGTTTCTAACATTTGTTATCAGAATCAAATGAGTTGGTAAAAAATAAACTGTTTTGAAGGCTGTCTGATACATACTAAGTGCTATACCATGCTAATTATTGTCTTTATCATTATGCATGGTCACCCTGTCTTAGCAGATAGCAAGATAACAGACTCTAAGTGTGTGTGGTGTCCCATCAACCACAAATACAGGCAGAATGTCTGAGTTCTGAGATGTTACCTATTTAGCAAATAATACAACACTTTGAATTCTTTATTCATGTTCAAAGGAGAAAAATAAAGAAAATAATTTTCCACAGCACAGAGCCACAAACTGAGAGACAGTCCCATTCACTTTGGCAATGGTGATGACCTGTTTTTCCCAGAGAGTGGGACAAGGCTCCTGTCTCACCCAACATTGTTCTTGGGTCCTGGGACCATGGCAATTAAAAATGTATTCGACTGACCAAATAGACGCAACGTTTTCTTTAGCAGTGATCAACTCAGCCCAGGCTCCTCTCTCATCCATCAGCCAGGTCTAGACACCACTCATGGCTCAGAAGTAACAGACTCTGGTGCTCCTGACAAGGCGTGGAGGCTGGACCATCCAACTCAGAAGCAAAGGTATCTCTACCATAAGCACATCAATAAAATCGATTAGGTGGGGTGCCTGGGTGGCTCAGTCGGTTAAGCATCTAATGCTTGATTTCAGCTCAGGTCATGATCTCACAGTTATGAGATCAAGCTCCATGTTGGGCTCTGTGCTAGGTGTGGAGCCTGCTTAAGATTCTCTCTCTCTCTCTCTCTCTCTTTCTCTCTCTCTCTCACCCCTTCTCTCCCTATCTGCACCTCCCCTGCTCACGTTCTCTGGCTCTCAAAAATAAATAAATAGGGGCACTGGATGGCTCAGTAGGTTAAGCGTCCCACTTCAGCTCAGGTCATGATCTCATGGTTCGTGAGTTCGAGCCCCGCATCGGGTTCTGTGCTGACAGCTCAGAGCCTGAAGCCTGTTTCAGATTCTGTGTCTCCTTCTCTCTCTGCCCCTCCCCCACTCATGTTCTGTCTGTCTCAAAAATAAATAAATAAAATCAATTAAAATTAGAACATGAGAGGAAGGCCTCATGTCTGACACTCTTAGATCCTGACACCTCAAAATGTAGGAATTGCAGTAAGTGAAAAGAAATAAAGACAGAGAATCCTCAAATCTCACTGGTAATGGAGGCAGGGAGAGGGCTGGAAAGGGCCTAGAGTAGAAGTCATGTGGTTTCTACAGGATAGCCCCTACATCTACTATGCAAGGCTCCGCTCCTTTCCCTGTACATATTTCTAAAGTTAAAAATAGAATTAAAGCCAATACCTAGAAATAAGTGTAAAGGATTTACAAATCATAGGCAAAACTCAGATGACCCCATCATATTCAGACTTGAAACTGAGGAAACATTTTCCAATATGTTTCCATTCAGTCCCTTTAGAATTTTTGCATCTTTGCGTAAGGAGACAGAAAGCTCTCAATAAAGTAAAACTTTTTGCAAATACTCAGTTTTTCCAAAACTAGAATAAGTAAACAGAATCAGTGATAATAAATTCAAGCATTTTTGCCCTCCATCGACTACCACAGATGAGAATTTTACAGAGGACAAGAATTTCCAGCAAAAGTAACTAGATTATTTTTACCACCTGGACATGCAACTTTTTCCAGCTTGTGGTATGTTGCTAGAAGTTTCTCAACAAAATAAAACTGCCTTCTGAGGAATGCTGTTTAAAGATCTTTGGGTAAGGGCGCCTGGGTGGCTCAGTCAGTTGAATGTCTGACTTCGGCTCAGATCATGACCTTGCGGAGAGCTCAGAGACTGAAGCCTGCTTTGGATTCTGTGTCTTATTCTCTCTCTGCCTCCCTCCCCCACTTATGCTCTGGCTCTTTCTCTCTCTGTCTCTCAAAAAATGAATAAGCACTTTAACAATCTTTGGGTATAATATATATCAAGCAATCCTTAGCAAAGGAAATAATGCCTAGAAAGTGTGTAATGGAATAAAATAACTAAAAAGTTGAAGGGCCTATACTGAACTGTATCTTATACTATTTTCATGAAATATGCTTACAGACTATCCAAATTTGAAGAGTCAATAAGTCAATTTTTTTAATATGTGTCTTTGGGTCCCCCAAGTATAGGATTGGTTTATATGTTTGCTTTGTACGGTTCTCTTTGCTGTTAATGTATTCTACACACTTATAACACACATATATCACCTTATTTATTTTCTGTTTTGTGTGTAGTGGGACTGTGACCCTCTATTTGTGGTTTTTATCTACAGTAGAAAGGGAAAAATAAAGAAAAAACCTCTTTATGTAGAAAAAGTGACTTACTGTTCTTTATTAACTATAAGACAAGACACTATTCATCTCTAAGGTAGATGATAATTTTTGTTGAACAAGCATTAATCTGGTTATAGAGATACATAACACACAATTACATAAAAGTAAGAATGTAAACAGCTGAAGAAAAGTCAGCATTTCTCCTTAGGCCTTTAAGAATCACACAAAAGCAAGAAGTTGAAGCAATAAACACAATTGTAAACTCCATCCTTGAATCAGTAGGGAAAACGCTCAAGTTATGAAACACAAAGTAGGAAGGTCTTCTGGAAGCACTTAAGGTCAAACTCAGGACAATGCAAGAAGAAATGCAATCTGCAGCTGCAAGTCTTTCAAAATAAAAATCTGCAGAAGCAGAGTTCTCTTGAGTGAGGGATCCAGATTGAGGTGCAAGGCCCATCATTGATTGCTTCCAAGGGGTTGGGTGCATGGCTGGTGATGGGAGCCCCCACTGAGGCTGGTTGGGTCCCTAGAAGGCTACATCAGAGACCAGCTGAATGAGGAATCACATGGTTAAGCCATATTTGCAGGAAGCAGTCTAGAAGACAGAGGATAAACAAGAAGAAAAAGAAATGTGAACCGCTCTTTAGCTTCTGTTCTCTTTTGGCTGAGAAGAAGTACAGGAGCAGTGGCCAAAAAATTAAAACCGTGAAAGAGAGAAAGAGAGCTACCAATAGTCCAACAGAAATTGAGCAAATAACATGGTTCACAGAAACAAAAATGCAAATGCTTTCAAATATGCAAGAATCATTTCAGTCTCTTAAAAGGAATGCAAAGTAAAGCTACAGTGATATTTTCCACTTATGAGATTAGCAAAATTTAAAAATTGTGAGAGCAACCTGCGTGATCACCAGTGTGGGGACAGACACCCTCACATGTTGCAGGGGGGACGGAGAGAAAGCTGGCAATTGCTCTCAACATGGGAAATCCTTCGACCCAACAATGCCGCTTCCAGGGAGTGAGAAATGGCAGTTTTTTTAAACATCAAAAAGGTGGAAACAATCTAACTATTCATAATAGGGGACTGAATAAAATTGTGGTACAATCATAAAGTGGAATATTATGCAACATTTAATACAGTTTTTTTATGTTTATTTATTTTTGAGAAAGAGAGCACAAACTGGGGAGAGGCAGAAAAAGAAGGAGACACAGAATCTGAAGCAGGCTCCACGCTCTGAACTGTAAGCACAGAGCTGGATACAGGGCTTGAACTCACAAACCGCCCCTAAATTCAGAAACTTAACCGACTGAGCCACCCAGGCACCCTTATTAGGCAACTTTTTAACAGAATGAAGCAGATCCATACATACTGAATGGAAGTCTCTCCAAGATACGTCAAGTTTTAAAAAATACAGAGAAAGAAAGATCCAGAAAACTATTTTCCTATGCTTCCACCTGCATATGAAAACATAAATAAATACATAAATACATATGTACATATATACATGCACACACACATACATGCATAATTGCTTGTGTGTGTAAAGAAATATCTTTGGAAACTGACAGCAGTGACTACGTGTAGCAAGAGGAAAATAGGTGGTGAAAACACTAAAACAGGAGGCCCCCAAACTACTAAAAAATACATGTGCATATGAATAAAAGAAACATTGAAAATTCCCACAAAGTATTCACTATAGTTCTCTCTGTATTTTAAGATTAAAGGCGATTTTTTCTTTTTTCTTTTTTTTTAATTTTTTTTAATGTTTTATTTATTTCTGAGAGACAGAGAGACAGCATAAGCAGGGGAAGGTCAGAGAGAGGGGAGATACAGAATCTGAAGCAGGTTCTGAGCTAGCTGTCAGCACAGAGCCCAATGCAGGCTCGAACCCACGAACCATGAGATCATAATCTGAGTCGAAGTCGGACACTTAACCGACTGAGCCACCCAGGCGCCCCTTTTTTCTGTTTTTAAATTTCTTTTAAGTAGGCTCCACGCCCAACATGGGGCTTAAACTCACAACCCTGAGATGGAGAGTTGCATGTTCTACCGACTGAGCCAGCCAGGTGCCCCAAAGTGATTTTTTTTTCTTTGTCGTGTTTTGGGTTCATAAGTATTCCACAGTGGCATTAAGCACTTTGAAAAATAACAGAGTTTGTTTTCCTCCTAAAAGTCTCAATGATCTCCACCAAACAAAAATACCCGGTCAGTTCACTCAGTGAAAACATATCTTTTGCGTGTGTGGCTCTCCGGGTGACTCAGGCACGTCACTGGAATGCCCCCTTCTCCGTGCTCAGGTGCGCCAGGCAGCCCAGCAAGCCCCACGCCCCACTATGCTCCACGAGGCCCTGCAGGCCACAGTATTTGGAGGCAGAGTTCCACTTACTGTTTCCCTCAGGTAAAGGACTCCCCCAAATGGCGCTGCTGTCAGAATGAACGTCTTGGAGCTATTTTGGTTGCATTCCTGGCCTTAAGAGACAGGTTTCCTGTTAATACTGTTTTGACTGACATTGTTTGGGTCTCTCCAGCAGGAGACCAGATTTAGATCAAACGCACAGGATTCTCCTGCTGGAACAAGAAGGGCCTGCAACACCCAGGGAAATCAAAGTCCCCGTTTTGAGAGGGTGGGAAACGGGACTGGGGGACTTTCTCTGCTGCCCTGGGAGGCCTCGATGAAGAAAGTCCTGCCTGCCCGGAGCCACACAAAGCCAAGGCCACTGTGTCAGCTGCTTAGAGGTCAAAGCATCCTGGGCCCCCCAACGGAAGGCAAGTCCCCCCTTCGAGGCCCTGGGTCAGAGTAAGGAGGCTTGCACACCTACAGCCCAAGCACCAGCCCCAGCAGGGTCCCTGTGTGGAGACTCTCCAAGGGCTCTTTAGAGCCTGTGACTGGTGAGCAGCTATTTAACCTAATGGGTTCCTAGGCAGGAAGCCTAGGACTATGGAACAAAAGAAAACATGAACCAGGGTCTGTCCTGGCCCCTCTCAGATTTGATCAACCTGGCAGATGCCCCTAGAGACAGATAAGGGACCTGGGCATCCCAAGGTCTGGGCTCTTCATTCTCAAAAGGAAAAAAGAAGGTGCCCCCCAGAGCAAGACGCTGAGCCGGTCTGCCTGCTGGGCCCAAGTGGGGAGAGCAGGAGCCCACATGTGCACACACTTCTCTGAGGTGGTCCTCAGGCCATTATGCCCTGGGCTGGCCCTGGTCTCTGTGGCAGGCAGGAAGGTACCAAGCTGGGAACCAGAGTCCCTGGAGCAGCCGAGTGCTTTAAGTGGACCCCACTCTTCACTCCGTAGAGTGGGCTCCATGCTCCCTTTGCTGGGGCTGGGGGAGTGGCGGCAGAGACTGATTATTCACAAAACATTCATTTCCACAGAGCAGGTCCTGATTAACAGTGAAACCTTCAAAATGGGCTGGAAGTTGGCTGTAACCAGCTGACATTTTGTTTTTGAAAGAGCCGGGCAGATTTATTTCCAAGGCCTTTCACTTCGAATCTTTGTTTGCGTGTGGACCTGGGAACTGGCATCCACAGCCTCTTTCCTAATGAAATCCTAAATCATCCAGGTGACTGTGGGAAGGTAGCCCAGGCCGCCCAGCCTGGGCCTCTCAAAAGCATGCAACTCTTCAGCCTAGAGTCTGGAAGAAGTTGCCATCCACCAGCAATAAACAAACAGCATTCCAAGGACTGAAGTAGAGTTCTTCTTCTTCTTTTTTTTTTGAGACGAGGGGAACCTGGCCAACATGCCTTCTCCTCCCATTGTAGATGACAAACTGTGTAGAAAAGTCTTGGCATTTGGCAAAAGTTCCCCTTCCATTGTAAAGTTAATAAAGAAAACCATGTGTTCAAACAAGTCGGCCTTTTGCTAACAATCCTGCATCACTGGGCTCCAAATGTCAGAGAAATATCCATGCTTCAATTTAGCAAGGAAACAAAAATAATGTGGCAGTGTAAAAAGAATTCAAATTTCAAGAGACAGTTTCCACAACACATATGTACATGAATATGCCTTTTTACCTGATCTAACTATGGCCTGAACTTTTTATATAAGCGGCCCCTACTTGAAGCTCCACACAGGATGTGTACTTATGAGGATGTCGCCTTGACCTCCAGTATGAGGGTGGGCCAAGTAGTCTGAAGCCCACCAGTTCTCTCCGTTTCCTTTACCCGTCATTGGCTTTCAGGCTTAGTTCAGCCAATGGGACCTGGATGGCCTAAGCATTGAATGTCTCATAACTGCTTAGAATGGTGGATGAAGAGTTTCCGCCCTTCCTCTGACATCATAACATGGAGAGGGAAAGCCTGGAACATTTACCACCAGGAGGAACACAGTTTTAGAATTCAACCCACAGGAATGCAAACAGATATAGCCACTCTGGAAAACAGTATGAAGATTCCTCAAAAAGTGCAAAATAGAATGATACTAGGATCCAACAATCTCATTACTGGGCTTATCCAAAGAAGACAGACATACTGAGTCAAAGGGATACATGCACTCCCATGTTTATAGCAGCATTATTTATAGGAGCCAACATATGGAAGCAGCCTAAGTGTCCATCAATTGCTGAACTGATAAAGAAGAAGTGGTGTATATATATACAATGAAATATTATTGTCATAAAAAAGGATGAAATCTTGCCATTTGCAAAGACACAGATGGAGCTAGAGACTATTATGCTAAATGAAATAAGTCAGAGAAAGACAAATTACCATATGATTTCACTCATATATGGAATTTAAGAAACAAAATGAGCAAAGGGGAAAAAGAAAGAGAGAGATAAACCAAGAAACAGACTTAATTATAGAGAACAAACTGGTGGTTACCACAGGGGAATGGGGGGAGGGGGGTAAATGGTGATTAGCACTTGTCATGCACTTATCGTGATGAGCACTGGGTGATGTACAGAATTGTTGAACAACTATATTGTTCACCTGAAACTAATATAACATTGTATGTTAACTAACTAGAATTAAATAAAAGCTGGGGGAAAAAAGAATTAAGACCACAATTGGTGGGCATCTAAAACAATGTAGCAGTTGGGTCACCTGGGTGGCTCAGTCAGTCAGGCATCCGACTTTGGCTCAGGTCATGATCTCACAGTTTATGAGTTCAAGCCCCACATCAGGCTCAGAGCCTGGAGACTGCTTCGGATTCTGTGCCTCCTCGTCTCTCTGCCCCTCCTATGCTCATGCTGTCTCTCTCTGTCTCTCAATAATAAATAAACGTTAAAAATTTTTTATAAATTTAAAAAAATAAAATAGTATAGCAGCTATGGAAAAGTTTAGCCATTCCTTAAAAAATTAATCATACAATTACTATATGACCCAGCACATCCACTTCTGAGTATATGTCCAAAAGAAATGAAAGCAGGGACTCAAAGAGATATTTCAACACCTACGTTCATAGCAGCACTATTCACAATAGCTAAAAAGTGGAAGCAACATAAGCACCCATCAGTGGATGAATAGATAAACAAAACATGATATATACATCCAACGGAATATTATACGGTCTTAAGAAGGAATGAAATTCTGACACCTGCTACAATACGGATGAACCTTGAGAACATTAAGGTAATTGAAATAAGCCAGTCACAAAAAGACTAATACTGTACGATGCCACTTGCCAAGTTCCTAGAGTAGTCCAATTCATAGAGATGGAAAGTAGAATGATGGTTGCCAACACTGAGGAGAGGGAGAAAAGGGAAGCTGTTGTTTAATGGCGACAGAGTTTCTCCATTAGAATAGAAAAGAATAGGGGCGCCTGAGTGGCTCAGTCTGTTAAGCGTCCGACTTTGGCTCAGGTCATGATCTCACGGTTCATGGGTTCAAGCCCCGCGTCAGGCTCTGTGCTGACAGCTCAGAGCCTGGAGGCTGCTTCAGATTCTGTGTCTCCCTCAGTCTCTGACCCTCCCCTGCTCATGCTATCTCTCTCTCTCAGAAATAAATAAAAAGCATTTAAAAAAATGTTTTTTAAAAGAATAGAAAATATCTCTATTCTAGAGATACATGGTGGTGATGGCTGCACAACAGTGTGAATGTACTTAATGCCACTGAATGGTACATGTAAAAATAATTAAGACGGTGAATTTTATGTTATGTGTATTTTACCAAAAAATTGTAATTAAAAAGTAAATAATAATAATAATAATTAATCCCACATACAGACTCCAGCCAAACTAAGAGACCAGCACAGAAACAGACCCAGGGACTCTTGATTAAACTGACCTTGAAGCTTATCATTTCACAAATTTCCACTTCTGAGTATATGTCCCAAAGAAATGAAAGCAGGGAGGGAGGAGTGGCTTTCTGATCCTTACTGCAATACTGTACATGATAGACATTACCACTTGCTTCCAGCAAACCAACACACTGGAGCTTCCAGTCAATCACCTTCCTCTCCACTAAACTCCCTGGATTTGGCCAAATGAGAGATTATCCTGTGGATAACACATTCTAGCCCCATCTTTCAATACTTCTCAACACCTGGACTCACCAAACATCATCTGCCAGTCCTGAGCCATACCTCAGACTCCTGTTGGAAGTCATCACCTAGAACCTCCAAAATCATATGCTCTGCTGATCTTATGACTTTGCTAAGTTAAGTGGGACACAGGGTGTGTCAAGTGGTGAACCACAATTCAACAACAGACCACAGGAAAATTTAAATGGAGAAGTTTATTACTCACACATCCTAGAAGAAGTGCCCGGCACAACTTGAGAGGGCCCATAGGGAGATCAAGGTAGAATACAGGCAGAGAGCGGCAGAACCCAGGGTACATGCCTTTAATGGCGCCCATGGGTGTAGTTCTTTGGAGTTCCTGGACTAAGACTGGAATGGTCCATTCAAAAGAGCAGGGTTTTGGTAAGCCCTGGGGCTTTGGTATCTAAGAGGCACACAAGACATGCAGGCCCTGGGAGAAAAGAGAGATTATGGATCACAGGGGCTGAGGAGGAAATTATATCAGGAGTTTACATTTGCCACTGACTCTTCGAACTGCTATTGAGAGTACGTGCTTGCACGAGGGGACTAGTGGTGGTGTAGGGTCTCTGCAGGCCACTGGCCAAACAAAAGGGATGGCAAGGCAGCAATACCATGACGTAGCTTAGCTCAACCCCCAACAGCCCCTTTATCATAATCAGCTATTCTTATACCCTTCTCACTTTCCCATCCCTGCACTCCCACTCTCTGGCACTCAAAGCTGGTCTCCACTTTCCATCCTGAACTTGATGATGTAATAGATCAGTTAATGACTTCTGTAAGCTCCTCAGCTCTGTTTGGCAGCCAGTCCCTTCTCTTTTTCCCTAAAGTGGCTCTGCCTTCAAATATTCCAGGCACTGCCTCCCCTCATGCCTTCCTTGCCCATATTTTCAAGTTACCTCTCTCCCTCCCTTTCTCTCACACTCATTCTTGTTTCCAGTGTATTTCCCACAGTCTATAAACATACTCGTCTTCCCATGTTTCCCATGGTTAAACAAATACACTTCTTGACCTGCTGTTCTCTTCTAGCTGCTACCTTATCGTTCACCTCCCTTCACAGTCAAGCAACATCCAAATATTTGTCTGCGTTCCCTGTCTCCACCCCCCAGCATTTCCAGGCTGTGAGACAGGCTTCCCGCCCCAACCACTCCAATGGAAACATTCCGTTAACAGTGCCACCCGCCCCTGATCGCTAATCCAATGGAGGTGTTTTGGCAGTCACCCTCTCGCCTGAATTCCCTGTCCCATTTGTGATGGTCTCCTCACTATTTCCAGCTCCCTCAGCTTCTGAGACAACATTGTTTATAGGATGTCCTTCTATCTTTGTGACATTCCCCCCAAGCCCGTTTGTGAGATCCACTGTCTCTGACTCTCCCAGAGAAGTCTACAGTCCTTCCCAGGGCCCTCTTCCCTTTTTACCCTATGTACCCATTCCAGACTTCATCCAATTCCATGTGTGCAGGAAAGGGTTGACTCAGGAGATCTGGGATCCTCATACCCTGCATTTCCCAAAGAAATGATTGACCCTTGCCCACCTCCTGGAAGAGAACCTCTAAATCCTTAGAATATCCTGCCTAACAAGTGTCTGTTTTTCTGGGGCCTTGGGCCATGCCAGATAGTTTATGCAAACAATGTGATCTGTGGTGTGGGTCTTGGGTCATTTGACCTCTGGAGGAGCTAGAAGTAGAGTAACTAAGTTCAGTCATGTGGGCACCCTGCGCCTACCTGACCGACGCCCCCAAAAAACCCTGGACACCACAGCTCTGGTGAGATTCCCTGGCTGGCAAGCCTCCATATGTATTGTCCCACATCACTGAGGGGATCCACTGGAGGAACCAACAGGAAGCTCATACCTGGACTCTGCCCTCAAAGCTTTTGCCTTTGCTGATTTCCGTCTCTGCCTTCCACAGTAATAAACCATAACCATGAGTGTAAGAGCTTTTCAGTGTTCTGGAGGTCCTTCTGGCGAGTCACTGGACCTGAGGCTGGTCTTGAAGATTCCCGACACACTACGTCACTAAGAGTCATGTACTGATAACTCAAGAATTCATATTTTTTCCTGCTCACCCCTCCTGAGCACCAGTTCTGCACAGGTATCACGACCAGATGTTTCAGTAGTGCTACAAATTCACACTGTCCAAAGTGTATCTCCTTATATTCTGCTCCAAATTCATTTCTCCTCCTGTTTTGCTCCAAACCAGTCCACCATGTCCGAAATCTGGTAGTTACCTTACCCTCCTCCCTCTCCCCTGACTCCCGTGCCAAAGCTGTTAAGAGCAGCTTACTGACATCATGGGGTCCTTCCCTTCTTTTCCACCCACTGCCCCCTTTGGCACAGGGCCCCACCTGGAGCACACAGTCAATACTCTCTGGAAAGATCTCCCCACCTCCAGGCCACAATCTCACAATTCTCCCCACTATAGACAAAACGAACCTTTTAAAAAAGGAAAACCAGACTTTAAGTTCAAGAAGGTGAAACTTAAATAAATACTGAAGTATAGTGGATATAAAAACAGTATGAATCTATAGTAATGAAGAGAAAGGCCATTAGTGAAAAAGACGTTTCAGCAATTTTTAGAGAGTTAAGAAGTGAATGAGAGCAGGTTAACAGGTAAGTCAGGATGAAGAAAGACTCATCCCATTATACATCCCCTCAGAGAAACCTTGGACTTTGGATCTTTCAATATGATTTGACAAAAATGTTTATCAAAAGAAGTTGAATTTGGGATCATTGCAGTGGGGTTGAGGCAGCAGATCCAGCCTCTCCTCATTCAGGAATTTAGGGGATCTATATCCAGGTTCTGGCATTCTGTCCTCACACTCTGAAGTGAGTCTTTTTCATTGGCAGTCCCGTACCACATAGTGAGAACATATACCCAAACTGTCCTTATCAGGAAAGAATCCCACCTGCACAGACAACACTAGGAAAAACTACCACTACCTGCACTTCACAACTGAATCTTCATTCTGAAATATGTACTTTCTGATTTGTTACCATAGAAATATGTGACATTATCTTGGCTTAAAATATGCAAAACTGGCTTACATACTTTCCAGTTTAAAATCCTCCAACAGTTTCCCATAGCTACAAGATAAAATTTCAACTCCTTTCTTGGCATCAAGAACCGCCCAGTCCAGACAATTTTCTCATGCCCTACTGGTATTTTACATTCCATAGATACTGATGATCTGGCAATTCTATGCTTCTTGACCTTTATCCATGCTAGTCGCCTGCTCAAAACGTACTTCTCCCAATCCTTTCCAGTGGGCATACACTAACATGTCTCAAGATTTAGCCCAAGTGAACCATGAGTGACACCCCCCCCAAAAACAGGTAAAATCAGTCCCTTCCACACACATTTTTATCCATGTTCCTATGATATTTTATTACACTTACAAGATTACTGTCTATACTTCATGTTCTGTAGGAGCAGAAACCTCTATTCCCAAGGTCTAGAATGTGAAGGGACTTCATAAATCCCCGATGAACAAGTAAGCTCATCATGTGGGGAAGGGTTTGCTGTTCACTGGAGGTCTGATATTGGCTCCCACACTTGTCTTATGCAAACAGCATTTTATCTATCAGTAAAATAGAAATAATAATATTAGCTAGACTGTACAATTTTTATGAAGATATTAATAATAGATACAATTTATTAAATACAGATGGTGCCAAATATTATCCAAGATACCTCATACATTTTTAAAGTTCATTTTCATAAGAACTCTGCAAGATTGGTACTTTGTCCCCATCTTTATAGTTGATGAAGTTAAGGTTCAAAAATTAAATGATATACCCATTTTAGCTTCTAGCATCTGGTAGACTGTGGGCTCTCAGGAGATGCTAACTCCCTTTTCTATACCACTCCTCTCTGTCCTAAGACATTAGGATAAAATAATGGAAGAAAGAAGGTGTCTGGGCCAGGAGACAGTATGTGGGGTTAGGGTGACAGTAACATACCAAAAATAAGTAGATTAAGTGAAAGCTTATATACTGAATGCTAAGATCTTCCCTCTATCTAGCCTTCTTTCCAATCTCAGGCCCCAAATTTCTGGCGGCCAGGCTTTCTGCCACCTTGTAGGAGGTCATAGTGCCTTCTCTGGACAATCTGACCAGCACCAAAAGAAATGTCATCAAAATGGACCAGCCAGGTCACCTTGCAATGAAACCAGTGTGTAATAAGCTTGTTTGTGCCCTATTCCATGTTATATACACAGAGCCGTGGTTGAGAATAATGGCCAATGCTCAGATAGCACATATTATGTGGCCATAAACTATACTAACTATGAGGTAGTTAGTATTATAATTCCCATTTTATAGATACAGAAAGAGATATGGAGACGTCAAAGAACATATACAAGTCCACACCACAGGAAAGAGAGAAGCACAGAGCCCACACTTCCCTTCTTTTTTTGGCATATATTCTTATTATTTTACATGCATGTTTTTCCCTGCCTTGCACTGCCTCTCTTCAACACTTTCCAATGTTTCTGCCACACAATCTTCTTCAGAAAGCTCCAAGAGCATGGGCTTTCCCAAATAAGGCAGTAAGCCAAAAGACAGGAAGAGAAGGGAACCAGGAGACCCAAAAGAAGAAGAAGGTGATGGGAATCCCCAGGATGTGGTGTCAGCAAGCTGAGAAGGCAGCCTCTCTAGAGAGGAGCAGGTCAGAAGTTTCCAGAAACAATATCCTTGAGAAAACCTACTCTGTAAAATAGTAATTTGTATGAGCATATTGAGAGGAAATACATACTTCTAAAGATTAGTAACCACTACAGAGAAAAACTAAACAAAAGATAAGGTAGTTATTAACTACAGGATCAAAAACAGTACAAGCAGTAAAATTAATTCACTTAATTTATGAAACGGCTCAATTGCAAAGTGTTTACATGATCAAAATAATATATACACTGAATGATCCAACAATAATAGACTGGAACTGTATTTGGAGATGTGAAGGGATGTGTGGGTTCATCCAAGTTGGGGAAGTAGAGAGAGGGCTAGAATCTCAGCCTCCACATCAAGAAGTCAATGGAGAATACCTAAAGCTGAAAAGACAAGAACTAGCAATACAGTGTGCTTTGTAGAAATACAGAGGAAAGTATAAAACAATCAGCACAAAGAGGTGCCAAACGTTGACTCTAGCAAGCAGGCATAAGGTACAGAGCTGCTGGGCTTCATAACAAAGGAGATAGATAGATAGATAGATAGATAGATAGATAGATAGATAGATAGATGTGTCTTTAATACATATTTAGGGGCATCTGGGTGGCTCGGTTGGTTAAGCGTCCAACCCTTGATTTACCCTCAGGTCATGATCCCACAGTTCGTGAAATCGAGCCCTGTGTCGGGCTCTGCACTGACTGCAAGGAGCCTGCTTGGGATTCTCTCTCTCTCCTCTCTCTGCCTCTCCACATCTCCCCTGTTTGCACTTGCTCTCTCTCTCTCAAAATAAATAAATAAACATTTTTTAAAAATAAATAAATTGGGGTGCCTGGGTGGCTCAGTTGGTTAAGCGTCCAACTTTGGCTCAGGTCATGATCTCACAGTTTGTGGGTTTGAGCCCCACGTCGGGCTCTGTGCTGACAGCTCACAACCTGGAGCCTGCTTCAGATTCTGTGTCTCCCTTTCTCTCTGCCCCTCCGCTGCTCACACTCTGTCTCTGTCTCTCAAAAATAAACAAACATTAAAAAAATTCGTAAATAATGAAATAAATATTTAAACTTCAAAACTAAATAAATATTTAAACTTAACTTTTAGAAATAAGTAAAATATAGTAGAAAGTAAAATCCATTTAAAATATCAGCAATAACATATGCCCCAAAAAAAGAAATCCTAGAAATAAATGAGAACAAATATGCATGCCCTCAATATACAAAGCTTTAAAATTCTAATGAATAACATGAAAGCAAGCTTGATTAAGTGAAAAACTGTGTCTTTATGTAAGGGAAACAAAATATTTTCAATATGTAAATTGTCCTTAAGTTGATCTAGACATTTGTATGACCCCAATTAAAATAAGTAAAATGTTGGGGGAAGGGTGTCCTAGTCTGCTCAGGCTGCTATAACAAAGACAGCACGGCTTAAGCAATTTACTTGTCACAGGTCTGGAGGCTGGAAGTCCAAGATAAAGGTGCCAGTGGGGGTGGTTTCTGGCTTGCAGACAGCCACCTTCTTGCCGTGCATTCACTTGCCACTTGCACCCCTAGTGTCTCTTCCTCTTCTTTGAAGGACACCATCCTATTGGATCAGGGCCCCTCTCTGCTGACCCCATTTAACCTAATCACATCCTTAAAGGCCTCCTCTCCAAATGTAGCCACATGAAGGGTTGGGGTTTCAACATATGAATTCTGGGGGGACACAATTCAGTCCATAACGGGGAATCTGACAAAGAGACACTAAATTTATCAGGAGGAAATGTGAGAATAACCAGAAAAATATATTTTAAAAAGGAGTATGGGAATAGAAAAAGGGGAGTATGCAGAACTGACCCTATCAAATATTAGGTTTAGCCTAATAAAAATTGCCATTTTTATTTCAACAAATGCTTGAATATTGGCAACTTGACACATCTCAAGTAATAAAACTTATTCTACCCTGTTGTTTTTTTTTCTTTAAGTAAGCTCTATCCCCAGTGTGGGGGCTTGAACTCAAGACCCTGAGATCAAGAGTCACATGCTCTGCCAACTGAGCCAGACTGGTGCGCCTATAAAATTTATTCTAAAGCTATAGTAGTTAAAAGTTGGAAATCCAGAAATAGAGCCAAATCTAAATAGGAATTTGATATATGATGAAAGTGCCACCTAAAACTATGGATGAAAATACAGACTATTCAACAAATGGTATTAGGACAAGTGACTAGCAACGGTACATTTGAAAAGTGGATTCTGACCTCATTCCTTAAAACAAAAAAAAAATTTAGAAAGTTCTGGAAATGGATAGTGGTAGTAGTTACACACAATTGAGAATGTACTTAATGACACTGAATTGTACACTTTAAAATGATTTAAACTGATAAATTTTATGTTATGGGTATATTTTACCACAATAATAAAAAAGGGGAAGCATGAGGAAGAGAGTAAGTGCATATGAAACTCTGGTACTAGGGAAGTAAGCCATCTGCGAAGAGGTGACAGCCAACATCTTTCAGTCCCACAGCAAGCCCTTAAAGCTAGGCTGATCCTCCTGCATGTCAAAGTTGTTGGAGCATCTAACTCCTCAAAGGAGAAGAGTCAGAATAGATGGGTGGATCAGAATACAGATGCTGATTCAGGAGGTCTACATGTGACCACAGATTCTGTATTTCTTTTATGTTTATTTTTGAGAGAGAGAGAGAGCACAAGTGGGGGGTGGAGGGAGAGAGAGGGAGACAGGATCTGAAGTAGTCTCCGAGATATCAGCTCAGAGACCAACTAGGGGCTCGAACTCCTTTTTTTTTTTTTTGGTCACTTTTTTTTTGTCAGCTTTTTTTTTTAAATGTCACTGACCAGGGCTCCTCTCTAGGCCATGAATTCGAATCCCTAGGGGTGGGGCCAGATATGGTATTTTTGGAGTTCCCCAGCTGGTTCTAATGTGCAGCCACCCTGTAGAACTCCTGATGTTGACACACAGATAAGTTTAGCAAAGTCGAAGAACCTTTCTTCCCCGCTCCCAACTTTCCTTCTTTTATGAAATGATTAGATCTTTCCATCCTTACTCATACCATCCAGGTAACAGAAACTTGAGAAGAAAACTAAAACTGTTCAGTTCAGCTCTGCCCTTGTCTGTCTTCAGAGCAACTCCCCACAGAGAACACCCAACACACACAGAGAATACCCATTTCACCTGTGTTCCTCTAGCCCACTGGCCAGTGGCTTTCAAACTGTGGTCTCCAAACCAGCAGCATCTGTATCGCTTCGGAACTTGCTGGAAGCGCATTTTCTGCAGCCTCACCTCACACCTACTCAGTAAAACTTTTGGGACTGAAGCCCAACACTCTTTGTCTTAACAAGCCCTCCTGGTGATTCTGATGCTCACTCAAGTTTAGGGAAGCCCAGTTCTGCCCCAGGACCAATAGCTGGTCTGTTTAATTAAAGTCTGTTTAATCCTGAGCTTCAGTATTAGAAGCTCTCTTGGCTAACAGCCAAAAAGCCACACTTCCAACCAGGCTTTAATCAGTAATGAAGGTAATGTTGTGACCTTCAAGATAATAGTAATAATCACAGTTAGGAGAAGCAAAAAGTTCAAAGAAAAAATATAAAAACGTAAACACTGGTTTGACACTTTTTGAGTGTGAAAGCAAAACCAGAAGCTAAAAAGAAAAAATGTACATACAAGTTAAAGTCATTCACTAGTCAATCTAGACACATTGCCCAACAGTGAATAAGGTCAAAAGTAAAAGTTAAATTGAGAAGAAAAATAATTGTTCTACATATAATGAGCAAAGAGCTAAAATACACAGTAAGTTCTTAGAAATCAATAAGAAAACCAGCCCAATTAAAAGTGAAAAAGTTGCAAAAAATGTAAAGGCAGTTTGGAAATTTACTATTCCATGTGCTACCACTAACCACTAAGCTGCCAGCTTAGACCCTGAAGCCTGCTTCAGATTCTGTGTCTCCCTCTCTCTCTGCCCTTACCCCACTATTGTTCCGTCTCTCTCTTTCTCTCAAAAATGAATAAAAACATTAAAAAAAAAAAAAGAAAGAAATAGCAGGAGACATTACCACCCACTCTGCCACTCTCCTGGCAGTGTTCTATACCTTCTTTCCCTTCACTCAGGACCTCCTGCCCAGTCCTTCTTCATTCAGGGCAATCTGGCCTCCACCTCTGTGATTTCCCTAAGCTGTCACCAGTAAATCAGCAGGTCATTCCATGACTGGGACCACAGTTCCACTCAATGCAACCAGTGGAGGTAGGAGGAATGAGATGCTGGAAAAGAGCAATGAAGCCAAGGCCTAGGGTTCAGGCTACCCCTTTCTGGGAAGTCCCACCTTTGGGATGGCAGGTCTCTAATGATACCTGTGCTTGCTTCTGACCTTCTAGTATTCTCACAGCTAGAAATACCAGTTTTTGTTTTGCTCACAGAGCAATGATCAGAAGAGAATGCTCTAATTCTCTCTTGTGGCTTCAAAAGCAAGAAGGAAATTCATATCTTTTTAGGAGCCAGGAACTTAGAGAATCTTACGGGATGAACACCCAGAATATATGCCTGACACCTCAAGGTAGAGAGGTCGTGAGACTGAAGTCCATCTTCAAAATCTTACATTGTGTTTCCTAGGACCATTTCTAGTACTAAATACCAAATATCACCAAAAATGGGCTCTAAAGCTCTGAGATTTTAATGCAAATGTTTATTAGAATTACTTTTAGGAATTATGCCTATAAGAGGTGAGGGAAGCAAGACTGGGCAGAGGAAGAACTTGAACTGCAAGTTAATTGCAGCCAAAAGCTCAGCTGATCCTATGGGAACCTTTGGAGCTGGAATGGCCCTTTGGTATTCTTTTCTCTTGAAGTCAGAGGTCAGAGCCTTAATACACTTCTCCTACTCAACCAGTTGTTGGATGCAGGCTGCCCACAGGAAGTGGGTAACCATGGGCAAGGCAGAGGGCAATGCCCAAAAAGGGATTTCGCTAAGAACTGTCACGGCCAACATGGAATGCCTCAGTCCTGGAGGGTGATCTGGGTGGCACACAATAGCATCTGCTACCCTCACAATCACACTGTGAGTTAAGGAAAACAAGTCGTTTTCCTACCTTTTTACAAGTGGGAGTGGATCAAACCTTACCACTATTTCCTTTTCCCAGCCCAGGGCTGTTTCCACTGAGGGAAAGAGAGAGGCTGAAGAGTTTATAGTGCTCTAGACTTAATATAAACAAATGAAGACCAGATGGTGGGAGGCTCCAATCCTAATCCAGTAGAAGTATCTTTCAGTCTGTCTCCCTGAGTCCATTCTGGCCTAAAGGGGCCACAGAAGAGCCCTGAGTCTTACTGAAAGGCAGTTGAATAGTGGTGCTCTATTTAATAGAATTCAACATATATATATAAACATATAAGCATATAAGCATATTTAATATAATTCAACATATAATGCTGAAAATGTAAAATAACTCTTTAATAATTTTTATATTGATTATATGTTGAAATGGTACTCTATGGGATATATTGGGTTAAATAACATGTATTATTATATACATATACTACGTGGGAGATCAGGGCAGTATTTCAGCATGTCTTGCTTTCATGGATCACACATACCATAGGACCAGTATAATGACCACCCCCACGTAAACCCCCTGGGGTTACAGAGCGTGGGTGGGTACAAGGCATGCTCTTCCATAGCAGGCCTCGGTGGAACTCTGTGCGTAAGACAAAGAGTTAATTAGATAGAATGTGTTCAGGAGGGAGAAAGATCAGCACAAACAGAAAAGCAGCAAGCTCTTTGCTTGATTTCCCTATGCCTTGTTTTTTCCCTTAGTTGACTGCATTCACAGCATTCACAGCCAGTCTCATCTATGACCTACGCCCTGATGACCCCCACATATCCAGCTCAAACCACTGGTCCAGCCCAGACCACTCTTCTGAATGTCAGACCCAAACATTGAACTGCCTGGTAAACTTCTCCACTTGAATGAACCAAAGAAATATGAATATCTCCAAAAATGATCTCACTAATGTTTCTTTTCCCCCCAACCCACTTCTTTATGTTTTCAGTTCTGGTTATTGATGCCATCATCCACCCACCCACCCCAATGAAAACATACGATTATTCTAGATTCTCCAACATTTCCCTTCTGTTGGCTAACAGTCCCATTAACCTTCCAGAAGGAGCAAACCACACACAAAACAGTTGCCAGTAAATCCTGTTGCCTGCCCTCAAGGCAATCTGACTTCATCTCTGCCTGTTATGAATTTCCTTTACAAGTTATAAAGCCTGGAAAACAATCCTTTCTCCAGTTTCACGTGCCAATGAGAGATAATATCAAAGACAAGTTCTCCAGACTCATAAATTAAATTAATAATGTGAAAACTTACCAATAACTGAAGCAAAAATGGAATCTAGTAAATTACTCACGTGATGAGAAGAACTAACTGAAGCACCTATTTACAGAGTACAGTCTCCTGGGATCCACTCCAGGTAAGGCTGCCAGATAAAATACAGGATGCCCAGTTAAATCTGAATTTTAGATAGGCAATGAATAATTTTTATTATATGCCCCATGTAATATTTGAGATATATATTTTTTAAATATTGTTTACTTGAAACTTAATCTAGCTGAGCATCTTGTACTTTCATTTGCCAAATCTGGCAAACCTAACAGGCCCACAGAATCAAGTCTCTCTAGAGCCCCTGGGATTGGCTTAATAATCTAAAATTTCAAATAAATCCTCATCTAATTCTAGTGATCAGTTCTGATCACTGTGGGAGCCTGGTGAGGAGTCCTTTTCCATACCCTGTGCCAGAGCAACAGAGCCTCCCTCAGACTCGGGAGAACTCAGGACAGCATATCAACTAGCATTGTTGAAGCTTCTTGCAGGGTCTAGATGAAGGTAAAGCTGCTTCAGTGATTGCTTTGTGGCTTTGGGAAGGGCCATGGTATGTCCAAATAAAATTTTTTTAAAGATTTTATTGAAGGATGGTTGATACACAATGCTACACTAGTTTTGAGTGTAAACATAGTGATTCAACAAGTCTATTCATTATGCTATGCTCACCACAAGTGTGGCTACCTTGTGTTACCACACGCTATTACAATACTATTGACGATATTCCCTATGCTATACCTTTTATTCCCATGACTTGTTCGTTCCATAACAGGAAGCCTGTGTCTCCCACCCCCTTCACTTGTTTTGCCCAGTCCCCCATGTCCCTCCCCTATGGCAAAAAAAAAAAAAAAAGTTTATATTTTTGACCCAGAAAAGTTTTTTTAATTGAAATCAAAAAACTATGTTTACTTATACTTTATCTGTGTTTCCAGGCTTACCTCCTTGGAAAACCACTTAAGCTCTGTGATCCTCATTCTTTTTTTTTTTTTTCATTCAAGAAATATTTATTAAATGCCCTTTATGGGCAGGTTCCTGTGCCAGGTCCTGCGGTTCAACAATGAGTGAGGCAGGTGTGGTCCTGAACTCATGAAGAACACAAATGTGTAATAGACAAGTAACCAAAAATATAAATGTTGTGAATGAAATAAACAGGGCTCTGCACTAGAGCATAATGTGGGCAGGAGCATCTGGACTTTATGGTTCCAGAAGCTGTCTCTGAAAAGATGACATTTAAGCTGACATCTGCAGGATGAAAAGAAGCCAGTCAAACAAAGAGTGAGGGAACCCCATTCCAGAGATTAGAACCAATGGAAGCCATTGGGCCAGGGCACATTAACCATGACTTTTCAGTATATTGTCACTTCGACATCTGAGTCCTTGGTGACCCTGAAGGGACTCCCTCTCCCAAGGTTAGCCAATTTCTAGAGATAGTAAACAACTCATCTGTAAGTGAGTTTTTCATATGCAAACCAATCAACACAGAGCTTACAACCCCAATCACCTCCATTATGGAGTTCTCCTGCAACATTGCTAAATTCACTTACTGGTTTCTAAGAACTTTTTTGCACATTCTTTAGGATTTTTCTGTGTAGATAATCATGTCTTCTGCAAACAGAGACAGTTTTTATTTTTACTTTCAACTCCGTGAGACTTTTATATACTTTTCTTTCCTTACTAGCCTGGCTAGAACTTCTAGCATTTTGTTGAATATGAGTAATGAGAACAGACATCCTTGTCTTTTTTCCTGTCACAGAATGAAAGCACCATGAAGTATAATGTTAACTATAGACTTTTTTTTATAAATGTTCTTTATCAAGTTGAGAAAGTCTCTCTCTATCCTTATTTTTTGGAGAGTTGTTACCATTAATGGATATTAGATTTTGGCAAAAACCTTTTCTGCCTCAACCGATCTGATCATGTGATTTTTCTTCTTCAGCCTATTACTATGATGAATTATACTGATTACATTGATTTTTTTTTTTTAGTATTGAACCAGTGGTATATCCATGGGATAAATCCTGTTTAGTCACAATGTATGACTCTTTTTATAAATTGCTGGTTTTATTTACTAATATTTGTTAAATTTGTGTCTATATTCATAAGAGATATTAGTCTAAAGAGCTTCTTTCTTTCTTCTGTTCTTTCTTTCTTTTTTCTTTTTACTGTCTGTCCGGTGTTTGGGTACAGAGTATTACCAGCCTCAAAGAAATAAATTGTAAAGTGTATCCTTCATTTATACTTTCTGGAAGAGATGATGTAGAATTGCTATTAATTCATCTTTAAACATTTGGTAGAAACATCTAGTAAAATCATCTGGGCTTGGACATGTCTTGTTTAGGAGATTTTTTATTGTACATTCAATCTTCTTAAAGTTATAGAGATGATCACATGAACTATTTTGTTTTGGGTGATTTGTGGAAGTTTATGCTTTTGAGGAATTGGTCCATTTAATCTAAATCGTCAAATTCACGTGTATGGAATTGATTGTACTATTCCCATACCGATGTCTGCCGGCCTGTGGTGACGTGCCAGATTTCACTCCTAATGTTAGTGATTTGTGAATCCATTCTTTTTCTCCGTCAGTCTTTTTGGAGTGTTATCAATTTTATTGATCTCTTCAAAGAAACAGCTTGTTATTTCATTGATTTTCTTTGTTGTTTTTCTGGTTTCAAAGTCATTAACTCTGTTCCTTATCTTTATTTTTTCCTTCTTTTGCTTGCTTTCTGAAGTTTTCAAAGCTTAAGGTGGGAGCTTAGATTATTGATTTGCAACTTTTTCTTTTTCTAATGCATTCATTTAATGATATAAACTTCTCTCTCAGCAGTGCTGTGCCCCCATAAATTTTGATATGTTGTATTTTCATCCTCACTCAATAAATACGTTTTAAATTCTCTTGGGACTTTCTTTTTACCCAAAAGATTTTTGCAAGTATGTTGTTGAGTTTCCAAGTGTTTAGATATTTTCCTGTCATTTTTCTGTACTCATGTCTAGTTTGATTCCATTATGTCTGAGAATGTTTTCTGTGTGACTTCAATTCTTTCAAATTTGTTGAGGCTTGTTGTCTGGTTAGAATATGGTCTATCTTGATATATATTTTGTAGGCCTTGGAAAGAATATGTATTCTGCTATTGTTGGGTGGAATATTCTATTAATGCCAATAATAGGTGATTGATGGAGTTGCTGAGTTCTTTATACCCTTAACCGATTTTCTGTCTAGTTGTCCTAGTAATTAATGAGAAAGGGATGTTGAAGTGTCCAAATAAAATTATGGATTTGTCTATTGATCAGCTTTTGCTTTACATATTTTGTAGCTCTTTTAAGATTACTTTATCTTTTTGGTTTATTGACCCATCAATCATTATACAATGTCCCTCTCTGTCACTGGTAATTTTCTTTGTGCTGAAATCTACTTATCTGATGTTAATATAGCCATCCTTGCTTTCTTTTGATTAATATTTGTATGCCATATCCCTTTCTATTTTACTGTTTTCAATTGCTTATATCATTATATTTGAAAACTTCAGACAAATGCAAATTAAGAGACATTCCACCAAATATCTGACCAATATCCTTCAAAAGTATCAAGGTCACAAAAGAGAAAGGAAAAACATAGAAAGTTACAGATGAAAGGAGACAAAGGAAACATGATGGCTACATGTGGTGTCCTGGATAGGGTCCTGGGTGAGAAATAGGACGTCAGTGGAAAAACTAGTGAAATACTAATGAAGTCTGTAATTTAATTAATAATATTGTATCATTGTTAATCTCTTAGTTTTGATCATTGTGCTATGGCTTTTTGAAATGTCAATATTAGTGAAATCTGGGTATATAGGAGCTCTCTGATCTATTTTGGCAATTTTTCTGTAAGTCTAAAATTATTTCCAAATAAAAATATTTTTAAATCCCCACCCCAAGCTCAGCCTCTCAGTCACCAGACCAAATGCCTGAAATGAAGGTCCACACTGCCCTTGTGCAGGATGCTGAATTACCTCAGCATAACCCCAGTCACTTGTGAATGTGTGTGCAGCTACGCATCAGCTGATTCTCCTTTGGATCCTTCCACTCCGCTGCCCTCCTAACCCCACTTCAGTGGAGACCCACCACCACCTCCACTCGCTCTGTGCCATCCACATGGGCATAGGTAAGAATGATCTATCTTGTGACCTAGGCTCTCAGAGATACTGGGGAACTATGACTCCACATAGCTTTTTGAAAGGATAGGAGGAGGGGTGCCTGGGTGGCTCAGTTGGTTAAGCGTCCATTTTCGGCTCAGGTCATGATCTCGCAGTTTGTGGGTTCGAGCCCTGCGTTGGGCTCTGTGCTAACAACTCATAGCTTGGAGCCTGCTTCAGATTGTGTGTCTTCTGCTCCTCCCCTGCTCATACTCTCTGTCTCTCTCTATCTCAAAAATAAATAAATAAACATTAAAATTGTTTTTGAAAAGGGGGAGAAGAGAGGAATCTGTATTGCTGGAGTGGTTGTAATTGTTAACTTTTTGTGTCAACTTGACTGTACAAAAGGATGCTCATAGAGCTGGTAAAATGCTATTTCTTGGTATGTCTGTGAGGGTGTTTCAGAAAGAGATAATCATGTGAATTGGTGAACTGTGGGTGGCAATCATCCAATCCATTCCATTGAGAGCCTGAATGGAACAAAAAGGCAGAGGAAGAACTTGCTCTCTCTGCTTGAGCTGAGACATCCATCTTCTTCTGCCCTTGGACATCAGTGCTCCTGGCTGCCAGACTTTCAGACTCAGATGGGGACTTACTTCATCAGCCTCCTCCCCTGAATTCTCAGACTGAGTCACACCACCAGCCTTCCTGGCTCTTGCAGATGGCAGATAGACTATGGGACCTCTTGGCCTCCTTAGCTGCATGAACCAATTCCTATAATAAATCTCATATGTGTGTGTCCTATTGATTCTGTTTCTCTGAAGAACCCTGATCATACAGTTGTCACACAGTGATCATTCTTAAAGACAACCCTGATAAAGATTCCTCTTGGCTACAATGCCTCTAATGTTTCCTGCCTCTCAGAATAATGCTCAAGAGCTGAGTCTGCCATTGACATCCCTGTACAAGCTGGCCCCTATGTACGTGCCTTAGAGCTGGTAACTTTCCATGCCAGGAACAGCCAGGTTGTCACTCTTCAACCCCATGTCCGAGATTCATCACCTGAGACCTCAGGCCTTCTCCCTCACTTTTTTGCCTCCTAGGTCAGATGTCCCCTCCATTGCCCACTCCACCTTCTGCCCATGGAGCTCTGCCTCTGAAGACCCAGTTACACCACTCAAATCCCAGCCCATAGGAAGCACACACCTATTTTCCTATTCCCTAGTTCTTTTCTTCTTTGTCTTAGCTGCAACTTGGAGCAACCAAAGTCCTTCCTAATCACTTCCA
The DNA here is from genome assembly GCF_008692635.1 of Crocuta crocuta. Taxonomy (NCBI): domain Eukaryota; kingdom Metazoa; phylum Chordata; class Mammalia; order Carnivora; family Hyaenidae; genus Crocuta; species Crocuta crocuta. The sequence goes on along the minus strand of NW_027527853.1, from coordinate 9,477,478 downwards.
GACTTCCCTCCCTCCCAGGGGGTGGAGGATAGATGGCAACTCACTTTGAATTCTAGCCTCCTTATAAACCCATGCGGCAGCAAACAGTATCAACAGAGATGTCGCACATCCTGTCAGCAATGGCTAAATATAACTTAATTTTTACATATAAAATTTTAATTCAAAACTGATGACTCAGGAACCATTTCAGGCATTCTCAGCTTCTCTAAAGATTCTGTTTTCTTTCCCAAACCCATCCCATCAGCTCCCCAGTTCAGCTCTGCACTTTCTTCCCAGAACTCACTAAATCATTACACTTTCATTTCTTTTTTCATGTCCCCCCATTAGCCTCCCTCTCTGATTTTAAGACTTCTGTTTTCTTCTTACCTCCCTGAAATAACTTCTCTGTCACGGTCAGCATTGTTCTCTCCAGAATTACTAAATCATGCTTCCACTTTCACTTGTTTCCTTCATTTCCCCCTCCTCGTGCTCCCACCCTGATGCCACCAGTGTATTGACTTTGGATCTGTTGGCGCCTTCGATCTCTCGTGGGCTGCAGAGGAGACTTGCACGTTCTCCTCCACATGTGTAGCTGGCCAGCTGCATTTGGCGGCAGTTCAGATGCTGCCGTGTGGCCTTTCACAATGCTGTTTATTTGACTGTTTGCTTGCTCTTGGGTTGCTTCATAGGGTCCCTTGCCAACATACTTTACAAGAGGATGCATGGCTCAATGGCCTTTGGGTCACCCTGTCCACTCACCACTTGCTGGAAGGCCGCTTTCAGTTTTCATCCCAAATCCTCCCACATGCTCCGTTCCTTCCATGCCTTCACCATCCTATCGATGGATGGTCAGTCCCATCAGGCGTGTTTAAGATTCTTGACCCTATGTGACCACAACCATTTCCCCAAATTCTGACCAGTCAGAACCTTCTGTGTAAATCTGGCACTCTCAAGCCTCCATGGCAACTTGAATGTGTGTCTTTTTAGCTATGAAAGTGGTCTTAAGAACATTCTGCCATATTTGCCATTCTCTCCAGATAGAGTTTAGAGCTGATGATGTGCCCATCATGGTGTCATGTACAGAACTGATCCCTGCTGTTCATGCACGAGTGCTCTCTCCCAGTGCAGGGGATAACCCCCGTGCCCTCTGACACGGGCATGGGTGCAGCCTGACCGCTGGACCTGGTACTAGTCCCATATCCTTCCACTTCCCAGGTAAGTAAAATCACCACTCTGAACATCACCTTCTTAATTTTTTCAAATAGGATGACAATAACTCCCATGCTCAATTCACAGGACTCTAATGAGAACCCAATGAGATAACAAATGTTGGGAAATATAATGATAAGATATAATTATTTCCATTATCATATTGTTGCTTCAGATAAGTGTGCTATCATTTGTCAAATTCTAGTCCTTGATCTCAGGCTCCATAAGTGATATAACCTTAAGTGATATAACCCTCTTCCACAAGGGATGCTTGCAGGCACTGAGGACACTTTAGCCGAGAGAGAATGAAAGAACCTCTTATCATTGTCAAATATCTCAAAACATTTCATACAACAGGAGTTAGACATGTTCTAATTTCATGTTCAATGTGTACAGGGAAATCAATTTCAGCTCAGCTACCAGAAGAGTGTGTTCAGCTTAGATTAAGGACATATTGATAACTGTGGGAATGAGTTACCTTGGATGGTGACTTCCACAATGAGTAATGCCCAGGCCAACTCTGCCTTTCCAGATGGCCTGCTATAAAAACAACCAACATCTATCAGGATGGTACGCTTCTCAGAGTACTTCATAAATATTGCTTCACTTAACCCCCACCACATGCATGGTAGGTATTAAAGTGCCATCTCTCAGCCGAGGATCAGAGAGGTTGAATAACTTCCCCCCAAAGCCACACAGCAGACCAGGACTGGAACTCATCTGCCGAACTAGAAAGTCCATGCCTTCCCCCATCTTCCCCACATTCCTTGTGGAAGTGCAAGTGGCATCTGCACTGGGAGAGGGCTGTCAGCTGTTCAGGCCACTTTAAAGATGCTCCCAGCACTAAGCTTTGGGGCTCCTCCCATCCCTTTTCCATGCTATGCTGTTTCTTTTCAATTGTCACTTTTTCTTTGATTCTAGAATTCACACTTCAGATTCTGAGAGTTACAATAGTTCACAGGTGCCCAGTGCTGGGTACCCTCCTTGTCCTCTCTTAGGTCTGTGAAGTAAATCTACATGCAGCTTGTTCTTCCTTTCATGCTCTTGTAAACCCTTAGGAATACAAATTGTACAGCTCCTGAGGGACATTCTCATTCCCTGAGTAACACAGTTGTTGTGTTCTTTTTCTTTGAAAAGTCGTATTACTTCAACCTCTCTTACCTTCCCAGTAAAGGACACCTTGAAGGCTGTGTCCCATGTCCTCATCAGCCTGCCTGTCACTAGCACAGGACAGGGAGCAATAATAGTCGTTTCAGGAACAGGAAGTAGGGACACGCGAGCCACCAAGCAGTGTGTGCCAGATTCCATCTGTGTCTTACCTGGTTTAATGCTTCCCAAATTCCCACGTTGTTGCTGATGAAGAAAACTGACACTTGAAAATCTGTGCGGGGATGTTTATAGCAGTTTTATTCAGAATCGCCAAAATCTAAAAGCACTAAGATGCCCTTCAGTGGGTGAATGGGCAGACAAACAGTGGTACACCCAATGATGGAATATTATTCAGCACTGAAAAGAAGTGAGCTAACAAGCCAGGAAAAGACATGAAGGAAGCTTAAATACATATTATTAAGTGAAAGAAGCCAGTCTGAAAAGGCTGCACACCCTGTAGGACTCCAGCTATATAACATTCTGGAAAAGGCAAAACTACAGAGTGAGAGGTGAGTCGTACCCAGGGTTAGGGGGGAGGAAGGCATGAATAGGCACAGAGGATTTTTAGAGCAGTAAAGCTCTTCCATGTGATATGATCATGATAGATCCTATTGTTTATACATTTGTCCAAATCCATAGAATGTGCAGCATCAGAATGTACACTGTGACTCTGGGTGGGTGTGATGTGTCAGTCTAGGTTCATCGCTTATAACAAATGCGGCACTCTGGTGGGGATGTCCACAGACAGCAGAGGAGGAGGCTAGGCATGCCAGGGAGGCTGGGAGGGGTGGGGCGGGAAGGGGAGGACAGTGGATGTATAGGAAACTCTGTACTTCCCTCTCCATTTTGTTGTCAACTTAAAACTGTTCTAAAAAATTGAAACTTTTTTTTTTTAATAAAGTGACACTAGAGAGGTTAGGTAAACTTAGGTGGCCTGCCCAAAGTCTCAGTCAGTGACTGGCAAGGTTACGATCTGGAGTCCCGTCTTGGCTGGCTCCCTCACCCATTTTCTCTTGAGTCCATGAAAACAAAGTGGTCCCTGACTTAGTTTTGCCTTTGAGCACCAGCCTTGCGTGGCCTCCTGCACCGCAAGCAGTTTCTCTTTCCCAGTCCCTGGACTGATTCTGTATGGAGAGCAAAGGGTGATGGCCCTCGGAGTGCCCATCTGACGGACAAGAAGGGACCAGCCCAGCCCCAAATGCAGAATGAAGGTAGCACTGGAGGCTGCCACCTTTCTGTCTGCCGGTAATGTAAAAATTAAAACAGTTTCCTTCCATATGTTCAGGAATAGAGTTAGGAAGAGTTAGAAGTTCCAGGCCAAAGCCAGACTAGGCCTGACTTGGTGGAAAGGAATCCTCTTATTGACCATATCAGGGGGCAGCCCAGAGCAAGTGTGAGCAAGTCTGGAGCTGAGTGAGGTCAGACTTAGAGAAATTAGGATATCTACACAATAGAATCAGCAGATTTTATTCACAGGACAATTTCTTCATAATCAGGATAATTTTATCCACCACCTCTTAAGGGTAAGACATGAATGGTTTCCTTGTACCACCAGAGGAAATTCTCCTCAGAAGCCCAGTGCTTGCTGGGGAAACTATTAAGTATTCCGGGTGAATATAATACTGATTTCAAACAACTGTAGCTGAAGTCATCAACAAGCACAATGGTCATTGTACATACAAGAATCAGGGCCATATTTTACCTCTAGGTAAAAACTATTTTTAAGGTATTTCATAAATCACTGGCAAGGTCAACCATACTAAACATTCCAGAACACACAGGGGAAATCTCCGTGGGCGTGCCCAGACCTCCAGGCTACAGCAATTCATTGTTCCTACACTTCCTGCACCCTGTACAGAGCTGTCCCGTCGTCAGCAAGTCTGCAAGGCCTGCCTGTGACACGGTCTGTGGGAGGAGGCAGGCCCACCGCATTGGCCCCACAGGTACTGACCGCACCAAACTGCACACCACCAGGCTCACCCCCAATAGGAGTGCTGTGTTCGTGCAGCAAATGAGAGCCAAAGCAGCCCACAGGGTCATGGTGAGCATTAAGTGAAGTACTAACCATAGAGCGCTTTGCACCTAATCTGTCATATGGTCAGTGCTCAGCAGTGGTCAGGAATAGGGTGACTACTCCTATCACCAAGCCCGAGTGCTTTAAGCAGTATCTTCCTGATGCTTGATAGAGTTCCCAAATAAATGGGTGCATACATGAAAATGAAACACAAATGAGTGAAGAACTCCCCCATTTTGTAATGAGGATATTAAGAGTCAGAAAAACTATGTTATGTAACCTCCCTGAAACAGAGGTGGCCAAGGAGATATAAGCGGATGTTGTGAGTGGAACTTCCAGGAAAGCAGGTTAGCAGGGAGATTGACAAGTAGCACAAGTCTTTCTTGCTCTCCTATCTCTCCTCTCCCTAGGTGTGAGGATACAAACATGATGGCTGGAGTTTCAGCAGCCACTACAGGCTCTGAGTTGACCTTGAAGAAGAAGCTGCAGGCTAAGGGTAGCAAGACTTAGATAGAAGATACCTGTGTCCCTGATATCTGTGGGGCCACCATATTGTCCTTGGACACACACCTCACCTTTCACATGGCAGAGGGGAAATACCCTTCTATCTGATTCCAGGTATTATTATGTTTTATCTCTGTTACTAGAAACCAAATACATTTCTAACTGAAAATATTCTGTAACATGGTCATCTCTTGATTTTGCTCCTCCCAAATGCCTGTCTCTTCTCAGCTTCCTTTGCTGGGCTCTATTGTTCTTCCTTCTTCAAACATTGGATTAAAGTAGGGCTCAAACCCAGGCCCTCCTCAAATCCCACAGCTTAAAATACCAAGCTAGTAATATCCAAAGTGATATTAGTAGCTGAAACCTCTCCCCCAAACTCATATCCAAATACCCAGTTAGCATCTCCAAATTAGCATATCCAAAAGAGAACCTGAATACTCCTCACCCCTTACAAACAGATTTCTCTCCCTACTTCCCCATCTCAGAACATGGCACCACAGCTGCTCAGGCTGAAAGGCTAAAAAACTTACGAATTCCTGTCTCTCCTTCAAACCAGAAGCAAGGTCTGTCACTTCAGAGCATAACCCACATCGGCCTACATTTCCCCGTTCCCCGATCAATTAATCCCAATCCCTGGGCTCCCCAAGTCTGTGCAGGCCTTGCAGCCTGCCCTGCACATGGTATCAGAACACTACTTTTCTGTGCAGACCTCCCTTCAACCATATCCTGTGGCTGTAAGAATATAATCCACGCGCCTCACCTTGGCACCCAGGGCTCTATGATCAGCCCTCACCTCGCCCCTCTGCCTACATCCACCACCTTACAGCTGCACTGACTTCCTCCTCTCTCCTTCAAGGAAATGCCGGCCTCATTTCCCACTCAGGGCCTTGTACTCACTGTCCTGGCTACCTAAATGTCCCTTACCAGGATCATGCTGGGAATGATACCTTTGACTCTCACCCTATCACCTCCTTGAGGTCTCGACCACTGCCATCCAGCGACCCAGAAGTGGCTCCACTCTTCTCCATCAATTTACCTTGTGCGATTTTCTTTGTGACTTCATTACTATCCAAAACTGGTCCTATCAAGGCCTTTGTTTTCTAGTGCATTATTTAAAATGTGTACCTCATAAAAGCAGGAATTCTATTTGTCTTCATCCTGGCTTCTAAACTGCCAGCTCAGAAAGACTTCTCAGTCTGCAGGCTCCCTGAATCAGAATTCAAGAACCATGCCATTGTTATCAAGTGATAGTTTATTTATTCTGTATCCTTAGCCTTTCTTCTGATCTCTGGCTCTTCCATTCAAATTGCTAACATGCAAACATTTACCAATTGACCTCTCCATCCCGGAGTTCTTAATGTTTGATTCTGCTCTCAGTTCAAATAGTAGAAGGTTTTGGATACTTTCAGAACACTTGCATATAAAAACGGTTTTGGCTTAATATATAAAAGTCAAATTAGGGTAATAAACACAATTTCTTTGAAAAGTTAGAAGTTGTCCCATTGTATTCCAACACTGACTGCTGTGAGTGAATAATCGTACATTATCCTGATGGGTGTTTTGTTTCTTTCTGAGCAACATGTGTGCTCAGATTGGATACTTTTATACCTACTTTTAAATTGGATGCTCAGTCGGTTGAGCATCCAATTTCAGCTCAGGTCACGATCCCACGATTCAGTGACTTCAAGTCCCATCCCCACCCCCATTGGGCTCTGTGCTGACAACTCAGAAGCTGGAACCCGCTTTAGATTCTGTGTCTCCGTCTCTCTCCGCCCCTCCCCTGCTCGCATTCTGTCTCTCCCTCTCTCTCTCTCTCCTTCAAAATCAAACATTAAAATTTTTTTTCATTCACTGATTAGATTACAAGGATGTATCTACGTTTGGTTGGGTTTTGGTTTTTCATAGCAGATTTGCCTTAAATATCATTATTAAGTAAGTCTACAAACCAAGTGTATTTTCCCAGGTCAGAGACGTTTTCAAACATTGTATCTTTGGGTATTGCTTCTTTCCATGTGTTTTTATTTCTTCTTCACAATAAGCCATATTATTCAAAGACTGATTCTTTTATTAGGTTCTGTAACTATTACATTTCTTATTAGTTTCATCCCTTTTTCAGTGAATTCTAGGAGAGCAATTTAAGTTGCCCTCAACATTACAGCATTTTTCTGCTGGTTCAATTCCTCCCTTTACCGACACTGATATATTTTAGCTCTGTCATACGTATGTTTCTTTGAATTCTTTTCCTGAATTCACATCTCAGCCTGTTGCTTCCTCATCCCCCTGATCTCTTTTAATAACCTCACATATTCTTGAAGTTCACGAAGATCATGAAATAGTGATCTTTAAATTATTTTTCATTTCCTCCTAACAATAAGTTGTTCAAATGTTGTGTTTTCAGATGTAGTCTGGGTATTCAGTTGAGAGTTTTTTCATTGATTCTCCAGTGATTCTGGTTTCGGTTTTTGTTTTGTATATTCATCCTCCATAAAGATCTCCTTGACAATAGGTATGCATCACAGTTTTACCATTTTTGTCCTTCTCCTGATCCCCTGGTCCCCTGAAGAATGCCCTCTGCAGAGCTAAGTTGGTTCATGCTCCTGTCCCAATGTCAGTGGTTTGGTGGCTGGTACTCATTTGGTGGGCTGAGGATGGTTCAGGTTCTCTGACATACTTAGGGGCAATCTATGCCCTCATAAATATGGGGAGGGGCTTGGTTTTCTTCCAGCAGATACAATACACAGAAGACGTAATGATGCTCTTTCTCCCTCAGCCTCATCTGCAGCATTGATCTTCTGGGGCCACACCTTTCAGGATTTGTTGTGACATGCTCATGGCTCTCCCCTTATCTCCCCCAGACTGCAATAGGCAGAGAGGCAGGGATGGGGTGCTATTCAATACTCTGCTGGGTTCACAGCTTCTTTAGATCTTGGCAGATGGGGGCACCAAGGCCTCTTCTTACCTACCTCTGGCCAACTGAGCCACTAACAATGAAAACGTCATCAGTTGTGCTTCTGAATCTGTCTCATTGTTGCTGAATAGAAATCCCTCCCAAGGCTAGCTATTGTTGATGGTGTTCCTGTGGCTTTTTTGTGTTGTTTTCTGGTCATTTTCTGTACTTTCAAGTGTATTTTAAGGACAACTTGGAAGAGAGATTAGTGGGGCTGAAATAGCCTCAGGCCACAGCTAGCCTTCTCTTTGACTCTCCCACCTGGCACACAACAGATTCTCAGTAAGGAAAGTAGAAACAAATTCAGTGTGGGCTGAGACATTTGGAACCAGAAGCTGACCTGGACCCAGGCTAGGATTTAGGTCAGGGGTCGGGATATAATGGGTCACAAGAGAGGAGGAAGGCAGGAGATAAGTCCAGGGTGGACAGGAGGTTGCCCAGGAAGAGTCAGCTGAGGGAGTCAGGGCCCAGGGACTCCATGTGGAGCTGATATTGGGCCATCAAGGATTCTGAGGTCTTACATCTTCCCTCAGGAGAGTATTGGTAACGGCTGGGCTTGGGAGTGCCACTGAACTGCTGTGTGGGCCTCAGGGCAGTAGGATGTAAGACCCAGACTCTGGAGCCATGCCCTCCTGGCCCGTCTGCAACATCTCCACATCTGAGGCTCCATGCCTGAGGGAACTTCTCAGCATCCAGGGACTGAGGCCCCTCTTCCCAGCAGGACCGCAAGCCTTGCTTCCATCAGGTCTGTTCCAGCCACCTGGTCCTAGTGCTTACCAAGGCTCCTCCTCCTCAAGACTTTCAGATGGGGTCATGTGAACCCTAAGACTCCTCTTCTCTGGGCCCCCCATGTCTTCACAAAACGTGGCTTCCAGATGTCCGTGCCCCAGGTCAGCACACACACAGGCCCCACATGTGTTTACTGAGCACAGGCAAGCCAGTGAGAACGCAGCGCAGTGTCTGGGGGCAGCCATGACAGGAGAGAGGCAGGATTCAGAAGACCCTACCTTCCTCTGCTCAGCAGGGCTGAGGGCAGCAGGGCCAGAGGAAGGCGAGAATAAGCCTCTCCATTTCCCTTGCTCAGGGCATCAGGGAAAACAAGCAAGGAGAACGGAGGAGAGGCAGAAAGCGAGGATGCCATCAAAGTACCCTGGAACAGCCTCCTACTCCAAGAACTGAGCCAGCCCAGGGGTCCCACCACGCGTGCCCAGTCACTCCGACCTCCTCTGCCCTGGAGAATGAGTCCTTGGAAGAAAAACTGCCCCTACCCCCCATTCTACTCCTGGAGAGGTGCAAGTGAACATGCCAGCCCCCAAGGGCAGCCCGCTCTCCAGGATCCCGGCCTGCCTGTGACAGTGACGGTCAGAGCTCCGAGGGTTCCCAGTCCTGCTCCCGTTCCACCTCCTGTAGCGGTCAGGACAGAGGGATTCTGCAGATGCTTTCAGGAAAGAATCATTCTTTCTTGGGGCATTTGCAACTGCAACTAGTTATTTTATAGCACATTCCACATACACATTAAAGGGGGGTTAAATATCGTGCCTGAAGCAGCGAGAGAGACTTCTGGGAGCTCTGAGAATCCCCCGCTCAGTTAAGGGGGTGAAAGGTGAGCATGTGGGGGGAGGTGGAGGAGGTAGAGGAGGGTTCGCCTGCTAACACACACCTTCCATGCTAATTTATGTCCCACTCCTCTGAGCTGCCCATTCACATGCCACAGACACACACCAGAAAAATACTTACATTGCAACTTCCTACATTCTAAGACACCACAGAAGCTCCAAGACAGAAGTTCGAACCCATAATAAAAGGAAGCAAGAAAAGTCTCTCATCTTACTGTTTTAAAACAATGAAATTGTTGCATCTATCAAAAGTATTTTTATGGGGGAAAAAATGAAGGGAGAGAAATTTAAGTGTGAATAGAGACAGAGAGGATTAGATAATGTCCCCGATAGTAATAAAACCAGAAACATTTAATTTAACCTTAAGTAAGTCAAGCACCTGCATACACACATGGGCACAACCCTAGGCTTTGCAATCACGCAGCACCTTTCCAGTGGCCACTCAGGGCTCCCTCCTTGTCACCCTCCAGTTACTATAAAAGCAGTGTATTACTTTCCCATTAGCCCTGAGTTCAGGCTGCACCACTGCCTGCTGGACCACTAGCAGCCACGCTTCTCTTTCCCCAGGCTTCTATCAAAATCCCACCCAAGCTTCAAAGATGTCTTAAATTCTGTCTTCTCCAGAGAGCCAGGCCTGAGCCTCAGCTGGGAGGACTCTCCTTGAAGCCCTGGTTTCCTGGTACATTCCATTCTTTCCCTTATGATCATCTGTGCACACATCTTCCCTCCCTTAGAGATCCATCTCTCCTGTCAAGGGCAGCCATTGTCCCTCAACACTTCACACGGATCCTGGCACCTGGACACTCGAGAATTTTGAGGGTAGCTGAAGTATGAGTGGTTTGCAAGCTCTCCGACTAACTGCATGATCTGGTTTCGTGAATTTGTCGTGGCACAGGGAACTTGCATTAACGTTTTTATGATAAGGAGAGAAAAGAAAAGGAAAGACAAGGAGGGGGAAGGATGGAAAGAGAGGCTTTGGAGAAACAGGTGTATTGAGCTCTTCACTGGCAGCTCCTGGAATCCTGGAATTATTGAGGGAACAGTTTCCTGAAAGGATTGACCATAAGCTTTTTCTCTTCAGAGTCATGTGTCCTACAAAAACAGCTTGAGAACCAACACCTCCCTGTCTGAGACCTTTATATATGTAGTTAGGCAGAAGAATGTGTTGCTCAAAATTCCTCCTATTTATGAGAAAAACTTCTTATTAAGCCCAGGAAGGGTAAAAGCTGAGTGTCTGAGGTTTGGAAGGCAGGCTGAGCAGGGATGGGAGTGAGAAAGAGGGGCAGAAGGGGCAGGGGCAGCGGCAGGCCTGGCCCGTGACTTCACACCCTTGGTACAAGAGTGCAGAAATCATGAGATGCCTGCTGCCTGTGGACTTGCAGAAAGCAGTGGCAAATGGGCTTCACAGCTCATGAACTTGGCAGAGCAGAAAAGCTGTCACAGATGCAGGGCTGTGGCTCCAGAGGGCAGCCATGTCCACAGATGCGGCCAGGTCTTTATTGCAGTCTGAGGAGTTGAGGTTTGGGTCAATTATATCAACATATCAACATTTTCAGGGGCAGTAGGGGGGCTCGGCTTGGATTCCTTTACACATACACACGTAGGCTTAGCACCATGCCTGCAACTAAGCAAGTGCCCCTTAGTGTGCACTCCAAGTGGCAGTTTGGACGAAGAGGCTGTCACCAGAGCATAGCAGAAGCTGTTCTAGATAAGAGGGTACCCTCCTCCACCCAAGTTCTAATTCTTCCTACACTTCACACATAACCAACTCAGGCCAAAGGCAGGTGCTCTCCAGGGCCGGCTGTTCAAAGTGGAGACCACAGAGGCCCTGAATGATGGCAGATTCGGAATCTAGAGGTGCTGGGCTGGATGCACCCTCTCCCACAGGGGTCCCAAGGCACACGTGCTCACAGAGAGGGGTCTATACCCGTCAGTTTGGACCTCATGAGTCCATCTGGAAGATGATTAAAAGGGCGAGGGAAAGAGGACACATTAAATAATGTAGAAAGCAGGGTCGTGTTTACTTTAAAGATGGGGAAGACAGCTTGCCAATAAAACAGAGCTCTCCGTTTCCCTCTAGAATTCTGTTATTAAAAATAATCTGCGATGAACCTCAGCACCTCTCTCACAAGACCTTCCAAAAACTCTAATAATAAAAATAATAAAGCATGTTCAAGAAGAGCAGAGTGCATTCCAGCAAGACAGCTGGACCAAATTGCCTTCTGCACGGCTGGGGGGAGCAGGAAGGACGGCAGCTGGCAGATTCATAAATTAAGCACATTAAGGACAAAATTAGTAAATGTAAGTAAAGGAATGTCGTTTCCCTGGCCATTCAGATACATTCACACACACCGTCTAAACCTAAACACTAGTTGGGCTCTTACATCCTCTCTCACATGTACACGCAAGGACCACAGACACACAGACACACAAATGCAGACCCCCAAAACAGCACACATGCAGAGACTTGCACACAATTGATCCTGATTTTTGTGCACATGAACACACTACAAAGACAACTTAGGTGCACACGCCTGGTAGTAAATGCACTGGCCCGAAGTAGCAAAATAACAATGCCCAGAGTTTGTGGAGTACCACAGAAAATGAGGCCCTGTGGGTTCGTTCCTCTCCCAGTGCCCCCAGCTCGGAGGAATGCTCAGTGCTGGACACTACCTCAGGGTCTCGGTGGAGGGGCACACCCTGACCCTTCCCCAAAAAGTACGTATCATTAAGATGTACAGAGTGGGCCTGGGGCGGCTCAACCCTGTCCAGGGGAGAAGCATTGTTTGGGAAACTCCAATGTCCCCCATTTAAAGTCAATAATTTTACAAAATGCTCACTGAAATATCGGGATTTTGAGAACATTTTGTAACATGTGGCAGGCATGGGTGCATTCGTTTTCTCTCTCTGCCCCACAGCCCTACTCTCTCCCTGTTCCATAAAGACTCCTTCATTCCTTGAGGAAGAACCACAGAGGGTATGGGACCAAACTCCTCCCTCAGCCCTCCCCCCAGTCAGAGACCTTGTTCTGCAGCCTCTGTTGGGACATGTGAGAGAGACACTCTCTCCTCTAGATTTGCTAACGGGGATGACATGACATGAGCGTGGTCAACTGCGGCCACGCCCTCCCCTCCCAGCTTCAGAGAGAAAGGGTAAGTCAGCACAAAACGGAGAGTGGAGCAGAGAAGTGGGCAGAGGCTGGGGAGGAGAGGCCTGACTTTGCCTGAGGGTGTGAGCTGGTGTTGAGTCCTGATTAACATAGATAAAGTCACATAAAAGACCAATTCTATTAAACTCAAATCTTATTATCACATTTCACATGGACATTAAAGCCTCTCAGATGTCAGCAGCTATATGTGCTGGAGGTGAAATTGGGGATTTTCAGGCATTAGAGAAATTCTTTTGACAGGAGAAACCAATGCAATGAAGGCCAAAGGGCAGGTGTTAAAAGGAGGGCTGGCTCCTGGGAGCCCAGAAATAGAATACAAAGAGCTTCTCCTGAACAGTGACAGTTGGTTCCTTCAGAGCTTGGCGGGTCATACCAGCGAGGGCCTCCAGCAGCCAGGTCACACTGCGGCCACGGGCCTGCGGAGGGTGCCCATCTGGGAGAACACTGGCACCCACACAGGCAGGCAAAGAAAGACCTCACCACTTGGCCTAAGGAGGACATCTCTGTGTGGGAACATTTCTCTCTATTTTAGAACATGACACATGATAAGATTTGTATGCTAAAAGATGTGTTTTTTTAACTAAATAATAATAGATCAATGAAATCATGGAAGATATCCACCCCATAATGCAGAATTAGCATGAAATTATTTTGTACATCTTTATTTCTAGATGTTTGGATTCAAAATAAATCAAAACAAAATTTTCTCAGCTTAATGTAATTTTATCAACATAATAGATTCCTTTCCTCAAGTCAATTATCATTAAACTTTACCAGAAAGCTCCCCTCTGTTGCAAATGGAAAAAGTAAGTGTGAATGATATTATTTTTCTCTTGGAAATATTCGCTGGGTTGTAGAAAAAAGCATGTAGAAAAAAACACCTGGATGGCTCAGTCGGTCGGGTGTCCAACTTCAGCTCAGGTCATGATCTCACAGATTGTGGGTTTGGGCCCCTATGTCAACACAGAGCCTGGAGACTGCTTTGAATTCTGTGTTTCCCTCTCTCTCTGCCTCTCCCCTGCCCCTGCTCACTCGCTCATGCTCTCTCTCACTCTTTCTCAAAAATAAACACTAAAAATAACATTTTTTTTAATTAAAAAAGAAAAGCATGTTGAGATCTTTTCAATTTATCTGGAATAACCTGATGAGTCAGAACTAATTTTCCTCAAAGTTTTAAAGACTGAGGCTAAGAATCAACATCTGCATATGCACACTCCCTCACTCACACACTCACATCTACACACTCATTCACACTCACACACACGTGGCCCCATGCTAGCAGCCATGGGGAAATTAAAAATTAATAAGATGCAGCAGAACCTACTATCGAGGCCTCCCACTGCTGGAAGAGCTAAAGCACACCCATAAATAATTCTAGAACAGGCCGGTCTAAGGAGGTCAGTGTGTTTTATAGAGGAAGTGGGACTTGAAGATGGAAGCACTTCAGATGGTGAGGCGGGAAAACAAGAACATTCTCAGAGGCAGGGACTGACGTGAAGGGAGTCTGTGACAGATGGTGGAGACCCTTGAACTCTGTGCTCAGAAGTCTGAAGGCTATTACACAGGCGAAAGAAAGTCAGTAACAGACAAGAACAGGACAGTGACACCCCCCCAGGCATGTGTCTCGCCATTCCAGTGGTAATGTAGAAAGTGGTCTGAATCAAGTTAACCTAGAGGCAGCTGAGGCTGTGGTTGAGGCCACTGAGCTGCAAATGTGAGGCCTACGGACAGGATCGGAGTTTCTCTCAGACTAGCTGAGTGACTGCAAGGAGTCAAAAGGTCTTCCAACGTAATGCCATTTAAGGAAATAGAATAGAGAAAAGCCTAGATATCCCCCCAAGAAATTAGTTCTAGAGAAAGAGCAGTCCACTTATCCTGATGGGAAAGTTCTATCAGGAAAAAAAAAGGGGGGGGGTGGAGACTGCAATTCTCATTTATCACCTTTCTTCTATTCTCAACTAAAGAACCATTAAACCCAGAAGAAAAAAATTAAACCCAAAGTGAGGAAGAAAGGATGCTGTGGACCCACAAAATGCATATGTGAGCTCTCCTAGCATATGCATGTGGGTTTGGAGAAGCCCAAAACTGCTCTGGTTTTAACTCTTTTTTTCAAGTAGCAGACTGGGTGGTTCTGCTTTGGCAGGACTATGCCTTTTGTGGTAAACCCTTTGCTGATCTTGCTTCCTTCCTGGGTTTTAATCACTGGGAGTTCTTCATACACATACACATACACATACACATACACATACACATACACATACACATACACATACGGCCATGCTGATTTCCCTGGAAATCATTGTCATTTCTTGGTAACTGTGTCTTCATATTGTGATCAAATTATTTCCTCTGAGGAATGAAGATAGTTCAGTGGGACCATAGTCAAGGTATTTATTATGCCTTCTTTATAATAATCCCCCTGTGCATGCATTTTTACTGTTTAAAATCGCTAAGGCAGAGCCATGGGCACCAAGGGTAAAACCCAGAGTGGCTGAGGGGCCCTGAGGGGAGCTAATGAGAAGAGAAGAGGTGAAAGGCAAGTCTTGAGGACCCACGAGTATCAGTGCCTGGTCAGTCAGCCATGCATGCTCCCCAACCTCCTCCCAGGCCCTCTGCTTATCACCTGAGGGCTGACTGTTCCAAAACCATCACTTGCATGAACTATGCAGCTGGCAAGAAGAATCCCACAGGTTGAAAGCATGCTTGAGAAAAAAAGAGGAGGTCTCAGAAGCATGGAGGCCAGAGCAGGCTGAGGCTGGGGGAAGGGATTCAGTGAAGGAGGAAGGTCAGCCTGAGAATGTCCACAGTAGGAGGAAACCCAGGAAAGGTCCAAGATTAAAACCTGCCTTTGATAAGACTTGATGAAGTCTGGGCCCTGGAGTTCACAGCACGTGCTCTAAGTGGTCAGGGACCCACTTCCCTACCAGAGTATAGTGTCCATATCACAACTTCACCATTCACCGTGCATAACCCTGCCAGAAAGGGCCTTTGGCTGCATGGGATTCTCTCCTAGCAAAAAGAATTGGACTTCAGTACATGAGCATCATTTATTCAAACTGTTGGAGCAAATTTATCACTGGAGGTCCCAGAAGCTCATGAAAATAGAGCTTTCACTTCTGCCTTGACAGACAATGTTATCATGTATGCTAATATCACAGGTCAAAGTTCATAGAGATAGCCTTTATCTTAGCAAATCGAATTTTTATTTTACTGAATATTGTTGGAGACAGATGCACTACTCAGAGGCTTATTTTCCTAAACATTAATTCATTCCATGAACCCCTGAGGAGGCCACATGTGTGCTGGGAACAGAGGCCATTAGGGACAGGAATGGCTTGGCTCCTGCTGCTTGAGGACTGACTGTCAAAACTGACGTGTGATGTAGAGACAAGGAGACACCAAGTGCAGAGGGTGACCTGTGAGCCCAGGAAGGACACTGAGCAGGGACAGGGAGGACAGGTGGGAATTTGCTGGGCAGAGAAAAAGAGAAAGGCAGGTCAGAAAGAGGAAATGCCTCTTGCAAAAGCCAAGATCTTGAAGAATTTAACTAAGGAAGTAGAAATATAAATAGAGAAAGGAGAATAACATAAGACCTCTTAAAGGGGAGTGAATTTCAAAGACCTTCCATAATAGGGGTGAAGGAGCTGAGGCATCGAGCCTGACAATGTCAGGGCTGAGGAGCCAGAGCCAAGGTGGTATCTGATTGAAACTGGGAATAGGAAGAAGCAGATTTCAGGGAAGGAAATGACTTCAGTCTTGACCATTCCTGCAGGACAGTCCAATCCAGGTCTCTACTGGGCCTTGCTCCTGTGAAGATCAGGGAATTAAGGTCCATAGTAGGAAAAAATCCAGGACATCTGAGTTACTCAGAAAGAGCATTTGATAAACTAGCAGAAAGCAGAGCTATGTGGAGCACATGTTCCTACAGTTTGTAGAATTAAGATATGTATAAGTTGGGTGCAGAGAAGAAGACATAGTTTGGAGAGACTACTGAAGAAGAAACATCCCTAGTTCTAGAAAGAGAGAGAGCAGACTAGTAGGCATTACAGCCATTAGCAGTGGACTGCTTTCTGTGTGTCAAGAGCTTTCTTTCTAATGCCTCATCCAGTCATCCCAAAGACTGTCCATTGTTGCTATCTTTCTCATTTTGTAGGTGAGCAAAGTAAGTCTCAGAGACGTTAAGTGACTAGTCCATAATCACACAGCTATTACATGGCAGAGCTGGGATTCAAATTACTGCAAAACATGAGTTCTTTCCACTATGCCGAGCAGCACCAGGATTGTCAGAGAATGGCAAGGTCATACCTCCAGATTCTGGAAGGAGAACAGGTGAGAGATGGATTGAAAACCTCCCAACCACTTTGATAATTGGGGCATGAATGCCAGCCTGGTTCCCATGAGGTTTGGGAAATAGGAGCTGGACTGAGTGTCTAAAGGAAAGACTGGAAGGGGAGCAACATATGCCAGGGTCTATTGCCAGAGCTTCACTGAGAAGAGAAACTGCTTTCACACAGGCTTCAGAGCAAGAGCATTTTTGTTCCCCCCTCCCCCTTTTGCTGCTGTTGGTATTTGAAGCTTGTACATGCTGTGGAGAAGGGGTCAAAGAAGGAAAAATTGAGGACTCGGGAAAGCAAGGGGCTAAATATAAGAAGAAATGAAATATCTAAGAGAAAGGAGGTGAGGTGTCAAGATCCGAGATGAAGGAACTATTCCTGGATGAGGGAGGCACCTTTGCTGAGAGACCTAAGAATGGGGAGAACAGCCAAGAAGCAGATCTGGGGATTTGGAGACAGGAAGCTGAAGGAACCCTCATCAAACATAAAGCAGGAGGTGTGAGCAGTGGCAGAGATGGGGAAGATGAGGGGCAAGGTGACAGGGAGGAATGGAAGCGGCTGCCAGTCAGAGTCCCGTGTGCAGTGGAGCGTGAAGACCACACACTGGTCGTTGCATGGAGAACGTAACCCTCCCATCTCCTCGACCAGCCCTCAGCCGCAGGTGAGCAAGAAGGGGAAAGCAGACGGCTCTGTGGGTTCACAGTTGGACACTGGCAGAAGGTCAAGGGGGAGAGGGATCAGACAGGACTGGTGGGACCCGGAAAAAACATTTACGAGAAGAGAGGCTTGTCTCAATGTATGTTGTAATGGGAATTGGCAAGACTTTTACACTATCAGGAGTCTAATTCAGCTCAGTTTTAAACAACGTTGAGATTGCTCTCCTTAAAGCTTTGTTTCAAGGTTTCCTAAGCTTGTACTCCCACCTCTCTTTCAACACAGAGAAGATAAATGCTAAAGAGACAAACTTCCCAGTTAGCCTCAGGAGACAGAGGAAAGCAAGCTAGAGGGCCATCTAAGATGCACAGAGGAAAACGTGAACCATCTACACACAGGCAGCTCTCAGTGCCCACGCCGTGTGCACAAGTGATGCCAGGTCTCGGTAACTCAGGACTGCCAGTGCTATTCTCCTCCAGAGCTGGTAAGCGCGTCCTTCAGGGCTCAGTTTCCTTGGAACCATCGTATATATTCCTGTATCTTTAAAATAGGTCTCAGGACCTGGAGGGGCTTAATGCCTCCAAAATTCTAGCAGTTCATGGCCCTTCCTTCTTGTTGAGTGGCCAGTATACAGCCTTTTCTTGTGTATCCTCCTGGGACCACTCACCCCCAATGCAAAGCAGGAAACATTCAAGCATGAGAGCTATTTGCAGAGTGAGAGATATGGCCATGGAACTTATATTCCTTTTAGGAAAAAAAATAATAAAGTGAGTGGACCCAAGGTGCTGGGTCTGGGCCTCTTTCCAGCTTCCAGACAGATGCCAAGCTGACATCAGAGGCCCAGGTCTGGGACAGACAGGAAGCCAGGATGGAAAAGAATGCCACTGTTTAGCAAACTTCCCAGAGTCTTGTGCTTTAAAATCTTAAAAATCATTTTGTCCAAAATACTTAAAAAATGGGAGGGAGTGCCTAGGTAGCTCAGTCAGTTAAGCATCCGACTCTTGATTTTGGCTCAGGTCATGATCTCATGCTTTGTGGGTTTGAGCCCCGCATTGGGCTCTGTGCTGACAGTGCAGAACTTGCTTGGGATTCTCTCTCTCCCCCCCCCCCCCTCTGCCCCTCCCCCTGCTCTCTCTCTCTCAAAAATAAATAAGTAAACATTTTTAAAAATAAGTAAATAAAGTAAATCCAAATTGTCGCCCCTTCTCATCATCTCCACCACTATCAGTCCAAACCCCAATGGCCACCACCATCTCTCTCCGAATCATTCAGTGAGACCCCTCCATCTTCCCCTGCTTCTGCCCTTGCACCCACGTACCCCTCCAATCTAGTCACAACACAACAGCCAGAATAATCTTTTTAAAGCTTAAGTGAAATCATGTCACTCCTTTGCTGAAATCCCTCAATGCCTTTCCCTCTCAAAGTCCTTAAAACGGCTCAAATAATTACCATGGCCTGAAGTTCCCTCACCATCAGCATCCCCAAGGACTCCTCTGTCAGGCTCATCTTGGGTCCACCCACACTGGTCTTGGGTCCAATCTCACGGTCTTCATAGGCTCCCCCCAGGTCTCCTCCTGCTTTGTTTCCTTACCCTTTTGTTTCAGATCTAGGCTTTACCTGACCATGTTATTTAAAATTGTCAGCTGCAGGGGTGCCTGGGTGGCTCAGTCAGGTGGGTGTCTGACTTCGGCTCAGGTCATGATCTCATGGTTCATGGGTTCGAGCCCTGTATCAGGTTCTGTGCTGGCAGCTCAGACCCTGAAGCCTGTTTCAGATTCTGTGTCTCCCTCTCTCTCTG
The DNA here is from genome assembly GCF_008692635.1 of Crocuta crocuta. Classification (NCBI taxonomy): domain Eukaryota; kingdom Metazoa; phylum Chordata; class Mammalia; order Carnivora; family Hyaenidae; genus Crocuta; species Crocuta crocuta. The sequence continues at coordinate 9,458,105 of NW_027527853.1, read as the reverse complement.
CCCCTCCCCTGCTCATCCTCTGTCTCTTTCTGTCTCCAAAATAAATAAAAACTATAAAAAAAATTTTTTTTAATTGTCAGCTGCTCCCTCCACCCCACCTGACTCTCTCTCCTCTTTTCTGCTCTCTTGTGTTTCCAGAGCTCTGATTATTCTTCCTCATTTTATATAATTTAGCTTATGTATATGCTTATTTTCTTTCTTCCACCCCATTCCATCCCTCATTGAATCTAAGCTCCAAGCAAGCTGGGATATTTTGTCCTCTGTTTTATTTACTTCTTGATGCCCACTTGATGTGAAGACCAAGAGGAGGGCCTCAATAGACATTTGTCAATAAATGCATAAAAAATCAGGTCTCTCTTCACTTTCTCTCCTTCCTTTAATTTCTATCACCTCTTGTTTTTTATCTGATCTGTGAGGATCCCTCGAGTTCTTCTCTTTTTTATGCCTCAGATTGTAGAGTCCATTTGTCATTCATTATCACTAGTGAGTTTTCATTTAATCTGCACCATTGTGGACTTTTTTTAATTTCCAAGAACACTTTTTTGTTCTACTGCTCCTTTTTCATAACTGCCTACGGTTGTGTTTAATCAAAGCAGTAGCTCCTAAGCGCTTTCTGTGACCAGAAAAGATGCATCTGTTTTCTACATTAACTATTTTGAGTCAGGGGCTTTGATTGCAGGGCTAGACCCCTCCTCATGCCTAAGTGCTGGCTCACAGAGCCACCCAGTGGCTCTTTCCCATGCATCCACATTTGTGAGCAGAGGCCTTGACTGATCCACTTGGAGTCAGAAACCAGACATCAGGCTCTAAGTCCTTCCACCTGCTGCCGCTTCCCCACTTGGGCCTCACTGTCCACCTGCCTGATGCAGGGGCAAACCAGATGGTCCTTTAACCCCCTTTCCCGATTCTGCAGTTGGTGAGTCCATGAGTAACATACTTAACAGTATTTGATAGTTACTGTATAATTTTCTTATCACCAAGGTAATTATCAAGGTAATTCCACTTCCTGGTCATTACCCTACCCAATATTTACAAGATGCTTTACTAAGCATGGTATGAAAATCAGTTTTAAAAAAAAATTAGAAATGATGCTTATTGAGCACCATTGGGTCCAAAGTTTTAGGTTTGTCAAGGGACATAATCCTTGTTCCTATGAAGCTTAAATACTCATTGGAGAGTGTTCCAAACGATCCACAGCTGTGAACCAAACAAACCCAAACTTAGTGGGTAAAAACAACAACCACTTTATTATATCTCCTCATTTCTTGGCTCAGGAAATTTGGCAGATTGGCTGGGTGATTTTGCTGTTCCACATGGCATTGCAGAGGTCACTTGTGGTATTCAGCTGGCAGGTGGCCTCTTTTGGAGGGACCAAGCTGGTTTCACTCACACATCTGGTAACTTGGAAAAGATGGGGGCATGGCTCAGCTGCAACCGTCAGCCAGAGCTCCTACACACTCCCTCTCCAGCATGGCGATCGCAGAGGAAGCCAACTTCTCAATGGTGCCTCCGGATTGTGAGCCTGGGTATTTTGGTAAATGAGCCAGAAACTGCATGGCCTTTTATGACTTGGTCTCACAGTCAATGGTAGCATCACTTCTGCTATATATTATTGTTCATAGCAGCCCACTCAGATCCAAGGGAAAGGGCCATAGACACCACGTCTCATGGGAAGAGCGTCAAAGAATTTGCAGCCATGTTTTAAAATCCCCACAGGAAGCAATAATACTCAAAAAGGAACCTCTTTAAAAGAAATGTCTTAAAAAAGACTTCTTAAAAACAACTTGACCTATACATGACTGTTTACAGCAGCTCTATTCATAGTCACCAACAATGAAAATAATCCAAGGGTCCTTCAAAGGTTGAATTAATACACGCAATAACTTGGATGAAACTCAACGGTACTATGCTGAAAGGAGCCAATCTCAAAGGTTACATCATCTGTCATTGCATTTATGTAACATTCTCAAAATGCCCAAATGATAATTATGGAGAACACTTTAGTAGGTGCCAGGTGACTGGTGACCTATAGGGTGACTATAAAGGAACAGCACCAGGGAGTTTTTGGAGTGTGGAACAGTTCTGTATCCTGATAGTGGCAAGTGTATATTTGTGTTAAAACTCTTAGAATTACACTCCCCAAAGTGTCGCTCTTGATGGTATGTTAATTTTAAAAATAAAATAAAACAACTTTGAATCCAGTGACAACTAACTTATTTTAGGCTGAATGCATGGGCACAGAAGGAATTCTGAATAAGAGACTTAACAGTTATGTAGGGGATGGGTGTGATGGAGAAGTGAGGGAGGAATCCTGTCTCATACTCTTCACACCCTCACCAAGGGCTGTCAGTTCATTCTGACCTGACTCAGGAGTGGAGCCCCAGTGTGTCCTGCCTTGCACGATGGAACAGAGGCACAGAAAGATTCAGGAGACTGCAGGGGTCACGCACCAAGTCGGCAGCTCTGATTGCCAGGAACCTCCTGCTTAGCAGAACTCCTCACGGCCATGTGAGCATCTGACAGCAGGCACAGGGACATCTGCCAAAACTTCTCCAGACCCCTCCCCAAGTTTCATTTTTCTGCAATTAAAATATTTGTCAAAGAGGATTTAATCCTACTGTTGTAAAGTGCTATGTCAAACAGATTTGGCTCAATATTTTTAAATGTTCTACGAAATGGCTACTCCCAACAGTAATTCAACTATGTTACCATGGCTTTAAACAAAAACAGCAACTAAAAAGATCATATTTTGACATACCAGGAAAAATCATTTTGAGGCACAGAGTCATGAATACTTTGGTAGAAAAAAAATTAAGTCCAACTGTAACAGGGATCCCTAAAATGAAATCTCAGAAAACCTGTAAGTCAAAGGAGAGACAAATGCAAATCTAAGGAAAGCAGAGGTCATGATATTAATACCAAACGGTGCAAGAAAGCTGTTTTTTGGGAAATTCTTGGGAAATTCTTGATTTGTTTTACCTCCATTTCTCTTCACCACACTTTGTTTGGATTGGCCCTTTGGATCAGGAGTAGTCTGAAATATAGCTAATGGTAAATCCAAATTGTAAAGTAGACAGCTATTTCCATAAGCGAAAATACAAATATATGCGTAAGAAGGATAAGTCCATTTACATGAAAGAGTATTTAGGTGCTAAGAACAGATTGTGGCCTGAGGAGCCTCAGAGAGTAGGGAGGGAAGAGATGTGTAATGCTAAGAAGGGCAATCTTTGAGGTTCAGGGGCCTGCAGAGGGAGAACACAGGGGCAGAGGGCACAGCAGGGCCAAGGGAGCACACGGCTACAGGGACAACTTGGTGGGTAGAGGACACGGCAGGGGGCCCCACAGACACTTAAGAAGGCACACGCCTGGGGGCGCCTGGGTGGCTTAGTCGGTNAAGGCACACGCCTGCCCCTGCCTGAGTCAGATTGGTGGCCCAGCCTCCTGGACATCACTTCATGCCCCAACTACAGCCAGATGAGAAGAGGAAAATCTCATGCCAGACACCCAGAATGGACCACTGCACCTCAGGTTTCCCAAGGGCACCCCTGCTTTCTCCTCCTCTCCTTCTGAGGGCCCCCAAAGCACCCACAGTACCATTCCATCTGTGAGATATCCAAGGTTCTGCCTTCCCTTTGGCCTTCTATGTCTTCATTTTTTTTGTTGTTTATTTGCTAATTTCTTGCTGGCAAATGAAGAACAAATGAGGAAGAAACAGTCTCTTAAAGAAACCAAGTTGTGCTTTTTGCTCCCAGTCTGTTACTAAAGATGTAATTAAAAATCTTCCGTAGTTTTATTCTAAGTTTTTTTTTTTTTTTTTAATTTCTACCCAACATACAATGTAGAATTCTAGGGAGGAGTATGCAACGGCACAAAGAGAGTCACGTTGTGATGTGGAAGCACAGTCAAAAAGAACATCAATCCTCGTTGTGGTTTCAGGTCCAACTTACATCAGAGGTCAACATATATAGTAACTCCTACAGGATTTATAAGGACAAAATAGAATAAACCAGAGTCCTAGGGAGGTTTTAACATATCTATTTTAATACACATTTTTAACAGTTCAAGTATATAAAAACGAAGACATAAAGAATCCAAATAATATATAATCTGTCCCCAGTTCAGAAGTGTACACATTACTTTTTGCTATTTCAGAATAGTGCTGTAGGGGGACTTGTAACAATTAATCATGTTTTCAATTACAAAGAGAAAATGAAATATTAATTCTGATCTTTACCATAAAACTCACTTCTCTGCTCAGCCTGCCTGTGACATCTCCTGGAGGAAGACCAATAGCCCAGTCATGTCCTATAAAATCTACACAGAAAAGCAGTGAAGTGCAGAGTCCCTGGGACCAAACAGACTGTACCTGGCTCCAACCCTGTCATTCACAATGTGACCTCAGGAACCTCTCTATACCTTAGTCATCTTCTTTAAAACGGGGAAATGACAGAGTACTATGGGGCCAAGTGAACAGAAGGTTAGAGTAAGTGTTAGTTATTAAATATTTACATAGAATTTAAATCTATCCACACTTGCAATCATTGAAATATTTATTCCCTTTGGGAAAAATGTAATAGGCAGAAAGCAAATTTATTCCTTCTAAATTCATACTTTTTGACAGTAGGAAATGCTGTACACATAAAATGCTTCTGAAAGTGCCCAACAAATAGAAAATGCACAGTAAATACTAGCTATTATTATTATATATTATTATTATATCATCCAGGACTTAAAAAATACTATTAAAAAGAAGCAAGTCAAAAGAAGAAATGGTTCGTATGAGAGATTTAAAACTTTAAGGCTGTTAGTGTGGAAGCATCCAAGAAAGGAAATAGAAATCTTATACTCAGAAAATTACAGAGAATAATTCTCACCCTGTATTACTCAAGAGCTTTAAACATGCATGGAAGAGAAAACCCAACTCAGCCTGGCTTAAAAATAATCAAAGCACGCAACTTGCAATCCAAGTTATTACCGCTTTAGAATTGGTTGACCCAGGGACTCTCCGATGTCATGAAGCTCTAAGCTTCTGTCTTTCCCCCACAGCACTGCTCCATCTTCTCATGACTACGGTTTGGCTGCCTGTAAAAATCAGACTATATGCTTCTTCATTCTTGCCTAGAGGAGGTCCCACTATTTCAACATAAGTTTCTGCACCCTTGTCCCCGGAGAGTGTGGCCAGGGACAGGGCTGGCACCTACCTGCAGCAAGAACTGGGATGGGTGCTCACCTTCCCCCCAGATGGCAGAAGGCTGAAAAGGGGGGAAATTCAGGAGATAATGTGGGCAGTAGTAAATGCTATAATAATCCTGAATAGTTAACAGTTAATAGTAATAAATGCTGAATAGTTAACCACTGCGTCTGCTGTGTCCCTGAGTGAGTTTTTCAGGATGCAAACACTGGATAGTTAATTAACTGGACCCACTACACACATCCTTTGATCCTTTGAGACAGATTTTCCACATGCGAGCCGGCTGGTTCTGCCTGAAGCGTGGTCAGTGAGCTATTCTGTCAGAAATCATTTACTGATCTAATTAAATATCCAAAGAGATTAACAGGCTTCTCATGTGGTCCCTTTCAGCCAAGTGTTACAGCGCCGGGTAGCATGAAAATCCAAGATGATGGCTCCACTGGGCTCAAAATGGAGATGCGGCCCAGAAGGCCACAGACTCACTGTGCCTGAGGCTGAGACCAGGTCAGGAGGGCCAGTGCTGACCCAGGCCCAGACCCAGGCCGTGCTCCATCTATTGTACTTCCTCAAATTAGCAGTCTTGATTACACAGCCAAATTACACAGCTTTCTAAATTCATCCAAAATCTGACAAAAGATTTTTTTCCAAGTCTGGTTTATTTCCAAAGGTGAAAAAGTCTAAATTATAAAATATTGCAATGTCTTAACAAAAGTAAACAAGGGAGAATTAGGTGGAAAATCATGGAAGTTTATAAAAACCCCTACACAGAATGAAGAATCCCCAAGGGCATTTGTCTGGTTTAAATAACTTTAGGCTATGATTAAAACATCATTTGTATGAATCCTCCAGTTACCCCACCTAATGAGAAAGGTCAAAGTATGACCATGTGCACCGTAGGGTTTGGGGCCTTGCTCACATTCTTCCATTTGGAATGAGAGCTCACCTAACTTCACCTGGAGGTTCAGTGCCATTAGCACAGAAGCATGTACCTCCTGGAATCACAGGAACCTGTAACCCCACGTCTAGCTTGGGGTGATACTAGCTGTGGGCCCTATACCTTTTTGTTTAAAATTCACTAAAATAATATAAGTATTCATAAGATATAAATAAAGAGCTGAAGAAAGAGTGAAATATATCTTAACCAACTTAGGCAGAATCACTCAGAGACTCAGGGCTTACGGATAATGTTAATTTAACCCTATAAGCGTGTATTCTCTTGGGAACAATGAAGGTCCATTGTCACATCCATTTAGTACATCTCTTTACCTTCTCAAACACTTCACTCACTGGTGGCCCTTGAGCAGTTTTACAGCATCTCAAATATGTTTTGGGGCATCCACTCAGGGGATCACAAAGTTACTTTGTTTCCACCTTTGTAACATGGTGAATAACGTTAACACATTTCCTTTTGTTGAACTATCCTTGCATGGCTTAGACAAACCATTCTTGGTCTGCATTCACTATTTTTTTTAATGTTTATTTACTTTTGAGAGAGAGAGCAGAGGAGGGGCAGAGAGAGAGGGGGACAGAGGATCCAAAGCAGGCTCTAAGCTGACAGCAGCAATTCCAATGTGGGGCTTGAGCTCATTAACTCTGAGATCACGACCCAAGCCAAAGTCAGACACTCAACCAAGTGAGCCACCCAGGCACCTCAGGATTTACTACTATCTAAGAGCATTGATTTGTTAACATTTTAATTGACACTTTGCATCTCTGTTTATGAGTGAGATTAACCTATACATTTCCCTTTTCATACTGTTCCTTTTTCCAATTTTTTCCAATATGGGATCAAGGTTATGTTCACAGTTTAGAAAAAGATGAGGACTATTTCAGCTTTTCCTGTGTTCTGGAACAGTTTAAATGACAGAAAGTATCAGTTTCTTTTAGGATGGTGACTATTTTCACAGTAATTTTTGGACCACTTCTTCTATTTCTTCCACAATGATTGGGATCTTTCGGAGCTTTCTTGAATCAAATGTAGAAACTTAATTTCCCAGAATGTGTTCTTTCCATTTAGATAACTTAAGTATATTTTTAAAAGCTTTCTTTTTAAAGTAAATATTTTACGTTTCATGAACCACACTGAGCTTCTCGTTCTTCAGTCCTAATATTGTCTCTCTTTTTCTCTCAACTACTGTCAAGAGGTTGATCTGTTATGATACTTTTAATTTTTTTCACTTGTCAATCTTCATTAATTTGTGATGTTTGTTGTTTAATGACTCCTTCCTAAAATACATTTAAAAGCAGGAACACTCCTCTGAGTTGCATTTAGACATAATATGTCATGCTGTTGGTGGTATTTATTTCTAAATAATCTGTATTTTGTAATTGATATTCTCTATAGTCAAGAGTTGTTTGAAACACTGACTTAGTTTTTTGTTTTGTTTTGTTTTTGTTTTTGTTTTTCTTTTCAGAGTGGATCAGTTTGGAGGGACTCTCTTTTTGTAGTTATTACCTTCAGAAGGTATAGCATGTGTGTTTTCTTATATTTGTAATAATAGTCATAACATTTCTATGGGTGTTGGGAAAGAACATGTATCTTCTTTATTAAATGTTATAGTACATCAATTACATTAATTGTATTATTCAAATCATCTAAATTCATACATATTTGTTGTCACTATTTTGGCCACTTTCTGAAATATGTGCAAAAACATACATGGTTAACACATCTTGATGGGTTTTTTTAATTTTTGCAAGGTGAACATTGGCTGTAATAATTACCAAATTAAAAAAAACGAAGTAAGAGGCACCTGGGTGGCTCATTCAGTTGAGCATCTGACTCAATTTTGGCTCAGGTAATGAATCCAGGGTCATGGGATCAAGTCTGCATTAGGCTCTGCACTGAGTTACTGAGTTGGGGCCTACTTAATATTCTCTCTCTCTCTCTCTCTCTCTCTCTCTCTCTCTTTCTCTCTCTTTCTCTCCCTCTGCACATCTCCCTCACTCACACACACACACTCCCTCTCTCAAATAAAAAAAAATTAAATAAGATGGATTTATGATGGATAGAAGGATAGAAAAATGGATAGGTATTTAATAAAGCAAACAGCAAAATAATTCATTGTAGTCTCAAAATAGTGTGTATACAGATGTCACTGTATAATTCTTTCAACTTTTCTATTTGAAAACATAAGAAAATGTTCAGGGGCTCCTGGGTGGCTCAGTTGGTCAAGCATCCAGCTGTTGATTTCAGTTCAGGTCATGATCTTAGAGTTCATGGAATTGAGCCCCACATGAGGCTCTGCACTAACAGCACAGAGACTGCTTGGGATTCTCTCTCTCCCTCTCTCTCTATCCCTCCTCCACTTGCTCACTCTCTCTCTCTCTCAAAATAAGTAAACATTTTTAAAATGTTCAAAAGAAACATTTTTAAAACCAGCTTCATGGATGAGTGCTAAATTTAAGAATGTCCACCAACTTAAGTCCTCAAAATAAGTTAACTTGTCTTCATCACCCACAGATATTTATGACTAAAATTGATGCAAGAAAATATAGCATCACTAGTCTTGCAAATAAATGTTCAAACTTAAGATCTAACTAATAACATCAGTTAAGACTAAAGCTTTACTGTGTACCAGAACATGTATTATCTCATTTTATCTCCACAACAGCTCTTTGTGGTAATAATATCATCATTTTATAGGTGAGAAAATTGAGGCTCATGTAAGTAAAAGGATTTTCCTAAATCTAGACAGCCTATCAGTGGCAGAGCCAGGATTCAAACTCAGCCCCACATGGCTCTAGAGCTAACACCCTGTGAACTGCAGACTCTGCTGTGTCAGTACAGTAGCCACTGGCTACACGTGGCCACCAAGCACTTGAAATGGAATAAGAATTAATTGAGATGTGTTCTGAGCATAAAGACACATCAGACTTCTAAAAGTTGGAACAGAGAAAAAAGAAAGATATTTCTGATCATATTTTAGTATCATGTGCCAAAACAATATTTTGGATAGGTTGAGCTAAATAAAATATTTTTAAAATTAATTTCACCTGCCACCAGAAACGTTTTAATTATACATGTAGCTCACATTAAATCTCTACTGGGTAGTGCTGATCTAGTCCTATTTGACTCTGAAATGAATTGTTTGTGTTTTTTTCCTCTGATGTGAATCAATAGCCTCCTGTGACAAAATAAGAACACTAAGAAAAGTGGCAAAAAGAATCACATTAGAAGCACATTGTGCCAGCCTGAACTTCAAGGAAGGGAGAAAGTGTTGTCCTATGAGGGGCGGTGGAGGTAGGCATGCTTAGACAGGTGACATAGAAGGACTTGTGGGCCGTTTTCACTACAGGAGAGGTTCTTCTGTGAAGATCAAATAAACCTGTGCACACAAGGATGGGCCAGTCACGGGATTCACTGGTTACTGAATCGCTGCTACACGAAAGCCTCTCAAATCTTGGCTGGATTCACAGAGGCTCACGGTTATTTAGTAACTATGACTTTCACTCCCTACTCATCACAAGCTCCCCTGCACGGAAGTGTGGAAGAGGTAGGAGTAGAACCCCAGAGCGCAGAGAGAAGGCAGTGCCCCCACAGATACATGTGGCCCCTGGGCTCTAGAGCCCCAGAACGCTGTGCCCCCCCCCCATCTTAGAAACCTGAGCTCACACCAAGGCAAGGCTGGAACGGAGGACATGTGAAGGGAAGTAACAGCCTTAGGTATATTGGTGCCAGATTGTGAATGTCTTTGGAGTCTATCCTAAAGGAAATGGGAAACCACTGAAGGTGCAGCAACGGGAGGCAAATTAACATCAGGTTGGCAAGAGGGACAGCATCGTGGAATTTAATTGAAAAAGACTGAAAAGTCTGCTGGTTCTCCAGGAGCGTGTGCCAAATGTGACACTTTAGTAAGATGGGAGACTGCTACAGACTGCCAGAAGGGGCTCCGGGGAGACTTCTAAATCCTTCCTCTAGATGTTCAATTTCACTATAAACCCGTTTCTAACGTCCTTTCCATTTCTGAAATTCCCTGACCCTGTCATGCTGTGATGTTGGGGCTTTTCTTTTTCATCTTTCCACATGTTCCTGAAGAGCAATAGCTGATAGAATATTTACTGATTATATGTAAGCCATAGAATATTGCACATAGTGTAAGTATGTTATAATAAAAAGAACCATCTGAATGCATGATAAATGTTTCCTTTCTAATCATCCTAGCTACACCCTCTGTCATGTAGAAGATAATACCACTTCCATTCTATGTCCCAAATTAAGTAGAATTGTCCAAAATATTGCAGATATCAAGGTCATTATGCTAAACTACATTGGTTTTAACAAGACAGCTAAGAATGGAATGGTGGTACATGTCCTCTAACCTAGTCCTTGAAACTATCCCCATCAAGTTTCCAAAGTGGTTTACCAGTCTTCTAGATTGTAGTCTTCATCATGACTTTCTCACAACCATATTCATGGTGGATGGCATTCACGGGGCATGAGGAGCTGGGCTCCTTTCATACATGTTTTTCTGACACAGCTCTGCAAAGTGGGTCCTAGTGGGTGTTCACTGCACTGATAGGAAAACTCAAATTCACAGACCTTGTCCCCCTCCTAGAAGGGCATCTCTCCAGATCCCATGGTTTTTCCAGGACCTCACGCCACCTCTTAACACTTCCAAATAGAAATTCAAACATCGGGAGTTTCCAGATGTCCCTAACCTTACCCTGAATTCTCTCAAGTCTAAAACACTCTGCTTCTTCCACCATTCTCCATGATTCTGAATCCTTTCTCTATCCCAGTCACCTTCTGGTGACCATTCCCCATCTACCCAACACCCTCTACCCCAGGTACTACTATTGTTGATCTAATTGCCATTCATTCCATATCTTTATCAAATTTATTGACAGGAATGAGGAGCAAAACAAAAGACACCGCAGTATGGGTATTCAGCTGTGGAGTCTGGAATTCCTAGGTTCCAGGGTCAGTTCTGCTACCTGTGAATGCTGTGATAGCGTCAAGTTAATAAAAATGGCTGGGCCTCAGTTTTCCCACTTGTAAAAGGACAGTTATCTGTGCTCCCTCCCAGAAAAGTAGAGGTACAGGAATAGGGCAACTAAAGAAAAGGCCAAATCAGGCAGAAGCAGGAAGTGACCTTGTCTGGAGAGAAGACAATTTCAAGTTATGGTGCACTACAGAAAAGGTGGTATAATATAGCATTAAAGCATGGATTTTAGAGCCAACAACCTTTGATTCAAGTCCTAAGACTGCTTTGATTTCTTCCTCTGCTTAACAATAATATTAGAAGTGTCTACCCCACTTAAAGAAGCTACTTATGGATCCTGGCCAGAAACCCGGTTAAAACAACACCCAACTTTTCTGAGATAATTTGTTAGTAGAGGACGTACCTATAATTCTAACACAGTCTTCAGTCCTTGGGAAGGCTAGCCTCTCAAAGGTTTGTTTATTTATTCATTCAAAAAATACATGTTGAGGGGCATCTGGGCGGCTCAGTTGGTTGAGTGTCTGACTTCAGCTCAGGTCATGATCTCATAGTTTGTGAGTTTTAGCCCCACAGCAGGCTCACTGCTGTCAGCACAGAGCCAGCTTCAGGTCCTCTGTCCCTCTCTCTCTTTGCCCCTGCCCCCACTCATACTCTTGGATTACATCAATGAACACAATATGCCTGATCTCATGGAGTTTACATCCTATAAGAAAGCAGTAGATAATAAGTAAGCAAATCATATAGCATATCAGAGAGGATAAGTTAAGTCCAGCAGTATAAAAAGAGGAGAAGACAGGTTGCAATATCAAAGAGAGCAAAGCTAGACCTCATGAAGAAAATGACATCTGAGCAAAGACTAGAAGGAGAATACTAGAGGGAGAAATATTTCAGACAGAGGTGCTTAGCAGTGTGAATGTTCTCAGTGCATGCATACCTAGTGCCCCAGAAGAATAGCAAGGAGGCGATAGGGAGGCAATGAGGGGAAGAAGATAGGTCAGAGAGATATGGGGACCAGATTGTGGAGGGACATGTGGACAACTGGAAATATTTTAGCCTCTGCTTTCAGTGAATTGAGAGGCACTGCAAGATTTTAAACAGAAGAAGGCCATGAGCTCTCTGATATTTTAAAGGATCATTCCAATGGTTCTGTTGATGGTAGCCTATAACAGAGTAAACCAAAGCAGCTTCTGTTAAGAAGCTCCCATAAGAGGGGCACCTGGATTGGGTCAGTCAGTTAATTGACTCTTGATTTCGGCTCAGGTCATAATCTCACAGTTCATGAGATCAAACCCCATGTCAGGCTCTGTGCTGACAGAGGTAGAGCCTGCTTGGGATTCTCTCTCTCGCTTTCTCTCTTTCTCTTTCTCTCTCTCTCTCTCTGCCCTTTCCCCACTCACACATGTGCTCTCTCTCAAAATAAATAAATAAATAAATAAATAAATAAATAAATAAATTTATTTTCTAATAAAAATAGAAGCTCCCACAATAATCCTTAGTTACAAGCATGCTGTGTCTTCAACCAAAGAACAACAGAGGAAAGGTAAATAATTAGATTCTAAACAGTTTTTCATTTTTCTCTTTTTTTATGGTAAAATGGCATAACATAAAATTTATCATCTTCACCATTTTTTTATTTTTTTTATTTTTATTTGAGAGAGAGAGAGACAAAGTGTGAGTAGGGGAGAGGTGCAGAGGGAGGAAGAGAGAGAAACAATCTCAAGCAGGCTCCATGCTCAGCACAGAGCCCGACATGAGGTTTGATCCCATGACCCTGGGATCATGACCTGAGTGGAAACCAAGAGTCAGACACTCAACCAAGTGAGCCACCCAGGTGCCCCACATCTTCACCATCCAAAAGTGTATGGTTCAGTGATATTAAACACACTCACGTTGTTGTACAACCATCACCACCATCCATCCCATAACTCTTCATTTTGTAAAACAAAAACCTGAACATCCTTTGAAGGTAGAGACAGCCAGATTTCCTGACAGATGGTGGATATTTGATCAGATATCATAAGCATATCCTTTTTTGAACAAAATGTGGTCCAGGTGTTGACCACTGGGCTGTGGACATTACTTCTGTCAAACTGGCCTGTTGGAGATGTTTCTATAAAGAACCCAGGACTACTGGGCAAGCAGCTGCTTGTTCAGGTTGTTGAGTGTAGCAACCTCTTGTCTAAGTACATTATCCTATCACCCTGAAGGTTATAAAGGATTTCCCTTACACATCGTTGGAAATTGTCACCAAAGGAGTGTGAAAAGTTGGAAGCAATCTGTTGGATCCAGGAGTCATAGCTGGTGCATGGACAGCTAGGGGACGCTGAAGCAAAAATTCATCCTAGCAATTAGGGCTGCAGTGGCTGAAGCCAGGCCCAGGGCTGAGGGGAGATGGCTCCCCCCAAGGCACTGCACCCTCTGGATATGGTCTGGAATAGGAGAGCCACAATCACACCTCCCAGGGTTCTCAAGGACCCACAGCACATCAGCAGACCTTTGGGCTACTCCTCCTTCTAGCTTACCTTCTGCTTATGTATACATTCCCAAAAATATCATGATAATCTGGAGACCATGGAAGTCCTGAAGGACTATTCCAGAGGGGGTGACAACACTTTTCTGTAAAAGGCCTGATAGTAAATATTTTAAGCTTTGTAGCCACATGTCACAAGTCACAAGTCTTTTGATTTTTTTCCAGCCATTTAAAAATGTAAAAACCATTCTTACCTCGCTGGCCAAACAAAAACAAGCAGTGGCTGGATTTGGCCTGCCGGCCATAGTTTGAGGACCACCAAACTAAACCATGTATCTCAGCAGGGCCTCTTGGGCCACCATGGCAGTCTCAAGGGTGAAGTCCCACTGTCCAGCTCTCCAACCACCTCCCCTGTCCCCTACAGTGCAGCCAGGCTGGGCACAAAATTTTGAGGTTATGCTCACCATGGTCATCTTTCTGCTGTGGCCTTAGCTTAGCCATGACTGCTTAACAGGCATGTGCCAGGTGTGGGCCCCCTGCTAAGTCACAGAGATGCTGCACAAATTAGAACAAGGGACCTGCTCTTCACAACACTCTCCTGCCATCTACTGGAAAAACTGTTATAATAACAAACAGATCGACACCAACTATGAATTTGAGTAGCACCCCCTTAGTGTTTTGCAATGATCTTTTGCTCAATTTAAGCAGTGGCCCTGAGTTCAGGAAATATAGAAGGGGAAGAAATTAACTCACAAGAGTTCCAGAAGATATCACGTAAATGACAAAAAGATCTCTGGTCCACAACTTTCTGGAATATGTGGGATAGGAGGCAGATGGGAGAAGGGAAGCAAGAGATGTCATTGCTGTTGTCATCCAATCTCTGCAGGAGGAGACTGGAACTCTGTCCTACACTGAAGGCATCCTATAAACAGAAAGTCTTTCTCAGGTAAATGGGAGTCCTACACACTTGCTTGGACTCTGAAGAGACTGAGAAGAGAAGAGACCATCAGCACCTGCTAATCTGAACACGCTTCTAAGGGGCACACAGCACTGAAGTTCTATTAGTTTTGAAAGACTCCAAGCTGAGGGCCAGGAAAACCTGAGTAAGGCTAAGCTTTTCCACTGACTCTATGTATGACCTTGAGCAAGTACCTGGCCTCTTTCTGCCTCAGTTTCTTGGTCCTTTTGATAAGAATAACACTACTAATGATGCTATCTCATAGAGATCATGTGACAGTGGTATGCACTCCCTTTGCACAGCATTATAATTAGAATGTGCAATCCAGTGACCAAAAGCCTGGAGTGAAAACAGGAAGTAAATGGAAAAGGTCTGGTTCTACTTAAATGAAGTGTAATAGAAAAACCGGGAAACACTGCAAGATAGGAGATAACATGAGTCGAGGCTTTCAGGACCTAGCAACAAATCCCCAGGTGTCTAAATGAAAAAGGAAAAGGGTCAGAGACGGAGACCAACTCATATTTGCAAAGACTATAAGGTCTGCCATCTCTAATTTAAAACCAAAACCTTTGCTATTTACTCTAGGGAAGATGGAAAGAAAGAAACTGGGGGTGATCTGTTTCACCCTGCCCCAGAGTCTCCTGAAATTTCCAGCACTCTCAGGCAGGGAGAGAATCCAGGTCAAGAGTTCCCACAGTAAAACAGGTGTGGGGACAGCGAAGGCTCAGGAAACCCAAGGAGCATGTCAGATGGAACCCGAGGCGCCTGGGATGCAGAGAGCCCCATGTCAGGCCTGGGGTGGGGAGCGAGCATAAAGTGCAAACATCAGACCCAGATCTGGTAACAAAACTGTCCGAGGAAGAGCCAGCGGATCCCAGTGTTGTGACAGCTGCACAGGGGCAGCTCAGCACCGGGGATGCCTGTGTGGGGACAATGGGTCCTTTGTGGGTGCAGGGCAGGGGGGTAGTGCAAGAGGGCCTCTCCAGGACCCCAGGAAGGGAATGTTGCATGGGAAGAACTGAGCATTACAGTTCACCAAACCCCATGTTTACCATGAATTGACAAGGCCTTTGACCAGCTTTAAAAGCCACTTTCCATCTCCTCATCCACATACCATAACTAAAGGTCCATGTTGAAGCTTCTGTCTGGAAGCAGGGGGTTTCTCTGGGTCCAGCATGTTGTAAATACTGTCTCCTCCTTAGAGGCCAGAATGGCACTCAGCAGACACACGCCACACAAAACATAGACAATGTCCAATCCCACTCTGGCCTGAATTAGGAAGGCAGGAGACCCCAGGGGCTCACCAGCCATGTTTTCTATAATTCTCTCAAGAGAATCAAGAGCAGGACTCAAACCCTCCTCCTTTCATCTCTCACTGCTCCCATCCCTCACCACCCTTCACCACCAGCAGCTGCCATGAGACAGGTCCACAGGGCACAGCTACCCTTGGCCTCCATGACTCTGTCCTCAGGGAGTGGGCACTGTGCCCTATGCTGCTCCTCACCAAGCCACCGGCACAAAATCCATCCAACCCCCTACACCCCACCACAACTGGAGCCCAGATTGTAAATTTCAGAGAATTTGAAGAACTTGGAGTGAGCCAAGGGAGCTATAACAGAGAATAACTTAGAAGTACGCCCACATCCGGCCCCTAACTGACACTGTCTGTCCACTTCACTCAAGCTCCTCTGCATGGCCAGAGGTGACCAGCCACCATAGCTAGTAAGGCCATGCTTTGGCCTCCATCTGCCACTCATGTGGAATGTTTCTCAATTTGTTCAGAATTCAGACATTTGGGATACCGGGATCTGCTCAGAGACCCCAACAACTCTCAAGTCCCATGTCCTGCCCCAGGATCCACCACTTTCCAGGATGATTGACAACAAAGGCCCATTCTCTTTAAGAGAAACCCACTCCACTCAAGGTTGAGCCTTGGGGTCTTGACCTGACAATCCACCATGAGGCACAGAGGATGGAGTACAGATATAGATGATGATGATGGTTGGGCGGAAGTGCTCCCTGTGGCCCAAGGGCCTTTCCCTTCCCCAGAAAAGTAGACATAGATTTGCCCAGTGCTTTGGGGAAGGAGAGTCAACTGTGGAATCAAAAAACATAGACAACACGGACTTAGCTTCTTACTTTAAAAGGTACTATCCAGGTATGAAACCAAAGATTTGAAAAGCAATGAAGTAGAAAGATACAGAGTTTTGTTATCCACCACCACTACCATCCTCATCCTAATGCATCCATATATGTAAAATGAAAAGCTAAGGATGTATTTTCTTTATATATATATATATAACCTACTGTATGTGTCTGTGTGTATCAGAGTGCACAGTGTGTGTATATGTGTGTGTCAGTATGTACCTGTGTGTGTATCATTGTCTTTGTGTCTCTGTATGTGTGCATGAGTGTGTGTGCACCCTTCAAGCTGGGGAATGGAAGGCATTGATGGGAGAGGAAGCATAATGCTCAGTCCCAGCACTAAGTCCACACTTCTCTCCCCTTTCCTCCATGGGCTGAGTGGACACACAGCATACTGAGTGGGTGATAGACACAGCACAGACTGTACTTGAAGTCTGAAGCTCTGATCTAAAACTGAAACCAGAGAGAAGTGGTCTGAGTATGTCTAGGCACCAGAAAACCCATAATAGCCCCACCTGACTCACCCAACAGGCAAGAGAGGCAATCCTTAAGTTCCAAAGGGACCAAGTGGCACTTGGAAGTTAGGTAACCCAGGTGGATCTACTCAGAGTCTTGCAACTGGAATGTGGGTAATTGCATCAAAGAACCCACTTGGAGAGCCTCACTGTCCACTGAGGCCCAGTGGAGATTCTGCTACTACCTCAGTAGATCTCTCTGCCCAGGGAGACAAGGGACCATAGGCATCATTCCCAGAGTCCTGCCTTGCCCTTTTGTGGGTGGCCCAAGAAAATATTAAACATAAATTGGAAATAGGCAGGGATCAGCAGAGGCCCCAGAGAGACCAAGGCCTTAGAAGGGGCTGGCCAGCCTGTGGTTCCAGGGAGATGGTTGTGTTCAGCCCTGTGCTCCTTAGTAAGAATGAGTCCAAGGAGACAGTGAGAGGGAACCAGTGAGTTTTAAACCTAAAAACGGTTGAGCAATCATTAACACAGCAGAGTTAACCAGGAAGTGGTGATTTATCTGTATCAGGCAAAAAAGATTAAGAAACTAAACTAGAATTACAGGAAATAATGGCAGTGTCATTTCTTTTATAACGGAGTCTGAGAGCTTTGGCCCACTACAAAGGCATTTCCAGCATTCTGCCAGTCTGTTTAATTGGCACCCTGAGTAAGTCCCCACTGAGAGGCTGCACCAGGGAGAATCCACCTACCCTGCCCATCCCTGAAGGCCTGTCCCTGCCCATTGTCACACACACATTGAACAGATGTCTGAAGCAAAGGAGAGAAAGCAAGTTCTATCGAATTCGCATAATTGTAATCTATGCTGCTGCTGTTTTTAAAGGATTCCTTCAGGCTCAAATGATTCGCGTGGAGTGAAAGTTAATAAACTTCAGACCAAAAAACGACTGCTCCAAGCTTTCGGACGATTCTGCAGTGTAAAGAAAGCCCAGTGCAGTTGGGAAAGGTTCTTAAGCGTGCCTGCAATGCCCTCTGCTGGAAACTTCCAGCACCAACGCGCCGCGGCCGTGGGCTGTCCGGGCGCACCACGAGAGGGCTCAAAGATGCCCAGGTGTCTGTGCTTACCGCATCACCCCTCGATCTTCACAAAACACTTCCAAGGCGGCCTTCTACTTAGCGCCGGTCTTAATTCTTGGAAATCGCTGCATCCGGACGCTGACTTGGGCCCGGCGAGCTGCCCTGGGATCCCCAGCCGGACCTGCAGGCCACAGAGCCCGGACGGGCCTGCTGACTGTAGGTGCCAAGTCTGGACCAAAGGGAGATTCAAGGAGGTGATATGTGTCTCCAAACAAGGATGTTTGGTTTGCTGCCACTGCAGTCCCCCGTGGCTGTCCCCTCTGCCATCTGCTAGCACATCAGAAAGAGCGCCTTCCATGGCAGAGAAGGGGACCCCTACACGACATGGCTTCTGAGCCCAGGAAGTCACTAGACCCAGGTTAGGAAGAGGACCCAAAATCTCTGATTGGGCAGCCTTGCCTCCTGAGGGGAAAGGGCAGCAGCAGAAGCCACACAATCAGAGATAGTGTAAAATTGTGATAATCAGAAAAATACAAACAAACCTTTAGGAAACTATCCAACGTTAAACATCCCGTTTGAAACCTAAATGTCCAACAATGTGGGAATGGTTATGTTATCATTAATAATAGCCATTTAATTGAGGGGACCGTTTTTATTTACTAATGTGATCACACCGTGCCTTTAAAATGCACCCAAAAAGGGGCGCCTGGGTGGCTTAGTCAGTTAAGAGTCCAACTTTCGCTTAGGTCATGATCTCGCGGTTCGTGGGTTCGGGCCCCGCATCAGGCTCTGTGCTGACTGCCAGCTCAGAGCCTGGAGCCTGTTTCAGAGTCTGTGACTCCCTCTCTCTCTGACCCTCCCCTGCTCACGCTGTCTCTCTCTCTCTCTCTCTCTCTCCTGGAAATAAAAAATAAATAAATAAATAAATAAATAAATAAATAAATAAATAATAAAATGCACCCAAAAAAACAGAATGCTCACGGCAACGTCTGTTTGATAGGATTAGTAACGAATCTTTCCACTTTGTATTTTTCTACATTCTTATATTACAAGCTGTATTGTTCTTGTAATCCTAAAAACATCTTTACTTTTAAAAAGAACACTCGGAAATAAGAGACGTTATATGAAATATTAAGTTCCTCAAGAAGATACGCAGGTTAGTTAGAGTACTTGACCTTGGGCAAAAAGAGAACTCCATCTGCTTCCAAAGAGGTGGCAGGTGGCTCACATGATGCCCACTCTGGCAGCAATGGTACATGAGATGAGGGCTCATGCCTGACAGTTCTCACTTCCTCAGGAACAGGACAGGATGCCATCTGCTGAGGAAAGGGCTGCTGGTCGAGACAAGACAGCAAAGACCTGAAAGTGGAGCCTGAGGAGTGGCCAAGAGAGCTAAAAGAAGATGTATAGGGGGCAGGAGTCTAGTGGTCAGAGGTATAAATCAGCACTGGATGGCAGGTAGGGGCTGACAGCCCCACTCCCCTGGCTTTGGGGCTATGGGCAACCTCTTTATCATGGCTCCCCTGACTATTGAGGTTTGCCTTAATTTTTCTTAGCAATATTTTTGTAACTTTTAGTATACAGATTTTGGGTGTATTTTGTTAGGCTTCTTCCTAGATATTTGATGGTTTTTTTTTTAAGTTTATTTATTTATTTATTTTGTGAGAGAGAGGGTCGAGGAGGGGCAGAGATAGAGGGAAAGAGAGATTCCCAAGCAGCCTCCACACTGTTGGCGCAGAGCCCAATGTGGGGCTCAAACCAACAAACCGTGAGATCATGAAGGGAGCTGAAACAACAGACTGAGCCACCCAGACACCCCCTAGATATTTGATATTTTGATGCCATTGTAAAAAATACTTTATTTCATCTTCTAGTTATTTATTGCCCTTATGTATGAATACAGTTAATTGTTTATTGACTTTGTGTCCTGTAACCTTGCCAAATTTGAGTATTATTCTAGTAGTTTTATTTTTATATTCCATAGGATTTTCTACATACACACAAGCATACTTAGTCAAGATCTTGCTGTCATCGTCAAGAGAAGATGTATCTAAATATTATTAAAGGTGAACAGAAAGGTGCAAAGATCATAAAATGCATAACGACAAAATGCTGTGGGATGTCTAAGAGTTCTAGAGCCACTCGGTAACATGTAACCCTTAGGTTCACAACCAGCTTTGTTTTCCACAAAGTGAAACATAACTACCAGAATTAAGCTTCGCAGCTCCGTGACACCGGCAAGGTTGTTATTATTTGAGGCCCAGTGGTCTCAATGGTCTGCCCAGTGTTGCAGAATGATGGATCTATGCTGGATGCGAGATTTTTATATTTGTACACTTCCCACCATTGGGCCAAAGATGGTCCTTGGAAGTTATTTATTGATAAAAACCATTAAGCTGGAAAAGACCTTTGACAAACCTCCTTTCTAATTTAGCACTGCTACTCCAGAAGGATTGTTTGTGCTCTTGAGGCATAGACATGATCAGAGCCAGTTAATTATGCCCCTCTGGATTTCTGAAGCACCTTCAACACACAAAAGAGAAGCAAAGTCCCTCCCTCTCCTGCGCCCTTCAACTGGACTTGAACTACAGTCTGACCTAACATCTATTTCCTGTTCAGAAATCCAAATTTTTTCATGGAAACTATACCAGCTTACCAATTCATGCTATAAATTGCATGTTTTTTTCTTTCCCCACTAGGACCCTAGGATTCTCATTTTTCTATTCCCTCCAATGGAGAGTGAGCAAACCAGAATCTCCTTGATCCTTTCCAAACAATACCATTTAAGCCTTGAGCGGTCTGGCTCCCTGGGGTCTGTTTACAAAATTAACAGCCCAGAACTCATCCAGGACTTCCCAGGAAAGAAAAGGGAGAGAAAAGAAACTTAAAACTACTATGCCTTCCGGTGGTCATGAGAGAGACCGAACACACCAAAACATCAAATTTCCCAAAAGTTTTTATGTTACATTTAAAAACACTTGCTTAGCACTCTCCACAATAGCTAAAACATGGAAAGAGCCTAAGTGTCCATCAACAGATGAATGGATCAAGAAGATGTGGTTTATCTATACCATGGAATACTACATGGCAATGAGAAACAATGAAATCTGGCCATGTGTAGCAACATGGATGGACCTTGAGGGTGTTATGCTGAGCGAAATAAGTCAGGCAGAGAAGGACAAATNTAAAAAAATAAAAATAAAAAAAAATAAAAACACTTGCTTATAATTTTATAAAAGATATCTTTATGATAAATTATATCTTTATAAATGTTACAAAATAAATTATATCTATAATTTAATAATGAATTATATCTACTACCCTTTGTTTTTACTCTTTCTTAACTATAGTGCTATTTGTACATATTTGTTCTGTTTTTCTTGATCAGACTTTTTAGTGAGGTTTTTTTTGAGGTTTATAATTTTCAGTTTTTCTTTTGTAATTTTTTTCCTTTTATCAGTATTATTTTTGTCTTAGACTTCCTTGAATCCCCCTTTCCAAGAAATGCATATTAAATGTTTTGGATTTTGTTTCCTTTAGTGATGATAAGAACACTATATGTGAATTCTCTCTTGAATACTGTTTTGATAAAAATTACAGATTTTGGGGGCACCTGGATGGCTCAGTCTGTTAAGCATCCGACTCTTGATAGCTCTTAGGTCATGATATCACAGTTGTGAGATCAAGCCCCACCTTGGGCTTCACACTGGGTATAGAGCCTGCTTTGGATTGTCTCTCTTCTTCTCTCTCTACCCCTCCCCCCCCAAAATAAATATACAAACTTTAAAAAATTACAAATTTTCATATGTAGTGTTGTTATTTAATAAACAGTATGTTGCTATATTCCTTAATTTCCCACTTTAGCCAATTATTTACAGAGAATTGAGCACATTTTTTAAATTTTTATTTAAACTTTAGTTAGCTAACATATAGGGTAATAGTGATTTCAGTAGTAGAATTCAGTGATTCATCACTTAAATATAACACCTAGTGTTCATCCCAACAAATGCCCTCCTTGGTACCCATCACCCGTCAAGCCCATCTCCCTACCTGCCTCCCCTCCATCAACCCTTAGTTTGCTCTCTACCATTAAGACTGAGTCTCTTGTGGTTTGCTTCTCTCTTTCCTCTTTTTCCCCCCTTCCCATATATTTAGCTGTTTTGTTTCTTAAATTCCACATGAGTAAAAGAATTGAGCACATTTTAGGGGCGCCTGGGTGGCTTAGTCAGTTAAGCGTCCGACTTTCGCTTAGGTCATGATCTCGCGGTTCGTGGGTTCGAGCCCCGCGTCAGGCTCTGTGCTGACTGCCAGCTCAGAGCCTGGAGCCTGTTTCGGAGTCTGTGACTCCCTCTCTCTCTGACCCTCCCCTGCTCACGCTGTCTCTCTCTCTCTCTCCTAGAAATAAATAAAACATTTAAAAAAATTTAAAAAATAAAAGAATTGAGCACATTTTAAACGACACAATTTTGCAATTTCTATTGAAACATTTATTGTTATTAGTTTTTCTATATTATGGGAAGAGTTCATAGCCTTAAGATTTTTATCTTTTGCAATGTATTGGTTGTCTTCATACCATAATAGGTTATACTTAGTAAAAATTTCAGACGCTAGAAAGTCTTTTTTTTTTTAATGTTTTATTTATTTCTGAGAGAGAGACAGCATGAGCAGGGGAGGGTCAGAGAGAGAGGGAGACACAAAATCTGAAACAGGCTCTAGGCCCAGAGCTGGCTATCAGCACAGAGCCCAACATGGGGCTTGAACCCACAAACCGCAAGATAATGACCTGAGCCAAAGTCAGACACTTAACTGACTGAGCCACTCAGATGCCCCTAGAAAGCCTTTAAGACTCAGATTCTTGGGGAGAGGGGGCAAGATGGCGGAGAAGTAGGGAGCTCCGTACATTGCACTCACCCCCATGTCTCACACCGAAAATATCTGAAGCCATAGGAAACCTTACAGAACCCAAGAGATTGGGAGAAAAAGGACGCAGAATCCACTGAGAAAGCCTTCTAATGTGAGTGCAAACTGGGAAAGATAAAATCAGGCCGGGATCGGAGACTCCAGGGACGGGGGCGATCCCCCTCTGTGAGGGGTGAGAGGGGAAAAAGAGAGAGTCTGAAACCGCTGAAGACACGGTCCCTGTCTCTGGGAAACAGAAAAACCTCCGCTCGGGGCACAGTAGGACCGTGCATGCCAAATCCCTGCATGCCAGGTCCCCGCTCGCTGGCTCATCCCGGAGGGGCTGCGCGCGCCCCAGACCACTTCTTTGTGCTCCTGGCAGCTGGACGCTTAGAGGAGCTGCGCGCCTACCGCACCACTGTGCTCCTCACTGGCCGGACTCCTGGGAGAGCCGCACACGAGCGTACAGGGTCACCACGCTCCTGGCTGGCTGGAACTCTAGAGGGAAGGCAAAGAGCTTAAAAACTGGATTTTCCCGCGACTTCGTGTTTCGGGTGACAAGACACAGAGGGACCTGGTTTCCCTCTCTCCAGTGGGCCCGGCACGCCCCGCAGGCAGACCCCCGCCCAAGTTCGCCAACCCAACTTGGAGAGAAGGGAACAGCTATTCTGGCTCCACCCCCAGAGCTAGGCAAGAGGCTTGGAACTGCCCTGAGGGGATCGCCTGCGAGTTTGTATCTACGACAATTTCAGTGGGGCGTGCGGACTGGGATTTGGAAACTAGGCCTGGCCTGGGTTAAAGAGCGCGACCCACTTTGACTGTGCCCCTGGCACGGGGAGTTTACACACCCAAGAAAGCGAGGTGCAGCGCTTGGTTCAAGAAGGGACTGGAGCGCCGCCACTCTCCTCTCCACAACCGCTAAGGCAGATCTCCCGTCTGAGGCATTAGTTCACGCCACGCCCATCTCTGTTTGAGAGCTGCCCTCCCCTGTTGTTGTTGTTGTTGTTGTTGCACTGCATACACCCGGCTATTTAATTGTAGCTGGGAAATCCGGTTCTTTAAAGAAGCTTTAAAGTGTTCTTTGTCCATCGGTTTTCTTCTTTTTTCCTTTTCTTCTTTTGACCTTTTTATGTATTTTTGTATTATCTATTATTCGCCTTCCCTCCTCTGTCTTTTCTCTTAACTTTTGCGTTTTCCCTCTCGGTTTGCATGTTAGTTGGATTTGTCTGTGCGTTTGTGTGCCTCTGCTCCCTGTGTGTTTGTCTGTCTGTTTTCTTCTCCAAGGCTACCTCAAGAAAAAAGCCAAAGTACACACGGTGAAGAGTCCCAAATATCACTACGAGTTGGAAAATAAAATAACCAAGGCCTAAACAAGAGAGAACAAAAGATACCATTCAAAAAACAGTCTCCAAAAGGGTAGGTCCTGGACAGTCAGAGTTTTCTTGGGTACAGCAGCGCTCACAGGTGCAGAGAGCAGAACAAGTCTTTAAAACTAATAAGAGACAGAAAGCTAACTAAAATGACGAAACGAAAGAGCTCTCCTCCAAAGAAATTCCAAGAAGAATTAACAGCTAATGAACTGCTCAAAACAGATATAAGCAGCATAAATGAACAAGATTTTAGAACAATAATCATAAAATTAATCCCTGGACTTGAAAAAAGCATAGGGGACATCAAAGAAACTATGGCTACAAGCAACACGAAGAATAAAAATAGGCATGGAGAATTTAAAAATGTGCTAAATGAGATACATAATAAATTAGAGGCCTCCAATGCACGGATTGAAGAGGCAGAAAGGAGAATAAGTGATTTGGAAGACACCACTATAGAAAAAGAGAAAACTGAGAAAAAAAGAGACAAACTGATCCAGGAACGTGAAAGAAGAGTTGGAGAGCTCAGCGATATGGTCAAACGCAACAATATCCGTATCATAGGAATCCCAAATGAGGAAGAGAGAGGGAAAGGAGCTGAGGAGTCCTGAAACAAATTATAGCAGAGAACTTCCCCAACCTGGGGAAGGAAGTAAACGTTGAAATACAAGAGGCTCAGAGGACTCCCCTCAGNTGGAAGTCCTAGCATCAGCCATCAGACAACAAAAGGAAATCAAAGGCATCAGAATTGGCAAAGAGGAAGTCAAACTTTCACTCTTCGCAGATGACATGATACTCTACATAGAAAACCCGACAGACTCCACCAGAAGCCTACTAGAACTGATCCAAGAATTCAGCCAAGTTGCAGGGTACAAAATCAATGTACAGAAATCGGTTGCATTCTTATACACCAATAATGAAGCAACAAAAAGAGAAATCAAGAAGCTGATCCCATTGACAATTGCACAAAAACCATAAAATACCTAGCAATAAACCTAAGCAAGGATACAAGAGATCTGTATGATGAAAANTTTCTCACACCATACACAAAAATAAACTCAAAAAGGATAAAGGACCGGAACATGAGACAGGAAACCATCAAAGCCCTACNTGGAGCCTGTTTCAGAGTCTGTCACTCCCTCTCTCTGACCCTCCCCTGTTCACACTGTCTCTCTCTCTCCTAGAAATTTAAAAAAAAAAAAAATGAAAAAAATTTANGATGAGCACTGGGTGTTATATGGAAACCAACTTGACAATAAACTATTTGTAAAAAAATAAATAAATAAAGCTAAAAAAAAAGACTCAGATTCTCTCAGGTATTCTATTTTATTGTCTTGTAATATATACCTAAATTATACCTAATATATACCTAATTTTTGCCAGCTTGACTTAATAATATTAACTGAGAATGGTAAATTCAAGTTTCTAAAGAGCATATTTTGTCAAATACTCCCTAACTCTAAATGTTAATACCTTTACGTCAAAAAGTAACAAAGTTCATAAACTTTTTAAAACATTGTCTTTAGTAAAATCATATTTTTGTTAAATGCTGCACATATATAGCCAATTTCCGTTGACTAAACGATGCTTATTTAATATTGACATTAATGTCAGTGCTGTGTTCATATTTGATAAAGCCTTTCGGGCTTATTTTGTTTCAGGTGCCCCTACTGCAGTCCAGCGCATATCCTGTCAAGACAACCCAGTGAGTTGGAAGAAGCAAGGCACTTGGAATCAGAACTTGGCAGAATCCCAAACGAAGCACTTCATGGTTGTGAGACCCTGGATGTGCAATGGACACCTCTCTAAGGTAGACAAAATGCCACTGCCAGCTACATGGGATTGTTGTGAGGATTAAATTATATGTAACGTACATAAATGTCTACCGAGACACATCTGTTTCCAAAAGCATGAGACTTGGGACTGTTCCCAAGTCCATTTTGGGGAGCTTTTTTTTCTAGATTGAAAGAGGAAGCCCAAGAGGGGAAGAGGGACAGAGAAAGAGGGAGAGAATCTCAAGCAGCTTCCACACTCAGCAAGGAGCCCAACGCAGGGCTCAGTCTTACACCCCTGGAATCACGACCTGAGCCAAAATCAAGAGTTGGATGCTCAACTGACTGAGCCACCCAGGCACACCCATTCTTGGAAATTTTTGTGTAGTCACTATGGGTTAATATTTATTAGGGACCTAATATGCAGAATGAATTGTAATTTTTAGGCAAATCAACATTTTGGGACCTATCTTGGAAATCCAGGGGAAGAAAGGTCACACAGTGACAGAGAGGCAAGAGTGGAGGCAGCAGATCCAATAACTACTTAAGAATAACACTGGGAGGACAAGGTTTGTTGGAATGTGGGAGGTGAGAGGGGAGCTTCTCTCCATCGGAGGATGCCTACTGTGAACATTCCCAATCCATGCCCAATTTCTTATATACAGTCTTTCCTTGGGTATTTCTTGTCTTTAGATGAGTGAGTGTACCCCCATTTGCTTCCATCTTTTACTAACATTAAACAGGAAAATAGCTCAGTTCTGATTCTTTGGTTGTTATCCTCAAACAGCATTGGCCTCATTTAAAATATCTTAAAGTAGCAATAAACACACAAAATTCTATTCGCCCTTTAGGTAAGTGGAAAACTATTTTTGGTTTCTCTCAATCCATTTTCCCATTCCTTTCTATTATTTCATTACCTAGTCCACAGTCTTAAATGCTGCTTTAAAATTATATTATCTGGACAGCCTGGGTGGCTCAGTTGGTTAAGCATCTGACTCTTGATTTTGGCTCAGGTCATGATCTCACCATTCAAGGGATCAAGCCACATGTCAGACTTTGTGCTGACAGCCCTGAACCTGCTTGGGATTCTCTCTCTTCCTCCCCCTCTACCACTTTCCTGCTTGGGTTCTCTCTTCTCAAATAAATAAATAAATAAATTAAGAAAGATAATTCTCTTCTCAAATTTAAAAATAAATACATAAATTGATACTATCTTGAAGGTGGGTGAGGGGTCAGGTGAAATATGTGATGGGGAGTAAGGAGTGTACTTGTCATAATGAGCACTGGCAGATGTATAGAATAGTTGAATCACTATATTGTTCACTGGAAACTAATATAATACTGTATGTTAAGTGTAGGAAAATACTTTCCAGCAGCTTGTTTTATGAGTTAAAACACCTCATTTCAACTCCTAGTACAATAAATTTTATTTTAAAAGCATCCTAGTTAGTAAACCGGCAAGTTCAGAATCAAATACTGGAAAAGTCATAAACGCCTACCAACAGTTGTATCCTATACAATGGAATATTACTCGACCATAAAAAAGGATGAGCTCTATCATTTGCAATAATTTGGATGGACCTAGAGGGTATTATGCTAAGTAAGGTAAGTCAGAAAGAGAATATGATTTCACTTAAATGTGGAATCTAAAAAACAAATGAATAAATAAACAAACAAAAAACAGAATCAGACTTAGAAATGCTAACTGATGTTGCCCAAAGGAGAAGTGGGTATGGGGAAAATAGGCAAAGGGAAACAGGAGATACAGGCTTCTAGTTATGGAATGGATAACTCATGGGAATTAAAGGTACAGCACAGAGAATATCATCAGTGGTATTGTAGTAGCATTGTGTGGTGACAAATGGTAGCTACACTTATGGTGAGCATACCATAACATATAGAGTTGTTGAATCATTATATTGTATACCTGAAACTAATGTAACATTGTACATCATCTGTACTCAAATTAAAAAAAAAACAAATTTACCAACATTTGAAATGCCAACTATAATACTTTTTAATAGTTGAAATTTTTAAATAGTTGGAAGGATTTCAGAAATAAAAAGGACAAAAGCACAAATGATGTGTTCATATGTGCTCACTGGCATATTTTGCTAGATATTTAAATTTTTTAAATGAAAAATATGTTCCAAAATGCTATAGCATAAACCATTTTCTCAATGAGAATCCATTTCCATAGTGCTCTGAAAATAGCAGTCTGATAATATGAAGTATAAATTTAGCACTCACCCTACAATTTATCTTTTCTCTTGTTAAGTAAACACTAGGACTTCTGTTTTCAGAAATGGAATAACCATCAAAGTAAGCTTGAGTGTCTGAAAAATACTATGCACTTGAATGTGCCTGGTTTCCATAATGAAAAGATGCACTCAACTCACAGCAATTTTATCAGATTTGTACATTTGGAAAGATACTCCCATTACCAAACTCTGCACCACCACCACCTCTACTGGAATTAAGTAAATGTATTTATCACTAAGATGAAAGTTTCTAAAAGAAAACAACTCTATGTGGCTGCTCTTTAGGCTTGAAGAACTTAGATCTTGGTGAAGCATTCAAGAAATTTTAAAAGCTCTGGAATCTAGACAGGATACATGTGTGACCTACCAATAAAGGCTGCCACAGGTCATGATCAGGGTCTTTTAAGACAGTGGTTCTATGTTGAGTTTAATCTATATTTAGAAGAACTCTAATGTTTGTTATAAACCCTCAACGCAAGTAAGATAAGTTCAGGTCTGAAAGGACCAGCTCTGTCCTATTGTATTCTTACAAATGAAACGTGTTGAAATGAGGAAGGAAACTTTAGCTGGGGTGGACATGCTAAATATAAAATGACACTTTGCCAGTAACAATCTCTTGTTTGTCTTGGAAGAAGAATTATTTTTGTCTTCAAGTGCAAAGACTCATGGGTTTCAGATTCAACTTTCAAAGTCATTGCAAAACATTAGATCAATTGCAAAGCTGGGGGAACAGTCTACAAGACCACTTCACTTCTGGCATCAGTTTTAACTTTGTGGAGTTCCCAAAAACACCCTCAGTTTTGACAATCTGCTTCAAAGACTCAAAGAGGTTGGGGCGCCTGGGTGGCTCAGTCAGTTAAGTGTCCGATTTTGGCTCAGGTCATGATCTCACAGTTCGTGGGCTCAAGCCCCGCATTGGGTTCTGTGCTGACAGCTCAGAGCCTGGAGCCTGTTTCAGATTCTGTGTCTCCCTCTCTCTCTAACCCTCCCCCACTCGTGCTCTGTCTCTCTCTGTCTCAAAAATAAATAAATTTTCAAAAAATTTTTAAAATTTTAAAATAAAATCTCAAAGATCTCACTGGATGTTGTTGCACTCTCAAGTGTGGTGTATTACAGGGAAAGAATAGAGATTAAAATCAGCCAAAGGGAGAGCATGAGGCAGAGTCCAGGAGAAGTACCAAGCATGGAGTTTTCAGTTGTCCTCTCCCCATGCAGTCAGGACAGCATTGCTTTCCCAGCATTAATGTAATAATATGCACAGAGTATTGCCAACCAAGGAAGTTCACTTGAGCCTTGATGTCCAGAGTGTTTATTTGGAGTCCATCACACAGACATGATTTATTGTCCATGTGGCTGATCTCAATCTCCATGTAATCCAAAACTCCCACCCAATGTCACACTATTTCTACCTGGAGTGTCCAGGTCCCAACCTAAGACATCTAGTGTGGCAGCCCTCACTCAAAATCACATTTTTATACTACCTGGTATAATTGAAAGCTTCCAGGCAGATGAAGACACTATCAAGCATGACATTCCAAGGCTTAGAGGTCACCTCCTGGTCACCTCCCAAGGATAAAATCTTGCCTTTTGGGGGTCAGGGTTAAATTCTTTACTACACAGTAAAATCAGGTGTATGATGATTACAATTGCGTAGTTTATATTTCAAGAAATGTGTTTGTTCTGAAACATGGTTGAAGCTTGTAAAGCCTTTAAAACCAACAGTTGCATTTTTTACTTATTTTAAAATAAAAATCATAACTTTTTTACTTCCGTTATAGCAAATAAAAATAAGGCTAACTTTTAAGCTTTACTTAGAAAGAAAAATGAGTAAGAAGGAAAAAAAGAAGAGAGGAAGGCAAATCATTTATATGTCCTTACATTTATCTTGCATTTTAATGTCATCACTCCCAAAAGATTTTATTTTCTTCTTTAAAGTGGGGAAATGCCACAAATAAGAGAAAATGAATGGGACACAATGACCAAATGCAATATGGGATCCTTGGCTGGACCCAGGAACAGAAGACAAACACAAGGGGTAAAAGCAGTGAAATTTCAGGAAGACCAGTGGTTTACAGTAAGTGTTACTGTTGGGTATTATGGCCAATGTTAATTTCATGGTTTCCATTGTTGTTATTAATTCTCTGCTGTTATTATGAGGGAAAGCTGGGTGAAGGATAATATGAAAACTCCTGTATTGTTCTTGGAACTTTTCTGTAAGTCTAAAATTGTTTCAAAATAAAAAAGTTAAAAGAAAAAAAGTTTTAAATGATCTATCTCTGTTTATTCAAGGATTCTCTAAAATAATCATTTTAATCTTTTCAGAGGTCAACCAAGTCTTTGATGAAAAGTAAGTACTATCTGCCCTAAAAGTTCACTTATGCCATTTTGCAAGTTCACAGACCCACATGCGGCCCCTAGTGAAGAACCCCAGCCCCAAAGGCTGCAGCTAGGACTTGGGTGTGGCAGTGACACCCAACAGATTATCTGAGCAGAACAACTTCTATCTCTCCCTGCAGTCCCATGCATGCCTTCACCATCTGACTGCTTGGGAGGCCTTCCTACAAAATGGGCTGACAGAAACACAGTACTTCATGCTCCCCCTTGACAGTCCTCAAAAGGGTCATCATGAGAGGACTATACTCACCCACACAACAAAGGGCACTTCCTCTTTCTGAGCCACGTGGCACCATAAATATATCCTAAAGGGATCCTAAAGGCATCCCCACTAAGTGATACCAAACAGAATAATCATCTCTGGGCATTAGAGCCTCAGCAGGAAAAAATGGCCTGGCCCCTGGCACTGGAAATAGACACAAATATATACTGAGTATGAGACATCAATCTCCACCCCCAAACAGTCCCTCCCATCTTCTGCTAGATAAGCAACTCCATCAAGAAACTGAATGGAGAGAGGCATAACTAGTTACGTGGCAGAAATAAATGGCAAGACTAAAAATCTGTACAAAGAGCTTCCACAAGGACGAATGATTTACACTTGAATAGCTGTGGGACTTACAAAGTTACAAAAGCGAAGGTGCACACACTAGGCATCATTAATGCCAAATTATAGTATCAGGTAAGAATAGTGAGCTCAAACACAAGACATATTTGCTTGAAGTGACAGAGCAGCTGCAGAGGACAGGAATGGCTTGTCCAAGGAGAGGCCAGGATGACTTCCAGCCCTGAGAAATAGCTAGCAAGTCAAGAGACACTCGGATGGCTCTAGCTGAGAATTCAACAACTTGACCTGAGAATTGCACTGAAGCACAGATCCCTTTCTTTCTGATAGGGTCAGCTCCTCAAGCTTGGCCACTGCTCAATAGGGGCCTGAGAGACAGCCAGCATTCTGTCAAGCCCCAGCCTCCATGATGGACATAGTGGGATGGTTTTGGAGGGATGGGAAGGCTGCTTAGTTCAGTGAGTATACAGAATAGTGGGATGGAAGACATAAAACACAGCTGTTGACAAATGACTAAAGGGGCTTGCATTTTTGACAGGGACTAGAATAACACAGACGAGTCATCATGAAAATTGTTCTGATAAACTCTTGCAGGAAGGCAGATTCTACCACTCTAGACCCAAAGACTGCTCAGAACTATGGCAGCAAAGGAAGGACTTGAGCATCATGCCATCTCATAGAAACTTCTGGGGCATCCCCTCCCTTCAAAGAAACCACAAGTCCCTTGCAAGTCAATAATTCACTTTATAAACTAGGATGCTGCAGCTGTCATTCCACCTTTAGGTTACAATTATCTGATTTTTACCCCCCTGGGAAAAATATCCTAGACATAGTGTGTACATTTTTAGGACTTTTTGATACATATCACTAAATATCTAATCAGAAAGACTGTCTCAATCTACACATGGATGAAAATGTCCATTGCCCTAGTCCCTCCACAATTTTTGCCATTCAGTAGTTAGGGAAGAAAATTTCCTGTTTCACCTGGCATTTCAAAAAGATTAATAGCAAATCTGAGTGTTTTTATTTTATTCTATTTTTTTTCTTTTGTGAGGTGCTGTCCTTTGCCAGATTTCTTTTCTTTTTTTTTAATGTTTATTTATTTTTGAGAGAGAGAGAGATAGAGCACGAGCAGGGGAGTGGCAGAGAGAGAGAGGAAGACACAAAATCCAAAGAAGGCTCCAGGCTCTGAGCCCTCAGCACAGAGCCTGAAGCAGAGCTTGAACTCATGAATGATGAGATCATGACCTGAGCTGAAGTCAGATGCTTAACCAACTGAGCCACACAGGCACCCCTTTCCTTTGCCAGATTTCTAATGAAATGTTTTCTTTTTGTATGTTATCTTTAAATATGACAGTTACTATTATTTTCCCAGCTTGTCATATGTTAACTTCATAAATGGAGTTGACACACAGAAGTGTTGGATTTTAATACAGTCAAATCCAGCAATCTAATTCTTTATTGTTTCTACCTTTGTTACCATGGTTAGGAAAGCCTTTCCTATGCCAAGATTATAAAAATATTAATCCACATATTCTTCTGGTCCTTTTGTGGATCTGAGTTTTACATTTTGTATTTAATCCATCTGGAAGCTATCCTGGCTATAGTAAGATAAACATTTCACTTTATTTCTTTCCCAAATGTTTAGCCTTTTGTCATAACACCATTTACTGAATTATCTGTCCTTGCCTAATGTTTTGAAATGCATGCAAAGTCGGGGAAGAGTTCTTCGATAATTGTTCAAATCCACATTGCTGACACCATCACCTTGCTCCCCACACCTCCTGTTGAGTGTGGGTCTTAAGTTGCTGGTGGTGGTTGAAAACTGGGCCCCATTTAGGACGTAGGTGAAGATGCTCAGTGTCTGTCTAGGAAGCATTAGGTCTCATCAACTCCAGGTCTAACTGCTTTCTCTCCCATTTCCATTCAATATGCCCACTTTCCTGAGACTCCTTAAGAGAATGTATGCAGATTTGTGTGAAAAAAGTAACTGCAAGTCCTCCTTTACAGCCACCTTTTCCCACCAAAGCCTTGTCATCTACTTTCCTGGTGGGATCTGAAACTCATCCTAATGTCCACAGCTGATCCTGACCTCAACAGAACCAATATGCCCACTTCTAGGCACCTGGTGCTGTTTATCAGCAGAAGAAATGACTCCTGGGCCTGGGGCTTGGGAGGTGATGCACGCAACCCTGCTGGCACAGCCTTGGGAGAAAAGAAAGCAGACACTCATAGAACACTGTCCACTCAAACACAAGGTCTGGCTTTTGCTGTGTGCTTCCTGGGCTTCAAAAAAATAAAAGTATCTGGCTGCTCTGCAAGGAAAGAGAGAGACCAAGCAGGGATTTTGTCCTGTCCCCTGCTGCAATACCCCTTTCTCTCCCTGACTCTGGAACGAACGACAGAAGGAGGCACCACAGGGAGCTCTGCAGTGGTGCTGAGGGATTTTTCAGGAATAGGAGACATCAGGAAAGTTGCCCTTGCACACTGAGGTACCTCTCAGTGAGGCGAATACTGGCCCAGGTTTTAAGGAAGGTGGTATGTTTGTTTCTCAACTAGACTGTCAGCTCCCTTCCTAGGAGAAGGAAGTGCATCTTCGCTTTTGTGTCCCCAACACCCAGCACAGTACCCACTTAAAATGGCCTCAGCATGTGCTCACATCAGCAACACATACACGAAAATGGGCCCAGAATCAATGAACTTAAGTAATGATGTACTATTGGGTTTTTTTTTAATGTTTTATTTATTTCTAGGAGGGAGAGAGAGAGAGACAGCATGAGCAGGGGAGGGTCAGAGAGAGAGAGGGAGTCACAGACTCTGAAACAGGCTCCAGGCTCTGAGCTGGCAGCACAGAGCCCAACACGGGGATCGAACCCACGAACCGCGAGATCATGACCTAAGCGAAAGTCGGACGCTTAACCGACTAAGCCACCCAGGCGCCCCATATACTATTGTTGATTGGTAATGACTAACATTACTTACATTTTGTAAACTTTGTGAAATTAATTTTTTGTTCTGTTTTGCTTAACAGGTAGGTGGCTTTACCGCAGAGGACAAGACCATAGCAAGAGGAGACCAGTCTCCAAGTAGAAACTAGAGCAGGGAGGCTGAAGAGAGGTACAACGAGCAAGAGACCTCCAGGAAGAAGGAAAGCAAAGGTGATTCCAAGGAAGAAAGAGCCCCAGCAGCCTGAGTCCTCAGAAACTTGGCCATTCTTCCCTGTCCAAATTCCCTCCTGGGGAGGCCAGGATGCTATAAAAGTGCATTTGAAGGAGGCTTAGGGCATTTTTAGAAATCCTTTATCTCATAGATGCTCAAAAGCAATCTTGTCCCCTCAAAGTATCACACAACGGGACTAAGGACTTCACTGCCTATGTGTGAGTGGGCTCTTCATAGACGCCCCATTAAAAAAAAAAAAAGAGCACTTGCTCCGTGTGCTGATTCTCAGGGCTTACAATTTCTCCATGTTTCAGTCACATCTCCAGTTAAGAAGAAAAATCTCACTGGTTACCCTGCAAAATACGGTTTTCTCTCCATAATTCATAGGGTATATGAAGAATAACTTTTTCTGGGTTCACTCACATACCTGTCTTTGCTCTTAAGGAACAGAATGGGGGTCGCCTGGCCTGGACCCTGGCTCTCCCAAGAAACCCTCCTGGCACCTATCCGGCCACCTAACCATACCCCCGGGCTCCCCACCAGATTAGGAAGCCTATCCAGAGTCCTGTAGCTAATCAGTGGTGGAGCTGATAATGCAAACTCAAGACAAGTATTTTACTAAAGGGATTTGAAGGGAATAGCTCTACACCAGACAGAAGTATCGACCTTCCGGCCCCTCTAAATTCTTCGGTTGTATCAAATTCTTCCCCATAGTCTCTGCTTGAAAGAGCTGCTCCTAGCTTCAGAGCTGTAACTACAGAACACTTAAGTCTTTGCTCATGCAGAGGCTCAACACATAACGCCTAAGCACCCAAGGCTCTTCTCCCCCCAAGACTGTTTCCTTCCACGAATCCCTGCAAGAACCCCAGATTCCCGATTTCCTGGCCCAGCAGACGGCTTCCCAAGGCTGCTATTCCACGCCTAACTAATCTGAGCGGCTGCGTCTTGGCCAGTGGACAGGGCGCCTCCGCCTTGAGGCCAAAGGGTATTCGCCTGAGGAATCCGCGCGGGTCGGGACCTTCCGGTGCCCGAGAGGCAGGGCGCGCCGCCGAACTACGTTTCCCACAGTGCTCCGAGAAACCGGGACGACGAAGGCCCGGGACCCGGTGGGCAGGCTCGCGGGGAGCCTCCTGGGAGTTGTAGTTCGGTCGCTCGCGCCGGCGCTGCTGTGGGCTCGGCGCCGGCCTTTGTCTGTCTACGGGCGCGCGCCGCTGCGGTGAGTGAGGCCGCCGGCCGGGTCAGTGAGCCCCGGCAAGGCGGGGCCGCGTGGGCGGGCCGTCGCCCCCAGACCCTCCTCGGTCCCCATGGCCCTGAGCAGGCCTGGCCTGCCTGAGCCCCGAGGGAGGCCACCCGCGAGGGGAGAGGCGTGCGGCCCACAGAGAAGGGTCCAGCTGGATCGGAGAGTGGGGTGCTGAGGTCCAGCACGCCGGGCGGGCCCGGGGGGTAGCTGAGGCGAGAAGGGAGAGGGTGCCCCGGGGAGCCTCTCCGACCGCCGCTCCGCAGGGCAGAGCATGAGTGAAGGCCCCGCACCC
Organism: Crocuta crocuta; assembly: GCF_008692635.1. Lineage (NCBI taxonomy): Eukaryota > Metazoa > Chordata > Mammalia > Carnivora > Hyaenidae > Crocuta > Crocuta crocuta. The sequence continues at coordinate 9,421,909 of NW_027527853.1, read as the reverse complement.
TGGAGAGGCGGGAGGGGGAGGCCACAGGCAGGTGTGACCAGGGGCCTGCTGTTAGGGTTTCACAACACGATTGGAGGGGGGTGTCGGGGGACGCAATCTCTAGGGAGGGAGAATGGGAGAGAGATCAGACTTGTCAGGGTGGAGAATGGGAGAAAGGACAAAATGGATTCAGATATGTAGAGAAAAATAATCACCGTACTCTCATTTTCTAACCCTGAAACTATCACCCAAGAGGTTACCAAGACGGCAAAGTTTACCCCTTCTGTTAGGCCTCTCCTGAGGACTCTCAACATTAGGCCTTCAGTCTGTAGGTTATAGCAGAGATTGTTCACATTTGGTTCTTTCATTCTCCCAAGAGCTATGATATGACAGTGATATGACACGTGATATGACAGTGTTACTAACTGATTTAGTTTGTGAGAAAATAGTCAGGGCTGTTTGGTTACTTGCCTGCCCAAGGTTGTATGGTGGTAATGGAGAAGCCAAGGCAAGAATCCAAATTTCTCATGGCCTAATTCTGAATTTTTCAAAAGGATAAATTGCCTTTCTGATAGGAAAAGCAATGTTCTATTAATAAAGCTACTTCTTTAAAATCTTCTGGAAATAATTTCCTCAGATTTGTGGCCTCGGGAGAAAAATAAGACAATCTCCCTTTTTTCATCAAGAAGGTTCCTGAGACACAGCTGAGTTGTTAACTTGTTAGAAGATCTCAGCATTTGCAGAGGTAGAGCTATAAATTCTACCCTCTTGTTCTGACCAGACTATTTGCTGGATTCCCCAGGGACAGAGTCCAACCTTAGGTAGCAGTTTTCATGCCTATTCCACTGACTCTTGATGGATGTCCAGTTGCTGAGCAGTACACCTTGAACTAACAAATTAACATCCTGTAGCATCCTGGCCCTCTCAGAGAGGATTCCTTTGTAGCTTCTACTTCAAATTGGAAGTGAGGCCTCCAAATACAAGTTTTAAATGCCTCTCCAGTCAAAATAACATGTAGCAGAATGTACATTTGTCAAGACCAAGTGCTGAGGTTAACAAAACAAAGCACTGTAGCATCACACTGCTATTTCATTAAATCAGTAGGCCAGCATTTTGATGAGACATATTAGACAGAAGTAAAGATTATACATTGAATCACTGCATAAAGTGTAAGAATTCGGTAATTAGGATACTAAAGTAAGAAGAAAATACTCAAAAAAAAAGGGGGGGTTAGAAAAAGACAATATAGAGCAAGAGGATTCCTAGGATCTTGAAGATGAGTAAAATCTGGTCAAGCGCTGTTACATTCTGTTCCATTTTTTTGTTGTTCCATTTTATAAAAAATTCTCACCAGCTCTTTAGTGATTAGAGAATTGTCTAGTGTAAGCATAGACATTGGATCTCAGAAGTCTTTAATTTGATCCTTTGCCCACCCTTGACTCCTTATTGGCTCTGAGAATTTGAGCAGGTTACTTATCCTAGTTGGAGTGCCTTGGCTTGGTTTTGGGAGTCTGAAGTAGACTTATCCAAGAATTGACAAGTATTTGCATGTAGAATTGGTATTCTCATATCTTGAAGAATAGGAGAGGTCAGTCTGGATCTGGAACCTCTAAATATTGCTAAAGGGTAAATATGAGATCCTTTGTTCTGTCCTTATAACCTAGGGGGAACAGGAGGGGAGAGCTAGAGCCATTTGCATCCTAGAACCAATCATGAAGGCTGAAATGTTGGGTTTTTTTAGATTCTGAATTCCTTTGGAGGCTTGAAGGGTAAAAGAGCAGGTGGTTAGGTGGGGGAAGGAAGTGGAAGATCCCAATTACATGCCAAGGCTAAAGTCCAAATAAGAGTGAACATTATCTTGGGATTGGCAGATGACTGAGGTATGTGTTTACTTTATGTATTCTCTGCTTTCCCACCTCGTGTTTCCAGTTTGACTCATTTATGTGTAGTCATGGTACCTTTTGGCCAGTTTTGCAGTTATGTTATAGGTGACTAAGATTATATCAGGCAGTCCAGATTTCCTCCATTTACTCACCCCAAACTGGAGCTCCTGTTGACTTTATCCTTCTCACTTATCAATTCTCCTGCCCTTTCCTGTTTTTTGTTGTTCTGTTTTTTGTTTGTTTGTTTTTTCCTTCTCAGGTGTTCAAGAACAGCCCATGGAAGAATCATATGAAGAGGTGGTGATTAAGGCCATACAGCAGGCGTGGACATGTTTGGATTTCCAACAGCTACCCTGCTGGACTGTCATGGAAGATATGCTCAGAATGTAGCATTTTTCAGTGAGTGAGTCGGTTGATCGCTGAGATGCCCTCAGCTCACAATATTCAGTGTCCCTGTCCTCAGGCACTGGTCGGCAGGTTGAGGAGGCAGAGGAGACATTTCTTTGGAGGAGTTCACTGTTCCTGGGGATTACAGGGAAAGCTTGCAAGCTAGAATTAGAAATAGCAGTAGAAATAGAGCAAGAGAATGGTCTTGACATAGAGGCAGTTTTGAGGTAGTCTCTGAGAAAATGAATGAGCAGCTTTACATCTCAGCACAATCGTTGAATAAGGGTAAGGCAAGATAACAAGGAGAAAATCTTCCTAGGATGACTCCAAGAAAACTGTTAATAGTGATGAATGGACCTACACTTAAAGTGCAGTAGGAGTCTCTCAGAGGCAGAGCAATATGGAAAACACTGTCAGTCGGCATCTTCATAGGAAGTGTTTGAGAATAACTTCCAAACCAAAATTGATCTCAGTTCCACTGCAGTTTAGTAGTCTGAAATAGCATGGATTTTAAAGCGGTAGTGCCTTGGATCAGAATCTATAATTGTCCTAGCTTAAACTATGGTATCAGATAAATTATTTAATTTCCTTAAGCTCCAAGCTCTTCATCTGTCAAATGGGACAATAAACTCTGCCTTGCAGGGTTCCAGGGATTAGAGATAATAGATGTAACATACCAAAGGATATGATGCATATTTTCTGTCCTCATGGAGTTTACTCCACTGTCAAGAAAGCAGATTGGTACAGAGAAGGATTTCTTATTTATTGATCTCTTTAGGGCCCTGTACCTACTTTTCTACTTTTTCTTACTGGAGTGCCTCTGAAATTTTAAAGCTTTAGGCCCTACACAACCTGGATCCATACCTTTTTTAGGAGTCAGATAAAACTTGAGTATAGGGCTCTATTTGCTCCTATGTAGTTTTCTTAATTTTTCTGAGCCTAAGGCTACATTAAACTAAATTTAGAGACAATATAATACTATGGAGCATGCCTACATTTGAATCCCAACTTTACACTTAGCTGCAAGATCTTTGACAACCTCCCTATGCTCTCATTTCCTTATCTGTAGCAATCTCATAGGATTGTTTCCAGGATTAAATTATCTATGCAAAGTTCATAGTATAATGGCTGGCACTTAATAAGCACTCAAAGCATTGTTTCTTTTTTCCCTATTCTTCCCACTCAGCATATTGGTGCATCTTACATGACTTCCCTCTCATTTTACCAGATGTGATGACAGAAGCCCACCACAAATATGACCACTCTGAGGCCACAGGATCCTCAAGCTGGGATTTCCAGAATTCTTTCAGAAGGGAGAAGCTGGAACAAAAATCCCCAGATTCTAAGACACTACAGGAAGATTCACCTGGAGTGAGACAGAGGGTCTATGAGTGTCAGGAATGTGGAAAATCCTTCAGGCAAAAAGGTAGTCTAACCTTGCATGAGAGAATCCACACCGGTCAAAAGCCCTTTGAGTGTACCCATTGTGGAAAAAGCTTCAGGGCCAAAGGCAATCTTGTTACACATCAGCGAATACACACAGGAGAGAAGCCCTATCAGTGCAAGGAGTGTGGGAAAAGCTTTAGTCAACGAGGTAGTCTGGCCGTTCATGAAAGACTCCATACTGGACAGAAACCCTATGAGTGTGCTATTTGTCAGAGAAGCTTCAGGAATCAAAGTAACCTTGCTGTTCATAGAAGAGTTCACAGTGGTGAAAAGCCCTACAGATGTGATCAGTGTGGAAAAGCCTTCAGTCAGAAAGGAAGCTTAATTGTTCACATCAGAGTCCACACAGGCCTGAAACCCTATGCCTGCACACAGTGCAGGAAGAGTTTCCACACCAGGGGGAATTGTATCCTGCATGGCAAAATCCACACAGGAGAGACACCCTATCTGTGTGGCCAGTGTGGGAAAAGCTTCACTCAGAGGGGGAGTCTGGCTGTGCACCAGCGAAGCTGCTCACAAAGACTCACCCTTTGACCACTCTCTACAAACCAAGTTCTCTTTATGAATTAAAAGTACAAAATCCTCAGATGAAGCAACCTGTCCAATTCTGTGGAATGAATGGAGATTCTTTCAGAAAGACCATTGTTGGGTAGGGCATACTGACTTTTCTCCCTTCCCCCAAATGAGTATGAAAAATAAATGTCTTGTTTATTATCATTATCACATATGTTTCATAATTTCTGTCAGTTTATTTGGATCTGATTTCCCAAAGTAACTCCATTAATCTCACGCATAACTTGGAGATTGTTCTATGTATAACAGATACAGATTTTAAATTTGTAGTTGACATCGTTCGTCTTTTTTAAAAAATCAGCCCCTGGGGCACTTGGGTGGTTCAGTCGGTTAAGTGTCCAACTTCGGCTCAGGTCATGATCTCATGATTCGTGGGTTCAAGCCCCACATTGGGCTCTGTGCTGACAGCTCAGAGCCTGGAGCCTGTTTCACATTCTGTGTCTCCCTGTCTCTACCCCTCCCCCACTCATGCTCTGTCTCTCTGTCTCAGAAATAAATAAACTATAAAAATAAATAAATAAAAATCAGCCCCTTATGAATGCCAAGATCTTTTCTTTACGTATTCAAATAAATCTTGTGTTGGATTCAAAATCACTGGAAAGAATTCATCCCAAAAAGCTTGATAGCAAATCTTTATGAACTAAAGAGGTAAATTATATCAAAGGTCTCTGGACACAGAAATGTTTTAGAAATACTATGGGTTTGAACAGTGATGCAATTTTTTTTAATGTTTATTTATTTTTGAGACAGAGAAAGAGCATGAGCAGGGGAGGGACAGAGAGAGAGAGAGACAGAATCTAAAGCAGGCTCCGTGCTCTGAGCTAGCTGTCAGCACAGAGCCCGACGCAGGGCTCGAACCCACAAACCGTGAGATCGTGACCTGAGCCGAAGTCAGGCACTTAACCGACTGAGCTACCCAGGCACCCCAACAGTGATGCAATATTGCTCCCAAAATACCCTGATACCATTTGAAAAAGTATAGAAGAATGTTCATATATCCCAATTCATAATCGTAATAAACTGGATAAAACCCAACAATAAGTAAAGGTATAACATATTGGGGTATGTTCATATAACAAAATATGACTCAGCAATAAAAAATAACACAGCTGATACACAGCTGATATAGAAGAATAACACAGCTGATATAGAAGAATCTCAAAGCTTTATATTGAGTGAAAGAACCCAAATACACCAGGAAAAACTACTCTATGGTAATAGAAGTAAGATAGTGGCTAACTATAGTAGGAGGGGACTGGGTAAGGACTGACTTGCACGAGGCAACCTTATAGAATGAAAACATGCTCTTATTTCAGGTTTCAGGTGGTGGATGCCTGGGTCTATACAATTGTCAAAGTGCACTGAACTCAATACTTAGAATCTATGCATTTTCTTACATGTAAAGTATACTTCAGTAACAATGAGATATTTTAAAAACACTGCACACAAGTCCTTTAACACTAATCTCATGAAGAGATGAGGGTCTGTCCCCTCCACTTGAGTCTGGGTAAGCTTGTGACTGCTTCAAACAAAAAACAACTGATGCTACATGATTTCCAAGAATAGGTTTGAAGAGGTTTTAAAGGTGTGAAAAGTTTCTGTGTGATTCTCTTGAGACGCTTACCCTGGAGAAAACCAGCTGCCACGTGAAAAGTCTGTCTTGAGACCACTATGATGGACGGAGTGGCATATAAGTGCTCCAGTTGACAGCTTCAGCTGAGGTCCCAGCAGATAGCCAGCATCAACTACCAGCCATGTGAGTGAGTTACTATAGATGTCCAGCCAAGTGTAACCTGCAGATGACTGGAGCCCCAAGTGACATCTGACCAAAACTGTATCAGAGACCCCAGTAACAGCAGCCTTCCCAAATTCCTAACACAAAACCATGAGAGAAATCAAAAGTGATGGTATAACCACTAAATACTTAGATTATTTATTATACAGCAATAATAGAATGTAACGTATTTTTTAAAAGGATAAGATACTATGAAAAGAAAAGGAAAAATCTAGAAGAGCAACTTGATTCTTACTGATTGAACTGAAACAGGAAATCAAGATTTAAGATTCACCGGAAGGCTTAAGATTTAAAAGAAAACATTTATTGTGACAAAATAGAAGGCAAGATATAGATTAGTTAACCCAGATACAAGTTAATATGAAGAAGTAAATGCTAGTCTCCAAGAGTCCTGCACTGTAAGAAATTTATTAGATAGATACTTCAGTAATGAGGCAGTTTAAAAACACTGCCCACACATTCTTTCATCTCACAAAGAGATGGAGGTCTATTCCACCCCCACTTGAATCTGGATTGGCTTGTGACTGCTTCAAACACAAAAAATAGCAGAAGTGATGCTACGCCACTTCCAAGAATAAGTCTGAAGAGCTCTTTAAAGGTGTGGAAAGTTTCTGCATGATAGATAGAAATACACACAGACACAGCTATATACAGATATCTTAGAATCCAAGTTCTGCAGAAAAGAAATAAGTAAATAAAGAGTAAATAGGTCAGAAAATATAAAGGGCCTTTAAAAATATTCTTTCTATTTTTTGTACTGTGTTATTAAATTTCTTCAAAGATTGTTGGTGGCTTATATTATAGTAATAACAAAAGAGAGTTCCAGTTTAAGAGGACAGTGTAAGAAGATCCTGGACTCCCCTCTTCCCACAGATACACTTAATCTACAGCCACATATGGAACCATTTCCTCTGAATAAAAACTAGCTGAGTGACTCCTACATAAAACACAAATTTTAAAAACTCATATTTGAAGCAGATAGGAGAGGCTGAGACAATTTTGCCATAAATACTACCCCTAGTACAGCAAACCACCATCGGGAGGGAATACACAACCTGAGGAGCAAAGAGTTTAGCCCCACATTGGATACTCCGACTTTTAAGACTTGAGATAGGAATCCCCAAAATACGTAGTTTTAAAAATCAACAGGACTCACATTCATGAGACCCACAGGACTAGAGTGAACTGAAAAACAGCTCTTAAAAGGCTCTCACACTTGGGGCTCCTGGGTGGCTCAGTCAGTTAAGATCTCAGCTGGCATTATGACCTCATGGTTCCTGAAACTGAGCCCAGCGTCAGGCTCCACACTGACAATGCAGAACCTGCTTGCGATTCTCTCCCTCTCCTCTGTCTCTCTGCCCTCCCCATTGTGCACTCTCTTTCTCTCTCTCTCAAAATAAATTAACTTTAAAAAGGGGGTGGGGGGCCTCTCACACTTGGACTCACCCCAGGGAAAAGCACAAGAGGCAGCCAATTGAGAGGTGCACAGACTTCAGGTGAAAGAAGCATATTTTCGGGGCATCTGGGTGGTTCGGTTCACTGAGTGTCCAACTTTTGATTTTGGCTCAGGTCATGATCCCAACGTTGTGGGATCAAGCCCCGCATCAGGCTTGGTGCTGAGCTTGGAACCTGCTTAGGATTCTTTCTTTCTTTCCCTCTGCCCCTCTCCCCTGCTCATGCTCACTTGTGCTCTCTCTCCCTCTTCCTCTCTCTCTCTCTCTCTAAACAAATTGAAAACACAATTTTAAAAGAGGCGTATTTTCTTATCTAAAAGTGATGGCCTGAGGCACAAGTCTCTAATTTAACACACACCTAGAGGCCTTGCATCTCCAGAGATGGAAGATGGCTGACACCATCTCTGCACTCTCCCTCTGCCTCACTTCAGCTCACAGGTCATCTCCCAGAAAGGAGCTTATACCCTCCTCTAGCACACCCATTCTTGCAGTTCTGGCCCAGGGGGACAACTCTAGGGGTTTATGCTCATGGGTCCACTGAACTGTAACCAGTGTAGAAATAAGCTCTTTACTGGCTACCATCCTCAGGGCACAACAAGAGACAACAGAACAAGACTCGCAGTCTTTCTATGAAACAAGCCTATTAGCTTATTTTCATAGCTGTGGACTGAAGGGCAGGATTCTAATACAGGGAAGGGCACACTAAATCTCTCCAGAGACCTCAGAGAGGGGACGTTTACTTCATATTCTCCTTCTGCCGTGCTCCACAGCACCAGTATTACCCAGAAAGGTGCTCGTGCGTGTGTCTGGTGCACTGATTTTTATGGTTCAACATCCACAAATCAACGTGACACACCACATAACCAAATGAAGGGTAAAAATCCTATGATCATCTCAGTACAGAAAAAGCATATGACAAAATTCAATGTCTAAATCTGATAAGAAAAACTTTCAGGGTGCCTGGGTGGCTCAGTCATCTGGGCATCCAACTTCGGCTCAGGTCATGATCTCACTGTCCATGGGTTTGAACCCTGTGTCCAGCCCCGTGTCAGGCTCTTTGCTGACAGCTCGGAGCCTAGAGCCTGCTTTTGATTCTGTCTCTCTCTCTCTCTCTCTCTCTGCCTCTTCCCAGCTTCCACTCTGTCTCTCTCTCTCAAAAATAAATAAATGTAAAAAATTTTAAAAAAAAACTCTCAATAAATTTGGTAAAAGGAAACATGCCTCAGTAAAATAAAGACCATATATGACAGCTAACATTATATTCAGAGTAAAAAGCAAAAAGCTTTTCCTCTAAGATCAAAAACAAGACAAGGATACCCATTATCCTCACTTTTATTCGATGTAGTAATGAAAACCCTAGCCAGAACAATTGGGCAAGACAAAGAAGTAAATGGCATTTTATTTCAAATTAGAAAAGAAGCAAAACTGTCACTATTTGCAGACGATATGATCTTATATATAAAAAATCCTGAAGACATCACCAAAAAACTATTAAAACTAATAAATGAATTCAGTAAAGTTGAGGATGTAAAATAAATATACAGGGGGTGACTGGGTGGCCCAGCTGGTTAAGCATCTGACTCTTGATTTCAGCTCAGATCATGATCTCATGGTTTGTGGGTTCGAGCCCCACATCAGGCTTTGTGCTGACAGTGTGGAGCCTGCTTGGAATTCTCCCTCTGCCCCTCCCCCACCTTCCTCTCTATTTCTCTCAAAATAAACTTTAAAAAAAAAAGGAAAAGAAATATACAAAATCTGTTGCCTTTCTGTACACTAAAAACAAACTGTCAGAAAGAGAAATTAAGAAAACAATCCCATTTACAATAGCATCAAAAAGAATTAAGTATCTAAAAATAAATTTAAAAAAGGATGTGGAAGACCTATACGCTGAAAATTCTAAGACATTGATGAAAGAAATCAAACAAGACAAATAAATGGGAAGATATTCCATGCTCATGGATGGAAGAATTAATCTTGTTAAAATGTCCACACTACTGAAACCAATCTACAGATTCATGAAATCCCTGTCAAAATTCCAATGGCATCTTTCATAGAAACAGAACAGTCCTAAAATCTGTATAGAACCAGAAAAGACCTGGAACAGCCAAGGCAATCTTGATAAGAACCAAGCTGGAGGCAACATGCTCCCTGATTTTAAACCATTATTATAAAGCTATAGCAATCAAAACAGTATAGTATTGGCATAAAAGACACACAGATCAATGGAATGGAGAAGAGAGCCCAGAAATAAATAAATGCATGGCGAATTAATCTATGATGATGAGGGGGATTAGATGGGTGAAGGGAGTCAAAAGATACAAATTTCCACTTACAAATAACTCACCCTGCCAAGGCACTCCCTTCATGGAGCACCCTGGGAACCCCCAACCAGTGACCCACCTCAGCTCCAGCCACCCTGCCAGGTCACCCCCCACAAGTAGCACCCCAGGAACCCTAGGCCCACGCCCTGCCTCTGCTCCAGGCAGCAACCCCTCCGCCATGGTAGTCCCCTGTGCTGAGCACCTCAGGACTCCTGGCTTATACTCACTTCAGCTTCAGCTGTCCTGCCAGGGCACCTTCTGCACGGAGAGCCCCAGGACCGCCCCAGGCTGCACCTGCTTCAGCTTCAGCTGTCCTGCCAGGGTGCCCTCTGTACAGAAAGCTTTACCCGAGGTCCTAGCCAGTATTGTCAACCCCCAAATTTGTGAGAAGGCTTTCAGATCAGTATTGACCAATAGAAATACAATGCAAACCCCAAATATATATATATATAACTAAATTTTCTAGCAGACACATTAAAATCATTTTAAATAAATTTAATATTTAATTTAACCTATATATCCAAAATATCATTTTGATACATAACATAAAAATGATTGAGATACTTTGTTTGTCATGCTATGTCTTCAAAATCTAACATATGTTTTACACTTATAACACATCTCAACTCAGACTAGCCTCTTTTTAACTGCTTAATAGCCACTGATGGCTACTGTACTGTGACACCCTTAAATGATTCAAGCATGCAACTGTTAAGTCAATGCCAGCCTTGAGTCTTCCAAGCTGAGACCCAAACTTCATACAGTTAGAAAGTTGTTCCTGGTATGCTCTTTCTGAGTTCCTGATACTCACAAAGTCTGTGAGCATTACAAAATAGTAACAAAGTTTGGGTGGTTTGTTATTACCAATAGTAACCGGGATACCAGTCTGAAAGTTCTATAATTTATTTAAACATTTTCCTAATTTAGGTGTTTTTCCCACCTCTTTCTAGGATTTTATTATAAACAATGCTATGATGAGAAATATAATCTTTGTAAGCTAGCCTAATTATTTCCTTGAGAGTGGCTTTTCTGGGTCAATGGGAGCATATATTTAGATTTACATTCATGTTGTCAAACTGCTATCCAAAGCTTAACCAGTTTTCACTAATAACACACATATGCCCAACTGTGCTTCTAATTAATACTAACCTTTTTTAGTTTCTTGAGTCGAATGTTTAGTTCCTTTCCCTTCTAGTCTGTAAAACTCATCAATAATCTTGCTTTAGTTTATATTTTAAACTACCACTGATATATTTGTATTATAAAAGATTGAAGTAATGCACAAACTATATTAAAGGGGCCCTACACCATTATTTAATTTGGCTTTTTTCCCACTTCATGTCTTGGATATCTTTCCATGTCAGTTAAAAAATTGACCCATTAAATGTTTATTGATTGAATGATTGCCTTATAATTGTTATATATTAAATTACTGCACATGGAAGTCCAAAGAATGCACATATCTTCATTTAACCATTGCCCTGGTGATAGATATTATGGTGACTCCAGCTTTTCATTACTATACTGCTGTAAAGACCACCTTAACTCTTTATGGGTTTAAGGCGTAGAAATGTTAAGTCAAAGAGTAGGAGCTTTCTAAAAGTTGGTAGATACAATCAAATTATGCTTCTCATCACCAAACACTTCATTAATTCACAATTCTTTCAACAATATGTAAGTGTGCCTATTTTCTTGCACTCTCAAAAGACAAAATATTTTCTTTTTTTTTTTTTTATTTCTAGGAGAGAGAGAGACAGCGTGAGCAGGGGAGGGTCAGAGAGAGAGGGAGTCACAGACTGAAACAGGCTTCAGGCTCTGGGCTGGCAGTCAGCACAGAGCCCAACGCGGGGCTCGAACCCACGAACCGCAAGATCATGACCTAAGCGAAAGTCGGATACTTAACCGACTAAGCCACCCAGGCGCCCCAAGACAAAATATTTTCTATCTTATTAATTTTTGCCAAGAATGACAAAAAAATCTGCTCATTTTAAGTTACATTTCTCTAAAGCTGGTTATTTCTTTTTGACTATTTGTATTTCTTTTTTCCGAAAACTGTACATTCATATTCCAAGCCATTTCTCCACTGGGATTTTTATATTATTCTTATGTATTTTTATGAGCTCTCTAGATATTCTAAGTATTATTTGTTATATATGATGGTGATAATATTCTCTCCAAGTCTGATTGTTTTAACACTGTGAAGCTTATGGTCATACAAAAGCTTTTAGTTTTTATGTGGTTATTTATTTTATTTTTATGGTTTCTGAATGTTCTTATTTAGAAAGACAACTATGTTAAATTATAGAAGATACATTAATGTATGTGATTAAATATTTCAAAAACAAAGCCAAAATCAAAAGTTCACTTCATTGTACCAATAAAAGCATTCTTCTCAAAGATAAAAATTTTTGGACTTTATTTTACTAGATAGACCTTTTTGAATACATAGAATATATACATATAAACAAAAATAGCTTGGTTTTTCAAAATGTAAATTAGACCACAATATGTAGATTTTCTTCAACTTGCTTTTTTTCAACTTGAACAAGGAATCATGGGGACATTTCTATGGCTCTATATAGAGCTCTACTTCATTCTTTTTACTTGCTACCTAGTGTTCTATAGTAACTATTTCCATATTGATAAACTTTTAGTTTCGTCAAATATTTCACTAATACAATCCATACTACAGTGAACATCCTTCACAAGTGAGAAGTTCTCCAGGACAGAGGTACAAAGACTATTTTTGTTAAATGTGTGATTTGTTGAATGTCTCCTCTTTGACAGTCAAAAGGAATAATTACTTTTGCATGATTTACCACACTAATTACATTTGATGGCTCTTTCTCTGTTATGCATTTTCTTATGTTGTTTAAGGGCTGAACTCTGAGGAAAAGCCTTCCCACATACATTACATTCATAAGGTTTTTCTCCAGTATGGATTCTCTGATGTTCAGCAAGGCCAGAGCTATGTCTGAAGGATTTCCCACATTTCTTACAGTGATAGGGCTTTTCTCCAGTATGAATTCTCTGATGTCCAATAAGGGTTGAGCTCTTTGTAAAGACTTTCCCACAGTCATTACATTTATAGGGTTTATTTCCACTATGAGTTTTCTGATGTCCAGCAAATGATGAGCTATACCTGAAAGATTTTCCACACTTACTACAGTGATAGGGTTTCTCACCGGTATGCATTCTTTGATGGCTAACAAGAGTTGAGCTCTTCCTAAAGGTTTTTCCACATTCATTACACTGATATGGTTTCTCACCAGTATGGATTTTCAGGTGTTCCAACACAGTTGAGTTATCCCTAAAAGCTTTGCCACATTCCCTACATTTAAAAGGCTTCTCTCCGCTATGTATTCTCTCATGACGAGTAAGGGCTACATTCTGAGCAAAGGCTTTCCCACAGTCATTACATTTGTAGGGTTTCTGACCGGTATGAATTCTCTGATGACGTAAAAGGATAGAGTTCTTTCCAAAAGCTTTTCCACATTCATTACATTTATGAGGTTTCTCTCTAGAATGAATATTCTGATGATTAACAAATGTTGAGTGCTTCTTAAGGAATTTCCCACATTCAATACATCTATAAGGTTGCTTGCCTGTGTGGATTTTATGATGATTTAAAAGGGATGAGCTGCTCATAAAGGCTATCCCACATTCACGACATTTATGGGGTTTCTCACCAGTATGATTTCTCTGGTGGCTAATAAAGGAGGAATTATATTTGAATACTTTCCCACATTCTTCACATTTATAATGTGTCTTCTCTGGGGAACTTCTGCCCTCCCAGTCCAGGCCTCTCTCCATCATGTCACTTTTTGTTTGCTCTCCCAGATCAGATCCTTCAGAAGTATTTTGCTTTAGGGTGGACATCTTTGTTTCAAACCAGTACTCCTGGACTGAAAAAAAATTTTTTTTTAATTCAAACACTCTCTATGTTGAAATACTGAAAATGAGAGCTGCACAGGATAAGAATAATGTTCTATTCCACACAAGTAAGGGTTATGTAAAATTAATTCATCCCACTTGTGATTCTTGCTAAGAAAAGATGGCAAAACTAAAGATAAAAGTTATGTAGGTGTCTAAAGAAATGGCAGGAAGTTATATTATAAACTTTGTATTTAAAGAATTCAAGGAGCATCTAGGAAGTTGGCAAGTTAGGAAGGTAACACAGAACCCCCCTCCCAAAAATATAGATGAGAACGTGAGAATAAACACAAATTTGGAGAGAAAACCAAGTATCACAAAACAAATCACAATTGCTAGCACAATTCCTGTAGGGTAGTACATCTGAGAAGATTTTAATGTCTCCAAGAACTTAAGGATAACATTTCATTATGAGAATTTAACAGAGAACCAATATTTACTGTCTCAGAGAAAAAACAGACAAAATATTTAAAGAACAAAAAAAGTTCTCAGGCCAAAAGATTTTAGGCTTTAAGTTTTTAACATACCTAAAAAAGAACATACCAATAAAACTGTGATTTTTTTTTTTTTTACAAAGTACATGTGCAAGACCCAAGAGAAAATATGCAAGATGATTCTGACAAGTAGATTCCAAAAAACTAATGGAGCCAAATTTGTGATAAATCAACAATCAGTGATCAATTATTTTACTAAATGAATTTTTATTACACATGGATATACACACACACACACACACACACACATATTTATATTTTTATTATTTATATTTATTATCCTGGAGAGAGATTCATCAGATTAGATACATCAGATACTGGAGCTAAGACCTATTTTTTTAAGGAAAATGCAAGAAATGAAGCCTGCTGAGTAACAGCCCAGATCCTTCAAATGGCCTTTGATGGGATATTCATTTAATGTGTAATGGTTAAACTAGAGAAAATTTCAAGATACTGATTGTAAAGGTAGGTAGAGGTAAATCAGTCATATGAAGAGAAATTCAAGTATATGGACATTTGTTCTATGACAAAGGTAGCTTGCAGAGCAGTGAGGAATATTGGTACTTTTTTGGGAGAGAGTTAAACATGAATCCTACATCTTACCATGCACAAAAATCAATTTTAAGAGTATGAGAAATCTAAAAGACAAACAATAAAGCTTCTAGAAGTTAACACAGCATAATGTTTTCATGAACTTGAGGAAAGGAAAGATTTGTTTAAAAGGACACAAAGAGCACTGACAAGAAAGGGAAAGATTGATAAACTAGAGATAATTAAAATTAAGAACTTCTGTTCATCAAAAGACCATTAATAGTGAAAAGCAAACCACAGAGAGAAGGGTGATACTGCATATGTAGTCAACAAAGAGCTCTCTGAATAGATACTTCATGAAAGATGATATATAATGGCCAATAAACATTTGCAAATGTCTTCAACCTCATTAGATATCAGGGATAAGGATATTAAAACCATGTGAGATACACAACACACCCAAAGAATGCCTAAGTTCTAAAGACCGACATTATCAAGTAAAGGCACAAACCTTTAAAAAACTATTTGGCATTATGTACTGAAGTTGAATATATGCATATCCTATAAAATAGAAATTCCACTCCTAAGTATATGCCCAAAAGAAATGTATCACAAATGAACCAAAAGATAACCTATAAAATTGTTCATAGCATCTCTAATAGTCAAAAGCTGGAAATACCCCAAATATCCATCCAAATATATGCAATAAGCTATGGTATAGCCATACAATGAATGAAATACTCCATAGCAGTGGTTCTCAAAGCATGGTCGCCAGCCCAGTAGCATTAGCATCAGCATCACCTGGGAACTTGGTAGAAATTTTCAGTTCACTCTAAACCAACTGAATAAATAGCTCCAAGGCCTGGGCCTAGTAATTGTACTTAAGCATGCATTCTGATGTATGCTAAAGTTTTATGAATCCTTGCTCTATACCAAAGACAATGAATAAAAGTGGCCAAATAAATTTTAGTGTTAGTCTGGGTGGGGAGAGGAACATGGCTAATGACTGGGAGGAATCAACATATGATTTAGTAGTATTGCCAGCATTCTTTTCCTTGACCTGAGTACTGATTACATAGTATTCAACTTAAAAATACTGTACTAATTTAGGGGTGCTTGGGTGGCTTAGTCAGTTGGGCATTCAACTCTTGAGCTCAGCTCAAGTTATGATCTCATGGTCACGAGATCAAGCCCTGCATCATAACCAAGAGGCATTTGATAAAATTCAACATCCATGCTTATTTTTAAATAAATAATTTCTTAATGAAAGAGGTGAATTAAATTTTTTTAATGTTTATTTTTTGAGAGACAGACAGAGACAGAGCACGAGTGGGGGAGGGGCAGAGAGAGAGGGAGTTACAGAATCTGAAGTAGGATCCAGGTTCCGAGCTGTCAGCATAGAGCCAGAAGTGGCGCTTAAATTCATGAACTATGACATCATGACCTGAGCCAAAGTCAGATGCTTAACTGACTGAGCCACCCAGGCGCACCTCCCTCAAAGAGGTGAATTAAATACTTACTTTACATAACATTTAGGTATTCCAACCCAATAACCAGCTAAATGGGAGAATCCTAGACACAAACCTATTAAAGACACAAAAAGACTACCATATCCATCATTACCATTATTGTTGACAATACAAAAACAAGTCAATATAAAACAAACTTTAAAAAAACACATGCTCAACTACACACCTGATAAGAGAAATGCAAATTAAAATTATAATAAAATTAAAGATTTTAACTATCAGTTTGGCAATGATCAAAAAGTATAAGGCACTGTTGACAAGGTATGATCAGATTGGCACTCATACATTGTCATTAGAGGTATAAATGTATATAATTTCTACGGATACTGGTAATATCCACTGAATTTACAAATATACTTAACCTTTCACCTACAAATTCTTCTTCTATAATTTATCCAATAGATTTACTTGTACATGAGAAAACTGATGTGTACAAAGATAATCACTGCATCATTCATAGCTATTATGTCCATCAACAGAGAACTGATAACATAAGTTACAGTATATCCATAAAATGGAACACTGTACAGCCATTAAGAATAAAACAGCACTCTAAATGATGTAGGAATGTGAAATGATTTCCAAAATAATACAAAAGCAAGAGATAGAATACTATACTACCATGTGCTTTAAAAAAAAGGGAATACATGTATATTCTTGCAAAGCACACATTATATCTGGAAATTTCCACAAGAAATGTATACAAGAATGCCTCCAGGGAGAGAAACTAGATGGTTAAGAAAGGTACATGAAGGGGGTGCCTGGGTGGCTCAGTTGGTTAAGCGTCCGACTCTTGATTTCAGCTCAGGTCATAATCCCAGGGTAATGGGATCGAGCCTCATGTTGGGCTCTGTGCTGAGAGTGTGGAGCCTGCTTGGGATTCTCAATCTCTCTCTCTCTCTCACAAAAATAAATAAACTTTAAAAAATAAGGCGGTATCGAAGAAGCCTGCATACCACTGAACCATCTAAATTTTGTACCATATGCATTTCTAAAAACTAATAGAGTGGAATATGCAAAAAAGGAGGGGAAATGTGAAACATGGAATGGTTGTAAAATCTTTGTCTAAAGATTTATTAGTCTTCTAAATGGATGGAAGAAATGTCAAAGGAAACATTGCTAGTTTTTACTACATCTAAATTCTAAACATCTTATTTTTTAAAATACCAAAATTAAAACAGAAACAACAGAGAATAAGGAAGACTGAATTACTACTATTACTGTATAAGAAATCTACACAAAAATTTAGAGGGAAAAGGGGCACCTGGGTGGCTCAGTCAGTTAAGGATCTGACCTCAGCTCAGGTCATGATATCCCAGTTCATGAGTTTAAGCCCCACCCACATCAGGCTCTGCGATAATGGTGTGGAGCCTGTTTAGGATTCTCTCTCTCTCTCTCTCTCTCTCTCTCTCTCTCCCTCTCTCTCTGCCTCTCCTCGACTTGTGCTTTCTCTTTCTCTCTCAAAATAAATAAATAAATAAATTTTAGGAGAAAAAAATTAAACATAGTAAGAACAAAAGAATTACTGAATTAAAAAACAAAACAAAACAGGGGCACCTGGGTGGCTCAGTCAGTTAAGCGCCCAACTCTTGATTTCAGCTCAGGTCATAATTTCACAGTTCATGAGATCAAACCCCAAGTTGGGCTCTATTCTGGCAGCACAGAGCCTACTTGGGGTTCTCTATCTCCTTCTCTCTCTATCCTTCTCCTGCTCACACATGCATGCTCCCTATTTCTCTCTCTCTCTCTCTCTCAAAATAAATAAATAAGCATTTTATATATCACTGGTATTTTCCATGAAATATAATTATAAAAGTTTCTCTGAAGATGATATAGGCAAAATGACAATTAGAGTTTTTAAAAAAGGAATACTGTCAAGATAAATGTTTTAGGTAATTTAAGAAACATCCATGTTTAAAGAAACATCCATGTTTAAAGACTTTGAAACAAATTATGACACAAAGAAAGTGACTCACAGAAATTTATGCAAAGTATACATAGAAAAAAAATGAGAGCCAAGAGCAAAGGATAACAGAAAAAATTTCAAAGGGAAGAAAATACTTCCCCATCAATGTGTTTGCTAAAAATAGTAATTATCTGATAGTTAGAAAACTATGCTTACACTTGGAATCTGTCACCGCCACTATATGAGATAATGGATATTAAAACCAGAAAAGGATATATAGTCATTTATTAAGCTAACCATGAGAGAAGTTGAAAGGAATTGAGAATGGACAGAAGATAGAAACAAAGTACAGCCTGACAAGTGCCTGAAACAGGAAGGGGAAAAAAACATAAAAAGAGGCTGAGGATTTTAGGTGAGAAGTCATGGTCCTGAGGCCCTTGAGAAGGGACCAGCTCTCCACAGGCATCGACAGAATGAGGAGAAAAATGGCAAGTCATTTGACACGACGATGACATTAAGAAGAGGAAAGCAGCGTCAAGTTCCCCAGGGCTGCTGCACAGACACCAGCCCTCTAAGGTGAGCCTTCTGACCAACAACCCCTCCTCACCTGTCTGTGCGCTGAGCTGCTGCTTGAAAAGGTCCCCGCCTCACTCACCTGAACAAGTACCTGATGGAACTTGTACTTCCACCCATGGCTCAGACCCTTGCTCCAACTGGGTGATTAGTTTGGGTTTGGAAGAGAGAAGCCCTGTTCATAGAAAAAATGAAAGGAATGTGACTATGGTTATGAGCACAAGCAGTTATCCCAGATTTCAATCTCGGGAAGGTCTCAATGTCAAAGAGGCCTAGAGGGTAGTATAAGGATGTACAAATCATGTCCAAATCATGCTAGTTATAGAAATGTAGGAGGGAAGGTAAGTTAGTAAACCAGGCCTCCTTGAGGATGAGAACTCCTATTATTGGTGACATCCCTGAGACAAACCCTGAGATGGAAAATTTAGAGAACTGGGCTAGATGGCACACATAGCTACCCTTAAACTCTGCATGGCTCTTGTTCACTTCGGCACAACATATATTAAACTCTGTATAGCTGTGACTTTCTGAGAGATGGAATGTGCATAAACTCCAGCCTCTAAGCCCATGCTAAAAACAAACAAAACTTCCCATTTAAGATTTAAATACCCCAAACCATTCACCCTGTGAAAACACACTGTTGCCCTAGAAATCAATTTTGAGTTAAAAGGACATCCTTACCCACTGACACCAGATTCCCATAGTTTTCCAGCATCACATCCCTGTACAGGGCCCGCTGAGCAGCATCCAGGTGTTTCCATTCAATCTGGGTAAAGGCCACAGCCACATCCCCAAATGTCAGTGGTCCCTGCAAAATCAAACCCAATTCTTCTCACCAAGGAATGTTTACACCCTGCAGTAGGGAACCAGGAAGGCCTCACTGGAAAAGGAGAGCAACACAGTCAAGGCCAGCTTCTAATACTACAGATTGTTTATGCAGAGGGAAGTGGAACACAGTTAACAAAAGGACCATGGGGGAAAATATCTGACAAGCTCAGGAAGCAGACTTGCTACCCAGGAACAAAAAATTAAAAGAACCTGGAAAATCCAACCAGGAATAAGAGGAGGTCATGGCCCCTCATTTCAATCACACTGCCCTCATGTTCTTCCAATACACCTATCATGCTCCCTCCTCTGTGCCTGGCATTTGCTCATTCCTCACTTCATGGTCTTTCCTTAAATGTCACCTCCTCAGAATGTTCTCTTTTCTCCCATCCTTTACCACTCTCTATCTCATGACCCACTTCACTTTCTTCACAGGATTTCTCACTACCTGGCAGGACTAGATTTATCATCTATAATGTGAGCTCCTGGAGGTTAGGGACCACTTGGGTCACTGTTGTCCCTCCAGCCTAAAATACTGCCTGGAATATTCAGAACATGGAAGTGTTCAAGGATTTGTCAATCAACAAATGAACAGAAACTCCAGAAGACATGCAAAATGATAGTGGCTTTATCCTAGAATTTACTAGGAAATAATATATATTTGTTAATTGTCTTTCACACCAATAGCAACTTAATATGTACCAGGCACAGTGCTAAGCCCCAAGATGAACAATGTCTCTCTGAATTTCCATCATAACAGTCTATAAAGTAAATCTAAGGTTCAGAGAGTTGAAGGAACTTGTTCAAAGTCACAGGGCTGTTTGACTAAAGAATAAAAAGAAGCTATAAAAAGTGCTATGGAGCAAATAGGAAGACATTTCATAACATATTAATATGTCATAACATTAAAACATAGTAAAAGAAAAAATGGGCAAGCCTAAAAAATACTTATGCAAAAGTGCTTCAAATGAAATAATTTGATCTGTTAGTGTAATAGAATATGGGTCATCTTTAATTTTTAAAATTTTCCTTTACTCTTAATTTGTATAATAGTCAAGTATGTCCTTGGCACAAAAACAGACACATAGACCACTAGAATAGAATAGAGAACCCAGAATTGGACCCACACATGTATGGCCAACTAATCTTTGGCAAAGCAGGAAAGAGTATCCAATGGAAAAAAGCCTCTTTAACAGATGGTGCTGGGAGAACTGGACAACAACATGCAGAAGAATGAAACTAGATCATTTTCTCACACCATACACAAAAATAAACTCAAAATGGATAAAGGACCTGAATGTGAGACAGGAAACCATCAAAACCCTAGAGGAGAAAGCAGGAAACAACCTCCTTGACCTCAACCGCAGCAATTTCTTACTTGACACATCCCCAAAGGCAAGGGAATCAAGAGCAAAAATGAACTACTGGGACCTCATCAAGATTAAAAGCTTCTGCATGGCAAAGGAAACAATCCATAAAACTAATAGGCAACTGACGGAATGGGGAAAGATAATTGTAAATGACATATCACATAAAGGGCTAGTATCCAAAANTGGGGGTGGGGGAGAGGGGAAGTGGGGTGATGGGCATGGGGGAGGGAACTTGCTGGGATGGGCAATGGGTGTTATATGGAAACCAACTTGACAATAAACTATTTAAGAAAAATAAATAAAAAATAAAATAAAATAAATAGTCAAGTATGTCTTACTTCCTTTCAAAATGCTTATGTAGTTCCTGTCAACTTCACAAAATCCTTCAAAACCCAGTTTTCTCCAGGATAAAGGCAAACTCCAGCCTGGCATTCCAGACCCCAAATGTTTCCAAACTTCTCTGGAACTGGTGTTCATGGTTCAGATATAATGTCCTCACTCATGCTGTAGCCTTCCCCTAGTCACCCCACCTTCCACAATTATGCAAACTCCATTTAATCTTCAGGAAGAACTAAAACGATTACTGCCCCCAACACACCCTGAAGACTCCTCTGACCCCTGAATGTCAAGAGAGCACTACCATCGTAGTGTCATATGTATCAGCCTCTGTCCTTGTATGATGTGTCTTTCATCTTCTGAGTTGGCAACACCTTTGAGACAACGGGTATTCCTTACCTACAAAGTACTCTTCAGTTTCTAGCACTCTAGAAAGCATGAGTAGCAATAAAGTAGGTAGTGAACGACTCTGTAATGTGTAGAGAGGACATGAAAGGACGACAGTGGGGAGAGGGGTCCTTCCTCTGCAGCACTGCACCTACCCAGGATTGGCTCAGGCAACTTAATTTGGTCCATACACAGGGCAGAGCATCTTCCAGGCAAGCATAAACCCAACTTCATTTTGGAAGGGTGGCAATTGTTCAGGAAAAGTTAAAACCAAACTTGCCTGGATCTGGGCTCTTGGTAGTCTTGGGGCCATCTGTCTCCTGAACTGTTCTCCCAGGGAAGGGCAAAGAATCCTGAATAAGCCAATCTGGGAAAGAAGAAAGGAAATATGAGGAAGTTCCTCCATATCCTAAACTAGCTAGAACTTGCTCTCTGCAAGCTGAACCGACCAGTCCTCCACCCTCCCTACTCCGCACAAAGGTGAGTAGACAGGTGAAGGTGGTTAAGGTCAGGATTTGGTTGCCTCGAGTCCGGCCGGGCAGCAAGCTCCAAGCCAAGCTCTGGCTGTCAGTCAGGCACCTTTGCCAACACGGGTGGAAAGTCTCGTTGGTGACTCAATCTCTGGGCCTCAGGGCAAGCCTTTAAACTCTCTACCAGGAGCCCGATTGGGGCGGCCACTCAACACAGTAGGGCTCATCGGGGTGGAGCCCCGGCCACATCTGCCTGTCTTCTCCTAAACCGACTCCTTTCTCGGCCGGCCCCCTGGGGAAAAAAGGAGCGCACCAGGTCTCAGTGCCTGCCCGGCGGCCGCTGTTCCCGGACCGAACTGGGAGGGCTGCGCTACGAGGCTGTGCGCGCTGAAGAACTGCGACCACCCAAAGCGGCACCGGTCGCCGAGACCCGCGAGCTGGCAGAGCCTCACTCTACCCACACCGAGGCCTGCAGGGCCGGAAGCGGAAGCAGCCGCGGAGCCCCTGGGAAATGTAGTCTCGGAGGCAAAGGTCCATCCTCTGCCTATGTTGGCATCTCTTGGCGAGCTTTGAAAACTAATAGGGCCTTGGTCCCAGCTCCAGAGATTCCGGATTAATGCTCTGGGTGCAGTCCTGGCATCGGGATTTTTTAAAGCTCCCAAGTGATTCTGATGTGCAGCCAAGATTGGCACCCAATGCTAGAAACTGATGCAAATCTGTAAGGCATGTTTTATGTTACTTTGGGGCAGCTGTTTACGATTGATTTCTTCACCTATTTGTTTCCAAGTAATCCCATTTTGATTTCAAGCCAAAATAAAAAAAA
This sequence comes from Crocuta crocuta, assembly GCF_008692635.1. NCBI lineage: Eukaryota > Metazoa > Chordata > Mammalia > Carnivora > Hyaenidae > Crocuta > Crocuta crocuta. The sequence goes on along the minus strand of NW_027527853.1, from coordinate 9,398,894 downwards.
AAAAGCATGTTCGAAAAGTAGAGCACTCAAAACACTGAGAATTTTCTATTTGCTGACATAGAAGATGGAACAAGACTGAATCTGTTTTTTTAAACTGTTATTTTCAGGGCAACTGGGTGGGTGGCTCAGTTGGTTCAGCGTGTGGCTTTGGCTCAGGTCATGATCTCATGGTCCATGAGTTCAAAACCCACAACGGGCTTGCTGCTGTCATCACAGAGAGGCTTCCCATCCTGTCCCCTCACTCTCTGCCTCTCCCCTACTTATGTGCTTTCTCTCAAAATTAAATAAAGCATTTAAAAAATAAATAAATAAAAATGAAATGTGTTACTTTTTAGAAAAAAATCCTACTTACAAACTCCAGGAACTGGACAGATTAGAAAAGGAAAAATGTATCTCTTTTGTTCACTTGGGACTTTTTATTTGAAAGACCATTTATCAGAATGGGGCATTTATTCACTGAATTAACAATGATTAACCAATGTCCTGTTAAGTGCCACTCACTATTCTAGATGCTAAGGATAGAGCACTGGACAAATCCTCCCTCCTTAACCAAACTTTGGTCAGGGTCTTCTCAATCCTCTTCTCAATAAGGCCTTGTCTTTGACCTGACAAGCCAAATTTTAGCAAAGGATCCCACTAAGCCAGTTCATCAAGAATTTCCTCACCCTTAGAATCCAATCAAGCTCCTCTTCCCCTATCCTTGATATCTAACCCAATTCTGCTCTGCCTTCCCCCCACCTTGATACCTAACTAATTTCTTCCTACTAATTTTCCACTTGCTCCCTCACCCTATCTCAACCCCAAATGAGTTGGCTATAAAACCCCATTTTCCCTGTTGTAGTGGGAGTTAAGTTTAAGCTCTCTTCCATATTGCAATGCAGTGAAGTCTTAAATAAACTCTTCTTTTCGATTGAACAAGTGGTCACTATAATTTCTCTTTAATGTAATAAAATAAATAATGTCTCTCCCCTCAAAGATCTTACATTCAAATGGACATCAAGAAGAGAGAGATTCAACAAAATCCAGGTAAAGAGGTCCAAAGAGGATTCTTATTTAATATAGAGCTATAAGGACTGGCCCCTTTGATAAGAGATCATATGTGCAGAAGTCTGAAGGAAGTGAGGTAACAAGAGGGAGTATATCTGTGGGAAGTCAGATAAAACACCAGATGCAAAGCCCCTATAGAATATGCTTGGTTTATTTGAGGAACAGCAAAAGGTCAATGTGCTTAGAGTAGGTCAAAGCTAGAACATGGGAGTGATGATTAATTTTATGTGTCAACTTGATTGGACTAAGGGGCACCCAGACAACCTGTAAGACTTAATTCTTGGTGTGTCTGTGATAGTGTTTCCAGAAAAGATTAGCATTTGAATCAGTAGACTGAGTAAAGAAGATCCACCTTTACCTGTATGGGCAGGCATCATCTCATCCATTGAGAGCCCAGTTGAACAAAAAGGAGGAAGGATGAATTGTCTCTTCTTGAGCTGAGGCATCCATCTTCTCTTGTCCTCAGATACCGGAGCTTCTGGTTCTAAGACCTTCAGACTCTGGGGCTTCCTCCAGCACACCACCCCTCCCTTCTCAGGCCTTCAGCCATTGGTTCCACTGGTTCTTGGGCCTTCCACAAAGACTGAATTACAATGCCAGCTTTCCCAGTTCTCCAGCTTGCAGACAGATGGCAGATCAGGGGACTTCTCAGCCTCTAGAACCACATAAGCCAAGTAGTTAAGTAAATACGCATACTATCATTATATTTCTCTGGAAGGCCCTAATACAATGTTGGTCCATTTAGTCCACTGCAAGGATATTGGCTCTAATTTTCAATGCTATAAGCCATCAGAATGTGGGGAAATTGGAATCCTCATTGTTGGTAGGATCATAAAATGGTGTGGCCACTTTGGAAAACAGTTCGGCAGTCCCTCAAAACCTTAAACATGGTGTTACCATATCACTCAGTAATGCCATTCCTAAATACCTACCAAAGAAAAATGAAAATATACATCCACACAAAAATATGTTCATAGCAGTGTTATTCATAAGAGCCAAAGGTGGAAACAGCACAAATGTCCATCAGCTGGAAAATGGATAAAAATGTGTGGTATATCCACACAATGGAATGATATGTGGCAATACAAATGAATGAAGTAGTGATATATGCTACATAATTGATGAACTTTGAAAATAATACTAAGTAAAAAAAAAAAAGATAGTCACAAAATATAATACGATTCCCTTTATACAAACTGTCCAAATAAGGCAACTTCATAGAAACAGAAAATATATTAATAGTTGCCAGTGGACGGAGGGAAGAAGATATGGGGAGTGACTGTTAATGGATATGAAGTGATGGAGGAGGATGAAATGTTTAAAATTAAATAGTAATTATATTAGTTTCCTACGGCTATCATAACAAAGTACCACAAACTTAAGCAGTAGAAATTAATTTTCTCTGTTCTGAAGGCTATAAGTTCATTATCAGGAGAAACTGGTTCCTCCTGAGACTTTGGGTAGAATCCCTCCTTGACTCTCCCTAGCTTCCTGTGGTTGCTGTCAATCCTTGGCATTTCTTGGCTTGAATACTCCTGTGTGTCTCTGTTTTCATATGGTATTTCCTCTTATAAGGACAGCTAGTTATATTGGATTAGGGCCCACCCTAATGACCTCATCTGGTAACTTGATTATATTTACAACAATCCTATTTCCAAATAAGGTTACATTCTGGAGTACTGGGCATTAGCACTTCAAGTATAAAGGGTGTGGGGGAGGACACAATTCAACCCATAAGCTTTGTTCCTTAATGTTCTGCCTTTAATATCTCTAATTTATTTTTAATAAAGTTCACATATTATAAGAGAAAGGATCTAAATTTGTCCCAAATGATTGGGTAATCGTTCCAGCACCTTTCACTGAGAAGTCTATTCTTTCCTCCAGCAAATGAAATGTCATCATTATCTTATGCCACACTGTAGTGTCTCCCAAACAGAAGTTTGGGGTATTTCTTAATCTGTGCTGTTTTTCAGAAGCACAGAGCTCCGATAAACTTCAACACTCTCACTATTAATTGGGAGTGGTTAAATAAGTTATAGTAAATCCAAATGAAAAAATACTAGACAACCACTAAAATTTAATATGGATATAAACATATATTTCATAAATGTGCTAACAAAATTTTGGGGGGTTCGGGTTTTTTTTTAACTGAAGTAGAGTTGACATACAATGTTACATTCATTTCAGGTATACAAGTCTACACATTATGCTATGCTCACCACAAGTGTAGCTACCATCTGTCACCATACAACTATTATAATACTGTTATGCCCAGATTGCGAGAACCCCAAAGACCACCAAGGAGCCGATTCTGATGCAAGCACACGAGGGTCTTTATTCAAGCTCCAGCAGAGACTGCAATGCACCCGACGCAGCGGTGATAGTATGGAGCCCCAAACTCAGGGTCACAGGGCTTTTTATTGTGGTTACAGTGAGATTCGGGGGCTTTCTAGCGTGGCAGTCCCTGATAGGTTGATTTTTAGTACAGGCTGTCTTGTCAGTACCCGATGGGCTCGGCCCATCCGGCCTGACCGCAAACTGCCAACAGGAACGTCTTGGGACATAGGCGCCTCTTTTAAACTGATTGGCTGTTGCTGTTGCTAGGCAAGTAACTAAGGGCAGGCTGCCTAAGTACTTCCTGCGTTTTTCCTGGGACTGGGTTCGGGCATAGTTCACCCTCAAGATGGAGGCTTTTTCTAAAATGGAGTCAGTTAGATTTAGGTCTCACAATACGATTGACTATATTCTATTCCCTGTGCTGTACCTTTTACCCTCAATATTTATGGACAAAATATTGAGTGAAAACAAGCCATTTCTAAAACAGCCTATGTAGCATAATCCCATGTAAGTATCAAATAACAATGACATAATGCTAGAAACATGCTGAGCAAGGGCCTACTGCAAGGTATGACTCACCTTATGCCAAGTACCATGCTAAACCTTCTACTTGAATTATCTCATTTAATACTCAAAGCAACCCTTTGAGGTAGGTGGTATTACTATTCTCAATAGCAAAAACTCTTTGTTATAGAAATTTCAAAATATGAACAACATAGGAATAATATAACTAGCCTCCAAGTATCCATAACACAGATTCACAAATATTGAGATCATGCCTATTTTAGTTTATCTATCAATCTCCCCTTGACTTTTACTGAACCATTTAATCTATAAATAATCAAGTATATATCTTACCTAAGGGCATTTTAATTTTTTACACTGTGCCATTATCACACTTCAAAAATTAATAATAACTTGAGAGACTGAATATGCAAAAGGAAAATGGCAAGACCATATATAAAAACAATCTGCAGAAACCAACCCAGGAAACCAACCCACAATGTACAATAACTAGCCCAGGAAGCCAGCCTGCTTACAGGCTGACTTGTAGAAGTCAGATTATCATCTCCAGCAATCAGTCTAGGCAGCCAAACTATCTATTATCCCCAAACAGTCAGGCCTTGATTAATAACTGACAATATCCCTAAGTTTGTCCCTACTTCCAATTTAGGATCAATCAGAGAAAGCCAAATATATTCCCCTAACCAATCACATAGGATGCCCTCTTCTACTTAGTCACGTCCAGTTTCCCTGCAATCAGGGCATACCCAAAGCCTTCCTTTTTTCCACTCTAAAGCTTTACCACTCCACTGCATTTGAGTCTCTGCCAAAATGCAAGGGATGGTAGCTGACCACCTTGCTTATTCTTGCATGCTTATTCTCATTTGGTTGGTCTTCACTTTTTCCTATAGGTCTTTTATATCTAATATCCAGTCCAAATTCAAATCTCTGTAAATGTCCCACAAATTTCTTTTGTATCTAGTGTGTTTGACTCAAAGGGGAACCCTTCAGGTCGGCCTGGGTCTTTATGACATGACTGTAGTAGTCTTTGGAACTTACTTGCTCTGTGGCAGACAAGTTGTTCCAGGCTTACACTACGCTTTGCCATGAACCAGCCATTTCTCCAAAGAGCCCTGGTTTTCAGTTTCCTGCAGTCTTTTGGATTCACCTACCAAATGGAGCTTGTGAAAGAACCTGTGGAACCTCAGGCCAGTTTCAATAGTATTCTCAGCTTCTTGCTGATGATTCTGCTCAGAGTTGAGCTCTCTTCTTTGGGGACTGTGTTATCTGGTGACAGTTTCTGTGTTCTGGGTTCCAGAACTCTCACAATCTTGGAACAGTTGCTGAAGCCTGGTGGTGATTTGACCTCCCCTCTTCTGGGATCTGTGGGGAAACCCTGATCTTGGTTTTGTTGAAGATGCTGTCCAGTGGGATAGTTCTCCTGCTATCCTAGTGAATCAGTTCATTTTTATGTGTGATTTGGGGAATTCAAAAACTGCTGCCATAAGGACCTTGCCCTGCTCCTCGTTTTTTGTAACTTATGAGAAGGGTTTAGAGAAGCTAAATAATGTGGGCCTCGGTGTGTTCATATGCAAAAAAAATTAATCTCTTCTCACCTACCTCCCAGGACTGTTACAAGAATTAGATATAAAAGAAATGAAAAGTCAGAGATTCAAGGAGAGGGACACCACAGAGCACAAGGGCAGACATTCCTGGAACAGCATCTCCGCCTCGAGGGCATTCCTCTAGCAACTAGCAACCATGGCCACATGAAGATTAAAACTGAGAATAACAGTTACATTAACTTTTATAGCCTGCATTGTGATGAGCACCTTCCTTGCCTTTTTTCATGCAGTTCTCTCAACAGCCGGAAAGGGGCAGATTTCCTGAGCTTCATCTTACAAGAGGAAATCCAGCCTTAGTGACATTGATAAACTTGCTCATGATGGCAGTTTTCTGGTGGCAAAGCCTGTATTTACACCCAGGCTATCTTACTCCACAGCCCCTGCCTTCAGCTGCTCTGCTCTGATGCCTGAAGGGGAGAAAGTATGGGTTTTCATAGAAGATGAGGGAAAGACAGAAGACAGAGGAGAAGGTGAGGCAGGAGCTGGTTACTGAGCTATTGAGAAGCTTTGTGCAGCTATTCTCAGTATCCTCTTTCACTGAGGTAGGTGACTAAGCCGAAAGCCGGGCTAGCACATCTTTTGGAGTAGCCTATGAAATTGCAATTGCCCCCTTAGAGTTTTCCAAGGCATTCTTGGAAATATGCTGCTCTTTTAGGGTTTCCAGATAAAATACAGGATGCCTAGCAGCATTTCAATTTCAGACAGGCATTAGGAAGAACACACGTCTTTAAAAAAAAAAAAAAGGCCATTCAATTCAAATTGAGCTGGGCATCTTGTATTTTCATTTACTAAATCTGGCAACCCAACTCTGCCCACTCCACACTCTTTTACATTTCTACATTTCTATCATCTTAATACAGCATCTAAAAAGCCACAATTTTTTGGTTTAAAGATTTTTAAACCATTAGGGATACCCTGTGATACATTTAACCTTAGTTTGGGGGGACGCTCCTTAGGTTGTTAACTACTCATTAGTATCCTCAGTTGGTTGTGGCCAATGTCTTAGAGAAAATCAACAGGTAGAGTCTGAAGAAAGGTGGAAGTGCAGCAACAACAATCAGGACGAAGAGGCTGATGGGGGAGGAGAGAGGATTCATACTGCTGAAAACCACTATAACCCTCACCTCCAGTGCTGGTGGAGCCCTGTAGAGAAACAGCATTGTATGTGACAGGGTACACAGAATATACTCACTGAATGCTTTAGAATGAGTAAGTGCAAGAATGATGCCAATGTGCATCTAGTAGCAGGTATACTATAATGATGAGCGTCTACCCATGAGTCCCTAGCAAGGCAGCACCAAGATCCCTTTAGTACCAGGCAGGACTCTCTTCCTTCCTCTCCCCCTCCCTGCTTGCCCGGGGGCACTTGACCAATTCTCTTCTTTTCTCTGGGCCTCAATTCCCAGTCCAAAAAGTGAAGAAGGCTGGATGAGACCCTCCTTATCACCCTCTTCATTTGTATGGTTTCACAACATTTGAGCACATTCCGGGACAGTCTGGGAAACAGAACTGGACATATTCTTAGAACCTGTAGGAATCTGGAAGGAGCCGGCTCTGTGTTCCCCTGCTCTACCCAGGAGACAACCTGGCTGGGCTCAAATCTACATAGGAACCCTGACATCCCTTTTCTAGCTCCTACAGTGATTTCTTCAGCTTTCCTAGGAGTCCACTATGACTGGACCTGCATCTATCACCATTTCTATGTTGGGTTGATCTCCCAGCAGGCTGAACTGGGAGGCAGAGGCCAAGGGGTCCAACAGACGTTCCTTTCCTTATCTCTATTCTGGCCTATTCCTTTTGCAATCCCCTGAAAAGACGAGGTGACAGACAAATGTGCTACAGTGAAAGCACTCCCAATTCAATATCCAAGGTGTTGAGTTTCAATCCTGGCTCTGCCATTTGCCACCAGCAGGATCTTAGGCAAGTCACTGTCCCTTTCTCTCTCATTCTCTGTGCCTTCAATATAAAATAAGTGAGGAGGGGCACCTGGGCGGCTCAGTCAGTTGAGCATCAGACTTCAGCTCAGGTCATGACCTCATGGCTCATGAGTCTGAGCCCTGCATTGGGCTCTGTGCTGACACCTCAGAGCCTGGAGCCTGTTTCAGATTCTGTGCCTCCCTCTCTCTCTGCCCCTCCCCTGTTCACACCGTGTCTCTGTCAAAACTAAGTAAATAAATATTTAAAAAATTTTTTTCTTAAGTAATAAATAAAACAAGGGAGGAATAACCCCTACTCCACAGGGTTGTTAACAGGCAAGGAGGAACACTGGGCCCTGAGCCCAGTGCAGAGCATCCAGGAGGAAATCAGTAAATGGAAGTCACTCCACCTTTCTTTTTTTTTATTTTTTACAAATAGTTTATTGTCAAATTAGTTTCCACATAACACTCAGTGCTCATCCCCATAAGTGTCCTCCTCTATGCCCATCCCCCCTCCCCCCCACATCCATCAGTCCTCAGTTTTTGTCAGCATTCAAGAGTCTCTCATGGTTTGCCTCTCTCCCTTTCCCCCACCATTTCCCCCCTTCTTCTCCCCCTTGTTCCTCCGTCAAGTTCCTCCTAATCCTCCTATACGTGCAAACATATGATATTTGTCCTTCTCTGCCTGACTTATTTCGCTCAGCATAACACCCTCAAGGTCCATCCATGTGGCTACACATGGCCAGATTTCATTGTTTCTCATTGCCATGTAGTATTCCATGGTATAGATAAACCACATCTTCTTGATCCATTCATCTGTTGATGGACACTTAGGCTCTTTCCATGTTTTAGCTATTGTGGAGAGTGCTGCTATGAACACTGGGGTACATGTGCTCCTATGCCTCAGCATTTCTGTATCCCTTGGGTAAATTCCTAGCAGTGCTATTGCTACTCCACCTTTCTTTCTGTGTGTCTCCCATGGGCTCTCCAGCTGAGGCCTAAAGACTAATGTGCTCCCTGGCCAGTGCTCCTTCAGGTCTCAAGACCACAATAAGCAGAAGATGCAGACCCCAAATGAAGACCTCTCAAGCTTCTTCCCAGAGCACCTGGCCCTGGCAACACGGAAAGCATCCTAGCTGGGCCTCATTGGCCTCAGGGGGCCACACCATAACTGTCCTTTTCTGGGGTCTGGGCTGGAATCAGCTAAGGAGAGAAGGTAAAAGGGTACTGGGATAGGGTGGGGCAAGACTAAAGTAAGACTGAAAAGAGAAATACCATTAGCTACATCCACACAGCAGATCATTTGCCTTGGAAAACAGATACAACCATTCCTATAAGCCTCAGTCACACTATTTAGGTAAAAGGCTCCTTACCATATTGTGAGTCCCCTAAACAGGGCTCAAGAAGGAATACTACTAACAAGTCTACCTTCATAAATGTAACAACTTGGAAGCATTGAACGAGTTCCCTGAAAACCACAAACTGCAAAAACTAAACTAAACTAAAATAAAATAGATAATCTGAATAGTCATGTGACTATTAAAGAAACTTAACTTATAATTTAAAATAAATCTCCAGGCTTACATTGTTTCACTGGAGAACTGTATCAAACAATTAAAGAATTAACATTCTTCTTTAATGCATAACATTTGATTTTATGCAATCTCTTCCAACAAATCAAACAAGAGGAAAAATTTCCCAGCTCATTTTATGAGGCCATTATTATCCTGATAACCAAAACCAGACAGTATCAAAAAAAAAAAAAAAAAAAAAACCAAGGGGCACCTAGGCTCAATCAGTTAAGCATACAACTTTGGCTCAGTCATGATCTTATGGTTTGTGAGATGACTCTGGGTCCCCTCCCCTGTTGCCCCTCCCCCACTTGCATTCCCTCTCTCAAAAATAAATATTTTTTAAAACTACAGACCAATATCTCATTAATTTAGATGTAAAAATACTCAAAAATATTTACAAATCAAATCCAGCAGAATAAAAAAAGGATTACACACTTCAGCCAAGTGGAATTTATTTTACATAGACAAGATTGGTTCAATATTTGAAAACTCATTAGTATAATCTACCATATCAATACTAAGGAAGAAAAATATTAAGATCATATCAATTGATATAAGAAAAAGCATTTCATAAAATCCAACAACTACTCATGATAATGCTGAGCAAACTATGAACAGAAAGGAATTTCCTCAAATTGATAAAGTTAATGTTAAAAGTTCAAATGGTTTCCTCCCTAAGACGGGTAACAAACAAGGATGTTGTTCTCATCATCTTGTTCATCATAGTGCTGGAAATTCTAGCTCGTGCAATAGGTCAGAAAAAGCATAAAGGGAATACAGACTGGAAATAAAGAGGGTAAACGATCTCTAATTGTAGATGACATTATTCCTCTATGTGAAAAATGTCAAAAAAGCATTTAAAAAAGAAAACCTCTGATAACCACTAAGTTCAGCAGTCTCACACAAGATCAGCACACAAAAATTAATCAATTATCTATATATTAAGCAATAAATATGTGAAATCTGAAATTAAAAACACAGTATCCCTTACAATCTTTCCAAGAAAAGTAAATCTTAAGGTATAAACTTAACAAAACACATACAGGACCTATATCCTGAAAATTACAAAACTTAGTTATGTAAGATGCTGCCATTAGGAGAAACTAGGTTAAGGATACAGAGACCTCCCTGTACATTTTCCAACTTCCTGTGAATCTATAATTATTTCAAAATAAAAAGTTTTAAAAATATATGAACTGAAACAAATTGGGAAATAATAATGTGTTCTGTCACAGATAATAATGGGGTGAGAATGTGAGCACATGCCATGTGTGAATGTGGTTGTGTGGGAACACACTGTGAAGGGGTACAGATTGTGTGTATGCATATAGTTTGTGTGAATGAGTATGGGGTATGTTTGTAGACAGGCTAATCACTGTCAGCAGAATGCCATTCAGCACACATCCCAAGGTCCCAGCACCACCCTAGGAGGAAATTCTTCGGGCAGGGATTCTAAACTGCACAGAACACAAGGTGAATGTCTTTGTCCCCCTAAAAACCCTGGCTGAGGCCCCTCAACTCATCCCTACAAACACCTCCTGTGCTTTTCTAAGTACAGTGCACCATATTTCGGTCATACTTATCTTCAACCATACAGAACCCTGGAAAGTTTCTGAAACACTTTAACCTCCTTTGCCTTCTTGGGGGTTTCCTTGAAAAGGGCTGTGGTTACTGGATCCCTTTCATAAATGAGAAAACCAAGTTTTCAAGGGGAAAATTATCTGGAAACACGGGGTAATAATAAAGGGAATCAAGTGTGAAGAACATGTGCTTTGGAATATTTTTTTAAATCTGGACTTAAATCCAAACATTGCCCTTATTATGAGACACTTAGTATGCTTCTTGAAACTTTTAAAATGTAAAAGCTGTAAAACGGGGTTCACACTACCTACCTTCGCTAGTTCCTGTAATATTGTAAGGTCCTCATATTTGCCAAACGAATGAGCTTTGGAGCCAAGATAGTGAGGCCACTATTCATATATTTCAGAATATTTTTAAGGGAGAAGACAAAATTACAGGTGATATTTTTACGTTCTTTCTTCACCTACACCACTTCAAAAAAATAACATTTTAATGGGTATTCGTAAAATAATTCTTACACACTTATAATCAAGAAAAATAATAATAAGATAGGGGTGCTCGGGTGGCTGAGTCGGTTAGGCTTCGACTCCAACTCAGGTTATGATCTCACCGTTTGTGAGTTGGAGCCTACGGAAGGCTCTGTAGTGACAGCTCCAACCCTGGAGCCAACTTCAGATTGTCTCTCCCTCTCCCTGTCCCTTCCCCACTCATGCTCTCTCTCTCTCTTTCTCTCTCTCTCTAAGTAAACATTTAAAAATTTTAAACAATAATAAGATCACTTAAACAAACTAGTCCCTAACCTCAAGAAACACCTACCCACTGACCCCAGCAGCCGGGAACTGGCCCGGACATGCGCCGGAAGTGTGCGCCGGAAGTGGGTATGGCCAGCCCGCAGCTTTCTGGGACTTGTAGTTCGAGGCCCTTAGGCGCGGGCGCGGGTCAGTCTCGGAAATCCTGCGCTTGCAGGTGTCGGATTCCACGTGGGAGGTGAGACGCGCAGGACAGGCGACGCTGCGAGCAGGGAGGCGTTCTGTGGTTGGGATGTGGGAGTGCCGCGGTGGTGGCGCAGGACCCCTGAGACCCGAAAGCCTGGCCGGGCGGCTGTGAGAGGGCGCGCGACCTGAAGGAGGTGCGGCCCGGGACCGCACGTGTGTTTGTGTGGGAGTCGCGACCGCCGCTGTGTCCGCCAAACCCAACCATAATCACCTGAGACTAAACAGCCCCCAGCGCAGAAGCGACTGCGGCTCCGAGGGGCCCATCTCTCTTGCCCAGCTTAGCTCTGGCTTTGACTGGCCTGGAGGCTTCGAAGTTGGCCGTACCGGCCATTTCTATGCCGGTGACTGGCCTTATTCCAGGGTTTTGGGTGGACACTAGGTGACCGAGAGGGGCCCCTTTGAGGGACTTAGGTTTCTGTCCCCACAGCACTCACACCCCAGAAATGAGGCAGGTCGGGGAAAGCGCCTCGGGGATTCGAAATCCATTCTGAGGCAGAGCATCCAAGCTCAGAGCTCCTACTGCTCTTTCTAGAACTTTAGGGCAGAAATCAGAATCTCTGAGGAATGGGTCACATCCTAGTGTTGCTGGAGGCAGCGGAATCTACTTACAATTTGTTCAATCCAAAACCCTGTGGAGAGAGGTGAGGGAGGGGCAGCATGGAGAGACTAGAAAGGCCGCTCAGGAGATGGCGTGGGAAGGGCTACTGGAAAGGGGTTAGGAGCCGGAGCTCAGTAACTTTTTTTCTACGTCTTGTTCGACCGGCTGGTTTGTATCCTGCAAGGTGGACTTGATTTTCATGGCTGTTTCTCTTTCCCTGATGACACTTGTCCAGGACGCTGTCCTTCCAGAGAGGAAGAAATGACCAAGTGCCAGGTGAGTTGGGGTTTCTTCTCTGTGAAAATGCCATCTGTTTGAGAATGGACAGAACCTTTCTAGCTTGGAACAAAGAAAGAACATCAGCATTAATTGAGTGCTTATGTGGTGTCAGGTCCTGTCTTTGTTCTGTAGGATCTTTTTATTGTCAGAGGTTGCTGTGAGACCTAAAGTATTGTGTAAATATGGGTGTAAGAACATTAATATACCAAGGTCATGTAGCTGTCAGATGATGTCTCCAGAGTCTGCACAGGTGGCTGCTTGCTTTAAATTCCACATCAGTTTACACTGAACCACCCTGGCTCCATGAACTTGGCCCACTCCCCAGACCAATGTGCTGTGCTCTTCCATTGAAAGACTCCACATAACATCTTTGCCTGGTTTTCTCTCAAAGCCTCCCATTTCCTGCCAAGGCATTTCACTCACATTGAAAGTTATTCAGAGTTATCACCTGTTCCAGCCAATGCTAAGTGGTCTCAGGAAAACAGAATTATAAATTGTGGTGCTTTTCTGCATGAGCAGATTCTGTGTGTGACAAAATACACACTTAATAATAACTATTGATTAAACATTAAAAAGTTTGTTAAATACCAGCACAGTAGTTACCAAAACACTCCCAGTAATACTTCTTAATCAAGCTGTTCATCAGTTACCTGTGGTGTTTTTTAAGAATTCAGATTCATAGCCACTACCCTCCCCCTAAACCTACGAAAAGGAGAATTTCACTTTTTTTTTTTAATCTCATTAGCTTCTGTACAACCTAAGATTTGTTGGATTTGTTGTGAGATATATCTCTATAAACTTAACATGAGCATCATTAAGATAGGTAAGATGGGTTCTTTATCTTTTATACTCTGGTTGCTTTGTTCCCTTTACCAACATATCTACATATTTAATTGGTACAATAAATTGTTAAATTACTGAGTAGTACTTTTGTAAAAACTGATTGCTTGTTTGTCTCCATAAAACCATTCCTTGAAAGTTACCTCAAAATTGACACTTAGAATCATAGAACATTTGAAATGGAAGGGGCCCACCAGCCTCCTCTCTGCCTCGGTTGCTGGCATTTTACAGAGAGCTCTAAATCTGGGGGCTGAAGGGAAGCACCATGTCCTTTGTTGCAGAGAGCAGCAGAGTCAGAAGGAAATCCCGTGTCTTCTGACTCTATGTTCTTCCTTCTCCATAACTAAACGGGTCAATTACACCAGAAGTTACTTGAATAAAATATCAGGCTGGATTTTAAGGAAGAAGTAATTGGTTCTTCACACTACCACCAAAAAGACCATCTTTTTGCTTGGCAAATACAGTTCTTATATACATAGGAAGAGACCATGAGCTCTTATAAAAATCAGTTTAGAGGGCAGTAAGCAGCCTCAAAGTCCTAAGAGCATGCCATCTCTGTGCCTTGAAAAGAAATTGAGGACTTCAAGGGAAATTAATATGAATGAGACCCTGTGCTCTGTATATTTTCCTTCCTTTTCCTCTACCTAGTCCCTGATGAAGATTATTTATCATGTAATTGGGTATTGCTAATATAGTGAAATTCGAGATTCTTTTGAATTTAAAAAAGGACTTTATTCCACCCATACTTTTATGTACCAGACATTGTCCTTGAGTCTGAAAGGCAGGAGTCCCAATTTAACTCCTCCCTCTGTGACCTTGAGTAAGTCACTTCACTATCCTGAGCCTTGGTTTTCTCATCTGTAAAATTAGAGTGTTTACTTTGATGATCTCAAAGTTCACTTTTACTTGTATCTTTTCATCATTCATTTAAGTTGAATGTGAATTTGTAAATATCATTTAGATTCCCAGTCAGTTGTGCTAGTTGCTGGGGAATTAAAGATTAGTTGAACATGGCCCCTATCCTTTAGAATCATGTAGTCCAATTTGGAAGACAGATTTTAGAGCTATGGTAAAGATATGTGAAAAATACTATGAGATCTTGAAGGAAGAGGCATTTAACTTATCCTCATGGTTCATAAAAGCAGTTGTTGATTGTCCTGAAACTGGACGGAATTACAGAACGGGTGGGAGAAATAAAAGTCAGGGCAGAAGCAGCATGTAAAGGGTTATTCTACTACAGCATGACATTTGGTTAATTGCAGGTAATCTAGTCTGACGACAGCTTTTGTCTAGCTCCTGACTTCTGCATTACTGTTTTCCTGCCTCTGAGTAAATTGTTGGATCCAGCAAGGATGGGCTCTGGAAAGGAAGTGGAAGGTTATATGATATAAATAGTTTTAAGGAGTTTGACATTTGTCAGGTGGGAACAGGAAACTGCTAGTCCCATGACCTTCCCCTTTGGTTGGCCTCCAGGATACTGAGTCCACCTTGGGTGTAACTCATTAGCTCCATTGATATCAGGGTCCTTCATTCCCAGCTTTGTCTTTAGCAGACCCACTATTTTCTTTCCCTTTGTCACACTGATTCCTTTCATTTGGGCCACTGTCCTACCATTTCTTATCCTGGAATCTTGAATCTACTGCAGAGTTAGTCCATCAATATATCCTTTTCATTCTTGGCATGGAATTCTCCTCACCACTCTATCTGTGGGATCTTAAATAAAAAATTAATAACTCTGTCTTTCAGTCTATGGATGAAAGATGACAAAACTGGTATTTTAAAGATTTGGTAAGGAGTTATTGTGGTCTAGGTAAGAAATGGGGGCCTTATCTATGACAGTAAGCAGTGAAATAAAGAAGGGAGATTTAGGAGAGAAGAGTTGACAAGATCTGAAGTGGCTTGAATATTATTGAGGTAAGGAGGGAGTCTTAGACCATCCCGATGACTGAGTGGAAGATAGTTAAAAAATGAAAGGGAAAAAAGATAATTCATGAACTTGAATTTCAGAAGGAAGAAAAAGATTGGACCTAGAATGCATGGGGAGAGGTTAGCCTCCAACAGAAAGAAACCTTGTTCTCTGAGGTTGAGAAGAAAGTCTGGTTGAAAGGAGTGGCTAATCCTAATGCTTGATGTTCCCCTGGCCCTTGTCCTAATGGGTATATGTATGGCACCCTGAGGCAGCAACCTCCACTTCTACCACTTCCGTGTCCCACCATCACACAGGGACTTGCAGGCTTCTTGAGCCCAATCTCATCTCTCCTTCCTTCCAGGGCATTGTGCCAATGGCTGCCGGTCAAGGAGGAATTTGCTTAATGTTTTAGGAACTAGTGACATTCAAGGATGTCTCTTGGGGCTTCCCTGAAGAACAGCAGGGCTGCCTGGACTCTGCTCAGAGAAAGCTGCACTGAGCTGTGATGCTGGAGAACCACAGTTGGTCTTTGAAGGTAAGAACACGAGCCTAGACACATGCTTACTGGAATCTTTGTTTCTTCAATTTTAAATAGTGATGGCGCCCCAGGGGGTGTGGTTTAGAAATTAAAGTTTCCTAGTTTCTTTTTGCCTCAAAGAATGTTTCTGATTATTCTAAGCAGCCAAAGAATTTGGCTTGTTAAGAATTGGAGAACCATAGGGGCAACTGGGTGCCTCAGTTGGTTAAGCATCCGACCCTTGGCTTCGGCTCAGGTCATGGTCTCACGGTTCATGGGTTCGAGCCCCGCGTCAAGCTCTGTGCTGACAGCCAGCTCAGAGCCTGGAGCCTGTCTTCAGACTATGTATCTCCCTCTTTCTCTGACCCTCCCCTGCTCATGCTGTCTCTCTCTCTCTCTCAGAAATAAATAAAACTTTCTTAAAAATTAAAAAAAAAAAGAACTGGAGAATGTAGCTTTACTGAATCATCTTAAAAACCATATCCCTTACAAAATCATCCCTTGGGACTGAATTTGCTTTCTGTATAGTTACTCAGTATCTCTTGTCTCCCAGTTGTGATCTCTCAGAACAAGGTGAAGATCATTATAGAATGGAAAATAAACTCCAAAGGAATCAGTTAGGTATAATGGCAAATTATAAGCCCAGGCTAATACATGAAAGAGGAGTCCCTTTTTAAATATTCCCAAAGTTCTCTCTGAAGTTTTCTGATGTATGGAGAAAGCTAAGACCTCAAAAGGATACTTTCCACATACTGATCTGCCTTTTTCTAGTCACTTATTCCCCCCTCTTCCTTTTCAGAAGGTTGTGGTCTTCCCCATTTACACTGACCTTCTTATCTGTACTCTGTCTTTTCCTACATTTTCCCCACATTGGCCTTGGACTAGTTTTGCTCAACTTTATTTTCACTAAATATCCCCTGCCCTACAATGTCTAGTTTCCATTGCTTCTTTTCTTACACATTCAGGGACTCATCCATCTCCCCTTCTGAATAGAAGACAATACTTGTGATGAGACAAAATTGCATGCCATAAAGAAAAATATGGATATAATTGACAGTTTTTCTCAAGAACATTCTGACTCATATCAAAGGGTGTTAAAGATTTTTGGTGTAATAATTCATTTTTAGGTATCTACTATAAGGAAATAATCAGTACTCCAGCGGAAAATTGTGGAGAATGATAAGTCATTACAGAATTATTTAAAACAGTGAAGGGGCGCCTGGGTGACGCAGTCAGTTAAGTGTCCAGCTCTTGATTTTGGCTCAGGTCATTACCTCTTGGTTCATGAGTTTGAGCCCTGCATCAGGTTCTGTGCTGGCAGTGTGGAACCTGCTTAGGATTCTCTCTCTCTTTCTTTCTCTGACCCTCCCCCACTTTTTCTCTCTCTCTCAAAATGAATAAACTTTAAAATAAATAAATAAAATGAAATAGTGAAAAATTTATTCACCAAACATATCAAAGGGTGTTGATTATACAAATTATAGTGGAACATACAAGGGAAAAATATGTACCCATTAAAAAATATAATGATGGGGCGCCTGGGTAGCTCAATCGGTTAAGCATCCGACTTCGGCTCAGGTAATGATCTCATGATTTGTGGGTTTGAGCCCCATGTCAGGCTCTGTGCTGACAGCTAGCTCAGAGCCTGGAGCCTGTTTCAGATTCTGTGTCTCCCTCTCTCTCTGACCCTCCCCTGATCACACTGTCTGTATCTTTCTCTCAAAAATAAATAAAATATCTTTAAAAAATTTTTTTTAAAATATATATAATGATAAAGAATTTTTAGAGGCACCTAGATGGCTCAGTCAGTTGAGCATCTGACTCTTGATTTCAGTCCCAGGGTCAAGGAATTGAGTCCTGTGTCTGGGGCTCCATAG